>NC_052131.2:39898678-40212448 GCF_016086655.4 Lepeophtheirus salmonis
TTAAGTGAAAGCAGTGACATTCATTTAAAAGATAAAATCAAATGAAAAACGCTGTTCCGTTTCAGATTGAGGATTAAAGTATTGATTTACATTAAATCCACACCCAGAATCGAGTATATTTATTTAAATAAGTTTTACTCTACTTCATTTTGACGAAACAAACGGGTATAAGTTACCTCAATTGCTGCTTTTAATGAAGAATGCATTAACTTTAATATCAATCATAAGACTTACCAAGGGTTACGTTTCTTTTCTTTTTCATGAATAACTGACTGCCTATGCTTTCCAAACTTTTGATAAGATTGAATCTGAAATTTAATAGAAAAAAAAAAAAATAATTAAAGGTCTACAATATCTTGAATTCTTTAATGAAAAGTCATTATTGTTATTTCAGTTGAGTAATTTTATCGGCTCATTCTATATCAGCCCCGAAAGATGGTAATGTTTAAATGACTCATCATGACTTTACCTAGTCAATAGGCAAGTATATTTTTATTTGTGTGTCTCAAATTAATTACCTTTTTCCTAAGGTCCTGTCTTGTCCTCTCTCATCATCTTTTATGGATTCTAAAAACCCCTAGAAATAAATGAAAGATTCTTAATAATCACATCAAAATATAGGAAACTTTTATGATTTGAAAAAATAGTACGATATCTCAGTTTAAAAACTCATTCAACAATTATTTCATTCTGTCGGGGAAAGAAGACAAAAATAGCTTTATTTTTTCATCATTTTTCCATATCTATTCAAATTGTAATTGCAATATTATGTAAACGCACCTGTAGATATCTGGGATCCATATAGAAGAAAAAAAATAAATCAGGGAGTGAGGAAATAATGCCATGCCTGTAAGAAACATGAAAATATGAGTAAAGTGAAATTAGAAATTCATAAAAATGGGTGTATTTATGTATTTTAAATACATAAAGAAGTGTACATGTCAAGTTCAAAAATTACTCCGATATAGTATAAAATCGGGTAACTGCGACATGACAAGCCAATTAATTTATGTCCTTTTTGACACTGTTTTGAGCAATCAAGAATTAGTCAAACAGTAACACAGAAGGACATTATTGAGTTCAAAATCTGATAATAAATAAAAAAACATATAAATTACCTTATTCAATAAGGTCATTTCCAATAACCAGAAAAGGTCTGTGAAAAAGAGTCCTGAAATAAATAAGTAAAGATTGCTATTAATGGATCCACGTTCCAAGAAATAGGTAGAAAAAATAAGGATTTGATTTCTAAGTTGCAGGTACTTGTATCTTGCGTTGAGTAACACCCTCAGTTTAAGCCGTGAGGATGGGTTGCAAATTACAAGAATTTATCTAGCATATCTCATTTTTCAATTCTGTTTCGGATTAAGAAAAAAGAATATTCAAGAGAATGCAAGACCTCAAATCATGATATCTTTTGTATACTTACAATTGATTTATCTGCTGCTTTTTGGTATTTTCTTTTCATTTACAGGCACAAAGGTTCCAGATCCTAGCGAGAGAGAAATAGGAATATCTGTTAAATAAATGCATTCTATGCTTATGAATAAAAAGAATAATATAAAGTATATTGAAGAAAAGCGTCAGACAACCATGAGCCATCATGTAAAATAAAAAACAAGCTTTCATTTCCTCTGGTGGAAACCACGAATGTATAAGGAAATCATTTTCATCATAGCATTGACTTCAATAACTCATTGAAAATTAAGATGTACACTTACCTCAAATGAGATCTAGGAGCTTTCTTCCCCATATCTATCAGCTTCAAAGAAAGGCAAGTTTAACCTAGTAAAAGAAGTTGATTAATTAATAAATAGTTCTTTCTGAAAATATATTTGTTTCATTCTCTCTTCCATTATAATTCAGACGACCAATGCCATCTTTAGAAATGAGGCCCCCTTCAATTTTGTAAATCTAAGGGGAGCATCATTTCTTCTGGTGGAAACCGCGAATGGTTAAGAGAATGTTTTCATCATGAAATGAGTAAATTTGAAATAAATCAATAGGATATAAAAATTATTCTTAATTACCTTCATGAATCAGGGTCATTCTATCCATGCATCCAGGACAGGATAAAAACAAAGGTGGAACACGACTCACTATAAAACAAAACAAAAAACGTGGGATCTATGAAATTCAAGTTTCTAAGCAAAAATTGACTCTTGAAATGAGATCAAATCCATCAGAATTACACAAATTTCTCATCAAGAGTCAGGAGAACGAAAGTTAATGATTTTGAATTAATTCATCATTAGAATTTTAAGAAGATCAAAGATTCTCCAAGATTTTTACCTCAATTTATTTACTATCCCAGTTTAGCATTTTCATTCCCTCATGAAAATACTCAGTTTCAACAAAAGATAGATCCGACAAAGCAATCACCATACGTGAATAATCTCCTAAGATGTGTAGTATTCCGAGATGAAATGGGATAGGGAAGGGTGGAGTATAAAATTGTTTTAACTTGATGAGACAAAAAAAAACTTTTTTAACAAAATGGAATACATCAATCCTTGATGTAGACCTAATCAAATCAACCAAGCCCTTTTCTACAGACAGCTTTTTACCTTCTAAATAAAACAAACTTAATTAAGTGGTTTTAAACTATTCTTTTATTTTCTATAATTTTTTGTATTACATTGTGAAATTATTTGTATATATTATTTGAACCCTTACCCTCTTCCTTTAAATGAAGACAGAATAATATCGTAATCCCCATTTCCAGAAACATCAATGTATATTTTCCATCACATCTCTACCTAGCAAATTAAGTAGAAATTAGTTTTGGGGAAATACAAAATTAAATGGAATCAAATGGATTCTTCTTCGTCAGTTCATTAAAACTGTGGTAGTTAGATTTTTAATCATTAGCTTCATGTAGCAAATACTTTGTCGGTCATCATTAAGAAGAAGAAGAAAAAAAAAAAGACAGGAAAATAGATTTACCTTTCCAGATAGAGCTAATCTTCAATCACCACGAGATAACATTGTTGTTCTATAAATAAGAAAAAAATCGGTCATTAGAATTTTTTGTAATTTTGTGGTACAAGATTTAAATCATTTCAAAATTTAACATCAGTTAAGTAAATAATGGAACGGTAAAGTTTTTTGATTTCATACTTTTAGAAGTCATTTGGAAAGATGCTTATTCATCCTATTAAAAAATATAGCTCATATTCTAGAATTACACACCTCTTAATTCTCGATCCACATATAACCTTTCCAAATAGGTTTTACATCATTCGACCTACAAGAGAAAAATAAAAGTAATAATAACTCTTTTGCCACAGTCACTTGAAGAAAACGTATGCCTTTAAGGTTTATTTGTGGAAGCACGTGTCCCAACCAGTATACCATAAGTGGGCATATGATTTCTATTTGAGACCCATAACTTAATATTTGCATTACAAAGGGTTCTTAAATAAACATTTTTTGAAAGAACCAGAAAGGAAAAAAAGCAATGCATTTTGAAGCAAAAGAATATAAAAAGCTTACGTACCTTATTAGTTTGTTTTATAGAATTGATTATTTCCACTTAAAATAGAACGACTCACTCATGAGCAAATAATATCCTGAAAGGAAAAGAAAACAATAAACTGATTTATCACGTGTTTATCACGTATTAACTAATAGGTATTTACATAAAAATATTTCAGTCTCATTAAATCACATTTTTTTGCTTTCATGGATTGAATACTGGATTCAAGCAGAATAGGTTATACATCATGTTTTTAAAAACAAAACAAAAAACAGACTAACATTTTTAAAAGCAATAAAATTTACCGTCTGAAAAACAATTCCTGAGAAGATCATTGATACATAGATTCATCCTACAAAAATTGAAGAAAAAATCAGTAACTTGGAAAAAATAAAAAAATAACATGACTCAAAAAAATTAGTTGTGTTTTTGTTCCATCGTCGTTATCTCATGCTTCCAGTTGTAAACAAAGGAAGATGTGCGAAAGTTAGGATTTAGTCTACGATACCAATACAGTACGAAATGAGGATGGAATTAAAACAACATTCCGTGACTCTAGGCTCGACAGAAATACTACAACTGATTTCCTTATCAAAATTAATAAATTACATACCTTTTCATCAATTTTTTCATTTCGTAACCATACAATCTTTTGTCATTTTTTAAATATGATTGAGCCCTGTAAAAGCAAAAAGAGGATACATTAAGTGAAAGCAGTGACATTCATTTAAAAGATAAAATCAAATGAAAAACGCTGTTCCGTTTCAGATTGAGGATTAAAGTATTGATTTACATTAAATCCACACCCAGAATCGAGTATATTTATTTAAATAAGTTTTACTCTACTTCATTTTGACGAAACAAACGGGTATAAGTTACCTCAATTGCTGCTTTTAATGAAGAATGCATTAACTTTAATATCAATCATAAGACTTACCAAGGGTTACGTTTCTTTTCTTTTTCATGAATAACTGACTGCCTATGCTTTCCAAACTTTTGATAAGATTGAATCTGAAATTTAATAGAAAAAAAAATAATAATTAAAGGTCTACAATATCTTGAATTCTTTAATGAAAAGTCATTATTGTTATTTCAGTTGAGTAATTTTATCGGCTCATTCTATATCAGCCCCGAAAGATGGTAATGTTTAAATGACTCATCATGACTTTACCTAGTCAATAGGCAAGTATATTTTTATTTGTGTGTCTCAAATTAATTACCTTTTTCCTAAGGTCCTGTCTTGTCCTCTCTCATCATCTTTTATGGATTCTAAAAACCCCTAGAAATAAATGAAAGATTCTTAATAATCACATCAAAATATAGGAAACTTTTATGATTTGAAAAAATAGTACGATATCTCAGTTTAAAAACTCATTCAACAATTATTTCATTCTGTCGGGGAAAGAAGACAAAAATAGCTTTATTTTTTTCATCATTTTTCCATATCTATTCAAATTGTAATTGCAATATTATGTAAACGCACCTGTAGATATCTGGGATCCATATAGAAGAAAAATAAATAAATCAGGGAGTGAGGAAATAATGCCATGCCTGTAAGAAACATGAAAATATGAGTAAAGTGAAATTAGAAATTCATAAAAATGGGTGTATTTATGTATTTTAAATACATAAAGAAGTGTACATGTCAAGTTCAAAAATTACTCCGATATAGTATAAAATCGGGTAACTGCGACATGACAAGCCAATTAATTTATGTCCTTTTTGACACTGTTTTGAGCAATCAAGAATTAGTCAAACAGTAACACAGAAGGACATTATTGAGTTCAAAATCTGATAATAAATAAAAAAACATATAAATTACCTTATTCAATAAGGTCATTTCCAATAACCAGAAAAGGTCTGTGAAAAAGAGTCCTGAAATAAATAAGTAAAGATTGCTATTAATGGATCCACGTTCCAAGAAATAGGTAGAAAAAATAAGGATTTGATTTCTAAGTTGCAGGTACTTGTATCTTGCGTTGAGTAACACCCTCAGTTTAAGCCGTGAGGATGGGTTGCAAATTACAAGAATTTATCTAGCATATCTCATTTTTCAATTCTGTTTCGGATTAAGAAAAAAGAATATTCAAGAGAATGCAAGACCTCAAATCATGATATCTTTTGTATACTTACAATTGATTTATCTGCTGCTTTTTGGTATTTTCTTTTCATTTACAGGCACAAAGGTTCCAGATCCTAGCGAGAGAGAAATAGGAATATCTGTTAAATAAATGCATTCTATGCTTATGAATAAAAAGAATAATATAAAGTATATTGAAGAAAAGCGTCAGACAACCATGAGCCATCATGTAAAATAAAAAACAAGCTTTCATTTCCTCTGGTGGAAACCACGAATGTATAAGGAAATCATTTTCATCATAGCATTGACTTCAATAACTCATTGAAAATTAAGATGTACACTTACCTCAAATGAGATCTAGGAGCTTTCTTCCCCATATCTATCAGCTTCAAAGAAAGGCAAGTTTAACCTAGTAAAAGAAGTTGATTAATTAATAAATAGTTCTTTCTGAAAATATATTTGTTTCATTCTCTCTTCCATTATAATTCAGACGACCAATGCCATCTTTAGAAATGAGGCCCCCTTCAATTTTGTAAATCTAAGGGGAGCATCATTTCTTCTGGTGGAAACCGCGAATGGTTAAGAGAATGTTTTCATCATGAAATGAGTAAATTTGAAATAAATCAATAGGATATAAAAATTATTCTTAATTACCTTCATGAATCAGGGTCATTCTATCCATGCATCCAGGACAGGATAAAAACAAAGGTGGAACACGACTCACTATAAAACAAAACAAAAAACGTGGGATCTATGAAATTCAAGTTTCTAAGCAAAAATTGACTCTTGAAATGAGATCAAATCCATCAGAATTACACAAATTTCTCATCAAGAGTCAGGAGAACGAAAGTTAATGATTTTGAATTAATTCATCATTAGAATTTTAAGAAGATCAAAGATTCTCCAAGATTTTTACCTCAATTTATTTACTATCCCAGTTTAGCATTTTCATTCCCTCATGAAAAATACTCAGTTTCAACAAAAGATAGATCCGACAAAGCAATCACCATACGTGAATAATCTCCTAAGATGTGTAGTATTCCGAGATGAAATGGGATAGGGAAGGGTGGAGTATAAAATTGTTTTAACTTGATGAGACAAAAAAAAACTTTTTTAACAAAATGGAATACATCAATCCTTGATGTAGACCTAATCAAATCAACCAAGCCCTTTTCTACAGACAGCTTTTTACCTTCTAAATAAAACAAACTTCATTAAGTGGTTTTAAACTATTCTTTTATTTTCTATAATTTTTTGTATTACATTGTGAAATTATTTGTATATATTATTTGAACCCTTACCCTCTTCCTTTAAATGAAGACAGAATAATATCGTAATCCCCATTTCCAGAAACATCAATGTATATTTTCCATCACATCTCTACCTAGCAAATTAAGTAGAAATTAGTTTTGGGGAAATACAAAATTAAATGGAATCAAATGGATTCTTCTTCGTCAGTTCATTAAAACTGTGGTAGTTAGATTTTTAATCATTAGCTTCATGTAGCAAATACTTTGTCGGTCATCATTAAGAAGAAGAAGAAAAAAAAAAAAGACAGGAAAATAGATTTACCTTTCCAGATAGAGCTAATCTTCAATCACCACGAGATAACATTGTTGTTCTATAAATAAGAAAAAAATCGGTCATTAGAATTTTTTTGTAATTTTGTGGTACAAGATTTAAATCATTTCAAAATTTAACATCAGTTAAGTAAATAATGGAACGGTAAAGTTTTTTGATTTCATACTTTTAGAAGTCATTTGGAAAGATGCTTATTCATCCTATTAAAAAATATAGCTCATATTCTAGAATTACACACCTCTTAATTCTCGATCCACATATAACCTTTCCAAATAGGTTTTACATCATTCGACCTACAAGAGAAAAATAAAAGTAATAATAACTCTTTTGCCACAGTCACTTGAAGAAAACGTATGCCTTTAAGGTTTATTTGTGGAAGCACGTGTCCCTACCAGTATACCATAAGTGGGCATATGATTTCTATTTGAGACCCATAACTTAATATTTGCATTACGAAGGGTTCTTAAATAAACATTTTTTGAAAGAACCAGAAAGGAAAAAAGCAATGCATTTTGAAGCAAAAAGAATATAAAAAGCTTACGTACCTTATTAGTTTGTTTTATAGAATTGATTATTTCCACTTAAAATAGAACGACTCACTCATGAACGAATAATATCCTGAAAGGAAAAGAAAACAATAAACTGATTTATCACGTGTTTATCACGTATTAACTAATAGGTATTTACATAAAAATATTTCAGTCTCATTAAATCACATTTTTTTGCTTTCATGGATTGAATACTGGATTCAAGCAGAATAGGTTATACATCATGTTTTTAAAAACAAAACAAAAAACAGACTAACATTTTTAAAAGCAATAAAATTTACCGTCTGAAAAACAATTCCTGAGAAGATCATTGATACATAGATTCATCCTACAAAAATTGAAGAAAAAATCAGTAACTTGGAAAAAATAAAAAAATAACATGACTCAAAAAAATTAGTTGTGTTTTTGTTCCATCGTCGTTATCTCATGCTTCCAGTTGTAAACAAAGGAAGATGTGCGAAAGTTAGGATTTAGTCTACGATACCAATACAGTACGAAATGAGGATGGAATTAAAACAACATTCCGTGACTCTAGGCTCGACAGAAATACTACAACTGATTTCCTTATCAAAATTAATAAATTACATACCTTTTCATCAATTTTTTCATTTCGTAACCATACAATCTTTTGTCATTTTTTAAATATGATTGAGCCCTGTAAAAGCAAAAAAGAGGATACATTAAGTGAAAGCAGTGACATTCATTTAAAAGATAAAATCAAATGAAAAACGCTGTTCCGTTTCAGATTGAGGATTAAAGTATTGATTTACATTAAATCCACACCCAGAATCGAGTATATTTATTTAAATAAGTTTTACTCTACTTCATTTTGACGAAACAAACGGGTATAAGTTACCTCAATTGCTGCTTTTAATGAAGAATGCATTAACTTTAATATCAATCATAAGACTTACCAAGGGTTACGTTTCTTTTCTTTTTCATGAATAACTGACTGCCTATGCTTTCCAAACTTTTGATAAGATTGAATCTGAAATTTAATAGAAAAAAAAAAATAATAATTAAAGGTCTACAATATCTTGAATTCTTTAATGAAAAGTCATTATTGTTATTTCAGTTGAGTAATTTTATCGGCTCATTCTATATCAGCCCCGAAAGATGGTAATGTTTAAATGACTCATCATGACTTTACCTAGTCAATAGGCAAGTATATTTTTATTTGTGTGTCTCAAATTAATTACCTTTTTCCTAAGGTCCTGTCTTGTCCTCTCTCATCATCTTTTATGGATTCTAAAAACCCCTAGAAATAAATGAAAGATTCTTAATAATCACATCAAAATATAGGAAACTTTTATGATTTGAAAAAATAGTACGATATCTCAGTTTAAAAACTCATTCAACAATTATTTCATTCTGTCGGGGAAAGAAGACAAAAATAGCTTTATTTTTTCATCATTTTTCCATATCTATTCAAATTGTAATTGCAATATTATGTAAACGCACCTGTAGATATCTGGGATCCATATAGAAGAAAAAAAATAAATCAGGGAGTGAGGAAATAATGCCATGCCTGTAAGAAACATGAAAATATGAGTAAAGTGAAATTAGAAATTCATAAAAATGGGTGTATTTATGTATTTTAAATACATAAAGAAGTGTACATGTCAAGTTCAAAAATTACTCCGATATAGTATAAAATCGGGTAACTGCGACATGACAAGCCAATTAATTTATGTCCTTTTTGACACTGTTTTGAGCAATCAAGAATTAGTCAAACAGTAACACAGAAGGACATTATTGAGTTCAAAATCTGATAATAAATAAAAAAACATATAAATTACCTTATTCAATAAGGTCATTTCCAATAACCAGAAAAGGTCTGTGAAAAAGAGTCCTGAAATAAATAAGTAAAGATTGCTATTAATGGATCCACGTTCCAAGAAATAGGTAGAAAAAATAAGGATTTGATTTCTAAGTTGCAGGTACTTGTATCTTGCGTTGAGTAACACCCTCAGTTTAAGCCGTGAGGATGGGTTGCAAATTACAAGAATTTATCTAGCATATCTCATTTTTCAATTCTGTTTCGGATTAAGAAAAAAGAATATTCAAGAGAATGCAAGACCTCAAATCATGATATCTTTTGTATACTTACAATTGATTTATCTGCTGCTTTTTGGTATTTTCTTTTCATTTACAGGCACAAAGGTTCCAGATCCTAGCGAGAGAGAAATAGGAATATCTGTTAAATAAATGCATTCTATGCTTATGAATAAAAAGAATAATATAAAGTATATTGAAGAAAAGCGTCAGACAACCATGAGCCATCATGTAAAATAAAAAACAAGCTTTCATTTCCTCTGGTGGAAACCACGAATGTATAAGGAAATCATTTTCATCATAGCATTGACTTCAATAACTCATTGAAAATTAAGATGTACACTTACCTCAAATGAGATCTAGGAGCTTTCTTCCCCATATCTATCAGCTTCAAAGAAAGGCAAGTTTAACCTAGTAAAAGAAGTTGATTAATTAATAAATAGTTCTTTCTGAAAATATATTTGTTTCATTCTCTCTTCCATTATAATTCAGACGACCAATGCCATCTTTAGAAATGAGGCCCCCTTCAATTTTGTAAATCTAAGGGGAGCATCATTTCTTCTGGTGGAAACCGCGAATGGTTAAGAGAATGTTTTCATCATGAAATGAGTAAATTTGAAATAAATCAATAGGATATAAAAATTATTCTTAATTACCTTCATGAATCAGGGTCATTCTATCCATGCATCCAGGACAGGATAAAAACAAAGGTGGAACACGACTCACTATAAAACAAAACAAAAAACGTGGGATCTATGAAATTCAAGTTTCTAAGCAAAAATTGACTCTTGAAATGAGATCAAATCCATCAGAATTACACAAATTTCTCATCAAGAGTCAGGAGAACGAAAGTTAATGATTTTGAATTAATTCATCATTAGAATTTTAAGAAGATCAAAGATTCTCCAAGATTTTTACCTCAATTTATTTACTATCCCAGTTTAGCATTTTCATTCCCTCATGAAAAATACTCAGTTTCAACAAAAGATAGATCCGACAAAGCAATCACCATACGTGAATAATCTCCTAAGATGTGTAGTATTCCGAGATGAAATGGGATAGGGAAGGGTGGAGTATAAAATTGTTTTAACTTGATGAGACAAAAAAAAACTTTTTTAACAAAATGGAATACATCAATCCTTGATGTAGACCTAATCAAATCAACCAAGCCCTTTTCTACAGACAGCTTTTTACCTTCTAAATAAAACAAACTTCATTAAGTGGTTTTAAACTATTCTTTTATTTTCTATAATTTTTTGTATTACATTGTGAAATTATTTGTATATATTATTTGAACCCTTACCCTCTTCCTTTAAATGAAGACAGAATAATATCGTAATCCCCATTTCCAGAAACATCAATGTATATTTTCCATCACATCTCTACCTAGCAAATTAAGTAGAAATTAGTTTTGGGGAAATACAAAATTAAATGGAATCAAATGGATTCTTCTTCGTCAGTTCATTAAAACTGTGGTAGTTAGATTTTTAATCATTAGCTTCATGTAGCAAATACTTTGTCGGTCATCATTAAGAAGAAGAAGAAAAAAAAAAAGACAGGAAAATAGATTTACCTTTCCAGATAGAGCTAATCTTCAATCACCACGAGATAACATTGTTGTTCTATAAATAAGAAAAAAAAATCGGTCATTAGAATTTTTTTGTAATTTTGTGGTACAAGATTTAAATCATTTCAAAATTTAACATCAGTTAAGTAAATAATGGAACGGTAAAGTTTTTTGATTTCATACTTTTAGAAGTCATTTGGAAAGATGCTTATTCATCCTATTAAAAAATATAGCTCATATTCTAGAATTACACACCTCTTAATTCTCGATCCACATATAACCTTTCCAAATAGGTTTTACATCATTCGACCTACAAGAGAAAAATAAAAGTAATAATAACTCTTTTGCCACAGTCACTTGAAGAAAACGTATGCCTTTAAGGTTTATTTGTGGAAGCACGTGTCCCAACCAGTATACCATAAGTGGGCATATGATTTCTATTTGAGACCCATAACTTAATATTTGCATTACGAAGGGTTCTTAAATAAACATTTTTTTGAAAGAACCAGAAAGGAAAAAAGCAATGCATTTTGAAGCAAAAAGAATATAAAAAGCTTACGTACCTTATTAGTTTGTTTTATAGAATTGATTATTTCCACTTAAAATAGAACGACTCACTCATGAGCGAATAATATCCTGAAAGGAAAAGAAAACAATAAACTGATTTATCACGTGTTTATCACGTATTAACTAATAGGTATTTACATAAAAATATTTCAGTCTCATTAAATCACATTTTTTTGCTTTCATGGATTGAATACTGGATTCAAGCAGAATAGGTTATACATCATGTTTTTAAAAACAAAACAAAAAACAGACTAACATTTTTAAAAGCAATAAAATTTACCGTCTGAAAAACAATTCCTGAGAAGATCATTGATACATAGATTCATCCTACAAAAATTGAAGAAAAAATCAGTAACTTGGAAAAAATAAAAAAATAACATGACTCAAAAAAATTAGTTGTGTTTTTGTTCCATCGTCGTTATCTCATGCTTCCAGTTGTAAACAAAGGAAGATGTGCGAAAGTTAGGATTTAGTCTACGATACCAATACAGTACGAAATGAGGATGGAATTAAAACAACATTCCGTGACTCTAGGCTCGACAGAAATACTACAACTGATTTCCTTATCAAAATTAATAAATTACATACCTTTTCATCAATTTTTTCATTTCGTAACCATACAATCTTTTGTCATTTTTTAAATATGATTGAGCCCTGTAAAAGCAAAAAGAGGATACATTAAGTGAAAGCAGTGACATTCATTTAAAAGATAAAATCAAATGAAAAACGCTGTTCCGTTTCAGATTGAGGATTAAAGTATTGATTTACATTAAATCCACACCCAGAATCGAGTATATTTATTTAAATAAGTTTTACTCTACTTCATTTTGACGAAACAAACGGGTATAAGTTACCTCAATTGCTGCTTTTAATGAAGAATGCATTAACTTTAATATCAATCATAAGACTTACCAAGGGTTACGTTTCTTTTCTTTTTCATGAATAACTGACTGCCTATGCTTTCCAAACTTTTGATAAGATTGAATCTGAAATTTAATAGAAAAAAAAATAATAATTAAAGGTCTACAATATCTTGAATTCTTTAATGAAAAGTCATTATTGTTATTTCAGTTGAGTAATTTTATCGGCTCATTCTATATCAGCCCCGAAAGATGGTAATGTTTAAATGACTCATCATGACTTTACCTAGTCAATAGGCAAGTATATTTTTATTTGTGTGTCTCAAATTAATTACCTTTTTCCTAAGGTCCTGTCTTGTCCTCTCTCATCATCTTTTATGGATTCTAAAAACCCCTAGAAATAAATGAAAGATTCTTAATAATCACATCAAAATATAGGAAACTTTTATGATTTGAAAAAATAGTACGATATCTCAGTTTAAAAACTCATTCAACAATTATTTCATTCTGTCGGGGAAAGAAGACAAAAATAGCTTTATTTTTTCATCATTTTTCCATATCTATTCAAATTGTAATTGCAATATTATGTAAACGCACCTGTAGATATCTGGGATCCATATAGAAGAAAAAAAATAAATCAGGGAGTGAGGAAATAATGCCATGCCTGTAAGAAACATGAAAATATGAGTAAAGTGAAATTAGAAATTCATAAAAATGGGTGTATTTATGTATTTTAAATACATAAAGAAGTGTACATGTCAAGTTCAAAAATTACTCCGATATAGTATAAAATCGGGTAACTGCGACATGACAAGCCAATTAATTTATGTCCTTTTTGACACTGTTTTGAGCAATCAAGAATTAGTCAAACAGTAACACAGAAGGACATTATTGAGTTCAAAATCTGATAATAAATAAAAAAACATATAAATTACCTTATTCAATAAGGTCATTTCCAATAACCAGAAAAGGTCTGTGAAAAAGAGTCCTGAAATAAATAAGTAAAGATTGCTATTAATGGATCCACGTTCCAAGAAATAGGTAGAAAAAATAAGGATTTGATTTCTAAGTTGCAGGTACTTGTATCTTGCGTTGAGTAACACCCTCAGTTTAAGCCGTGAGGATGGGTTGCAAATTACAAGAATTTATCTAGCATATCTCATTTTTCAATTCTGTTTCGGATTAAGAAAAAGAATATTCAAGAGAATGCAAGACCTCAAATCATGATATCTTTTGTATACTTACAATTGATTTATCTGCTGCTTTTAAGTATTTTCTTTTCATTTACAGGCACAAAGGTTCCAGATCCTAGCGAGAGAGAAATAGGAATATCTGTTAAATAAATGCATTCTATGCTTATGAATAAAAAGAATAATATAAAGTATATTGAAGAAAAGCGTCAGACAACCATGAGCCATCATGTAAAATAAAAAACAAGCTTTCATTTCCTCTGGTGGAAACCACGAATGTATAAGGAAATCATTTTCATCATAGCATTGACTTCAATAACTCATTGAAAATTAAGATGTACACTTACCTCAAATGAGATCTAGGAGCTTTCTTCCCCATATCTATCAGCTTCAAAGAAAGGCAAGTTTAACCTAGTAAAAGAAGTTGATTAATTAATAAATAGTTCTTTCTGAAAATATATTTGTTTCATTCTCTCTTCCATTATAATTCAGACGACCAATGCCATCTTTAGAAATGAGGCCCCCTTCAATTTTGTAAATCTAAGGGGAGCATCATTTCTTCTGGTGGAAACCGCGAATGGTTAAGAGAATGTTTTCATCATGAAATGAGTAAATTTGAAATAAATCAATAGGATATAAAAATTATTCTTAATTACCTTCATGAATCAGGGTCATTCTATCCATGCATCCAGGACAGGATAAAAACAAAGGTGGAACACGACTCACTATAAAACAAAACAAAAAACGTGGGATCTATGAAATTCAAGTTTCTAAGCAAAAATTGACTCTTGAAATGAGATCAAATCCATCAGAATTACACAAATTTCTCATCAAGAGTCAGGAGAACGAAAGTTAATGATTTTGAATTAATTCATCATTAGAATTTTAAGAAGATCAAAGATTCTCCAAGATTTTTACCTCAATTTATTTACTATCCCAGTTTAGCATTTTCATTCCCTCATGAAAAATACTCAGTTTCAACAAAAGATAGATCCGACAAAGCAATCACCATACGTGAATAATCTCCTAAGATGTGTAGTATTCCGAGATGAAATGGGATAGGGAAGGGTGGAGTATAAAATTGTTTTAACTTGATGAGACAAAAAAAAAAAACTTTTTTAACAAAATGGAATACATCAATCCTTGTTGTAGACCTAATCAAATCAACCAAGCCCTTTTCTACAGACAGCTTTTTACCTTCTAAATAAAACAAACTTAATTAAGTGGTTTTAAACTATTCTTTTATTTTCTATAATTTTTTGTATTACATTGTGAAATTATTTGTATATATTATTTGAACCCTTACCCTCTTCCTTTAAATGAAGACAGAATAATATCGTAATCCCCATTTCCAGAAACATCAATGTATATTTTCCATCACATCTCTACCTAGCAAATTAAGTAGAAATTAGTTTTGGGGAAATACAAAATTAA
Source organism: Lepeophtheirus salmonis (assembly GCF_016086655.4). Lineage (NCBI taxonomy): Eukaryota > Metazoa > Arthropoda > Copepoda > Siphonostomatoida > Caligidae > Lepeophtheirus > Lepeophtheirus salmonis. The sequence goes on from NC_052131.2 coordinate 39,914,039, forward strand.
ATGGAATCAAATGGATTCTTCTTCGTCAGTTCATTAAAACTGTGGTAGTTAGATTTTTAATCATTAGCTTCATGTAGCAAATACTTTGTCGGTCATCATTAAGAAGAAGAAGAAAAAAAAAAAAAAGACAGGAAAATAGATTTACCTTTCCAGATAGAGCTAATCTTCAATCACCACGAGATAACATTGTTGTTCTATAAATAAGAAAAAAAAATCGGTCATTAGAATTTTTTTGTAATTTTGTGGTACAAGATTTAAATCATTTCAAAATTTAACATCAGTTAAGTAAATAATGGAACGGTAAAGTTTTTTGATTTCATACTTTTAGAAGTCATTTGGAAAGATGCTTATTCATCCTATTAAAAAATATAGCTCATATTCTAGAATTACACACCTCTTAATTCTCGATCCACATATAACCTTTCCAAATAGTTTTTACATCATTCGACCTACAAGAGAAAAATAAAAGTAATAATAACTCTTTTGCCACAGTCACTTGAAGAAAACGTATGCCTTTAAGGTTTATTTGTGGAAGCACGTGTCCCAACCAGTATACCATAAGTGGGCATATGATTTCTATTTGAGACCCATAACTTAATATTTGCATTACGAAGGGTTCTTAAATAAACATTTTTTTGAAAGAACCAGAAAGGAAAAAAGCAATGCATTTTGAAGCAAAAAGAATATAAAAAGCTTACGTACCTTATTAGTTTGTTTTATAGAATTGATTATTTCCACTTAAAATAGAACGACTCACTCATGAGCGAATAATATCCTGAAAGGAAAAGAAAACAATAAACTGATTTATCACGTGTTTATCACGTATTAACTAATAGGTATTTACATAAAAATATTTCAGTCTCATTAAATCACATTTTTTTGCTTTCATGGATTGAATACTGGATTCAAGCAGAATAGGTTATACATCATGTTTTTAAAAACAAAACAAAAAACAGACTAACATTTTTAAAAGCAATAAAATTTACCGTCTGAAAAACAATTCCTGAGAAGATCATTGATACATAGATTCATCCTACAAAAATTGAAGAAAAAATCAGTAACTTGGAAAAAATAAAAAAATAACATGACTCAAAAAAATTAGTTGTGTTTTTGTTCCATCGTCGTTATCTCATGCTTCCAGTTGTAAACAAAGGAAGATGTGCGAAAGTTAGGATTTAGTCTACGATACCAATACAGTACGAAATGAGGATGGAATTAAAACAACATTCCGTGACTCTAGGCTCGACAGAAATACTACAACTGATTTCCTTATCAAAATTAATAAATTACATACCTTTTCATCAATTTTTTCATTTCGTAACCATACAATCTTTTGTCATTTTTTAAATATGATTGAGCCCTGTAAAAGCAAAAAGAGGATACATTAAGTGAAAGCAGTGACATTCATTTAAAAGATAAAATCAAATGAAAAACGCTGTTCCGTTTCAGATTGAGGATTAAAGTATTGATTTACATTAAATCCACACCCAGAATCGAGTATATTTATTTAAATAAGTTTTACTCTACTTCATTTTGACGAAACAAACGGGTATAAGTTACCTCAATTGCTGCTTTTAATGAAGAATGCATTAACTTTAATATCAATCATAAGACTTACCAAGGGTTACGTTTCTTTTCTTTTTCATGAATAACTGACTGCCTATGCTTTCCAAACTTTTGATAAGATTGAATCTGAAATTTAATAGAAAAAAAAATAATAATTAAAGGTCTACAATATCTTGAATTCTTTAATGAAAAGTCATTATTGTTATTTCAGTTGAGTAATTTTATCGGCTCATTCTATATCAGCCCCGAAAGATGGTAATGTTTAAATGACTCATCATGACTTTACCTAGTCAATAGGCAAGTATATTTTTATTTGTGTGTCTCAAATTAATTACCTTTTTCCTAAGGTCCTGTCTTGTCCTCTCTCATCATCTTTTATGGATTCTAAAAACCCCTAGAAATAAATGAAAGATTCTTAATAATCACATCAAAATATAGGAAACTTTTATGATTTGAAAAAATAGTACGATATCTCAGTTTAAAAACTCATTCAACAATTATTTCATTCTGTCGGGGAAAGAAGACAAAAATAGCTTTATTTTTTCATCATTTTTCCATATCTATTCAAATTGTAATTGCAATATTATGTAAACGCACCTGTAGATATCTGGGATCCATATAGAAGAAAAAAAATAAATCAGGGAGTGAGGAAATAATGCCATGCCTGTAAGAAACATGAAAATATGAGTAAAGTGAAATTAGAAATTCATAAAAATGGGTGTATTTATGTATTTTAAATACATAAAGAAGTGTACATGTCAAGTTCAAAAATTACTCCGATATAGTATAAAATCGGGTAACTGCGACATGACAAGCCAATTAATTTATGTCCTTTTTGACACTGTTTTGAGCAATCAAGAATTAGTCAAACAGTAACACAGAAGGACATTATTGAGTTCAAAATCTGATAATAAATAAAAAAACATATAAATTACCTTATTCAATAAGGTCATTTCCAATAACCAGAAAAGGTCTGTGAAAAAGAGTCCTGAAATAAATAAGTAAAGATTGCTATTAATGGATCCACGTTCCAAGAAATAGGTAGAAAAAATAAGGATTTGATTTCTAAGTTGCAGGTACTTGTATCTTGCGTTGAGTAACACCCTCAGTTTAAGCCGTGAGGATGGGTTGCAAATTACAAGAATTTATCTAGCATATCTCATTTTTCAATTCTGTTTCGGATTAAGAAAAAAGAATATTCAAGAGAATGCAAGACCTCAAATCATGATATCTTTTGTATACTTACAATTGATTTATCTGCTGCTTTTTAGTATTTTCTTTTCATTTACAGGCACAAAGGTTCCAGATCCTAGCGAGAGAGAAATAGGAATATCTGTTAAATAAATGCATTCTATGCTTATGAATAAAAAGAATAATATAAAGTATATTGAAGAAAAGCGTCAGACAACCATGAGCCATCATGTAAAATAAAAAACAAGCTTTCATTTCCTCTGGTGGAAACCACGAATGTATAAGGAAATCATTTTCATCATAGCATTGACTTCAATAACTCATTGAAAATTAAGATGTACACTTACCTCAAATGAGATCTAGGAGCTTTCTTCCCCATATCTATCAGCTTCAAAGAAAGGCAAGTTTAACCTAGTAAAAGAAGTTGATTAATTAATAAATAGTTCTTTCTGAAAATATATTTGTTTCATTCTCTCTTCCATTATAATTCAGACGACCAATGCCATCTTTAGAAATGAGGCCCCCTTCAATTTTGTAAATCTAAGGGGAGCATCATTTCTTCTGGTGGAAACCGCGAATGGTTAAGAGAATGTTTTCATCATGAAATGAGTAAATTTGAAATAAATCAATAGGATATAAAAATTATTCTTAATTACCTTCATGAATCAGGGTCATTCTATCCATGCATCCAGGACAGGATAAAAACAAAGGTGGAACACGACTCACTATAAAACAAAACAAAAAACGTGGGATCTATGAAATTCAAGTTTCTAAGCAAAAATTGACTCTTGAAATGAGATCAAATCCATCAGAATTACACAAATTTCTCATCAAGAGTCAGGAGAACGAAAGTTAATGATTTTGAATTAATTCATCATTAGAATTTTAAGAAGATCAAAGATTCTCCAAGATTTTTACCTCAATTTATTTACTATCCCAGTTTAGCATTTTCATTCCCTCATGAAAAATACTCAGTTTCAACAAAAGATAGATCCGACAAAGCAATCACCATACGTGAATAATCTCCTAAGATGTGTAGTATTCCGAGATGAAATGGGATAGGGAAGGGTGGAGTATAAAATTGTTTTAACTTGATGAGACAAAAAAAAACTTTTTTAACAAAATGGAATACATCAATCCTTGATGTAGACCTAATCAAATCAACCAAGCCCTTTTCTACAGACAGCTTTTTACCTTCTAAATAAAACAAACTTCATTAAGTGGTTTTAAACTATTCTTTTATTTTCTATAATTTTTTGTATTACATTGTGAAATTATTTGTATATATTATTTGAACCCTTACCCTCTTCCTTTTAATGAAGACAGAATAATATCGTAATCCCCATTTCCAGAAACATCAATGTATATTTTCCATCACATCTCTACCTAGCAAATTAAGTAGAAATTAGTTTTGGGGAAATACAAAATTAAATGGAATCAAATGGATTCTTCTTCGTCAGTTCATTAAAACTGTGGTAGTTAGATTTTTAATCATTAGCTTCATGTAGCAAATACTTTGTCGGTCATCATTAAGAAGAAGAAGAAAAAAAAAAAAGACAGGAAAATAGATTTACCTTTCCAGATAGAGCTAATCTTCAATCACCACGAGATAACATTGTTGTTCTATAAATAAGAAAAAAAATCGGTCATTAGAATTTTTTTGTAATTTTGTGGTACAAGATTTAAATCATTTCAAAATTTAACATCAGTTAAGTAAATAATGGAACGGTAAAGTTTTTTGATTTCATACTTTTAGAAGTCATTTGGAAAGATGCTTATTCATCCTATTAAAAAATATAGCTCATATTCTAGAATTACACACCTCTTAATTCTCGATCCACATATAACCTTTCCAAATAGGTTTTACATCATTCGACCTACAAGAGAAAAATAAAAGTAATAATAACTCTTTTGCCACAGTCACTTGAAGAAAACGTATGCCTTTAAGGTTTATTTGTGGAAGCACGTGTCCCAACCAGTATACCATAAGTGGGCATATGATTTCTATTTGAGACCCATAACTTAATATTTGCATTACGAAGGGTTCTTAAATAAACATTTTTTGAAAGAACCAGAAAGGAAAAAAGCAATGCATTTTGAAGCAAAAAGAATATAAAAAGCTTACGTACCTTATTAGTTTGTTTTATAGAATTGATTATTTCCACTTAAAATAGAACGACTCACTCATGAACGAATAATATCCTGAAAGGAAAAGAAAACAATAAACTGATTTATCACGTGTTTATCACGTATTAACTAATAGGTATTTACATAAAAATATTTCAGTCTCATTAAATCACATTTTTTTGCTTTCATGGATTGAATACTGGATTCAAGCAGAATAGGTTATACATCATGTTTTTAAAAACAAAACAAAAAACAGACTAACATTTTTAAAAGCAATAAAATTTACCGTCTGAAAAACAATTCCTGAGAAGATCATTGATACATAGATTCATCCTACAAAAATTGAAGAAAAAATCAGTAACTTGGAAAAAATAAAAAAATAACATGACTCAAAAAAATTAGTTGTGTTTTTGTTCCATCGTCGTTATCTCATGCTTCCAGTTGTAAACAAAGGAAGATGTGCGAAAGTTAGGATTTAGTCTACGATACCAATACAGTACGAAATGAGGATGGAATTAAAACAACATTCCGTGACTCTAGGCTCGACAGAAATACTACAACTGATTTCCTTATCAAAATTAATAAATTACATACCTTTTCATCAATTTTTTCATTTCGTAACCATACAATCTTTTGTCATTTTTTAAATATGATTGAGCCCTGTAAAAGCAAAAAGAGGATACATTAAGTGAAAGCAGTGACATTCATTTAAAAGATAAAATCAAATGAAAAACGCTGTTCCGTTTCAGATTGAGGATTAAAGTATTGATTTACATTAAATCCACACCCAGAATCGAGTATATTTATTTAAATAAGTTTTACTCTACTTCATTTTGACGAAACAAACGGGTATAAGTTACCTCAATTGCTGCTTTTAATGAAGAATGCATTAACTTTAATATCAATCATAAGACTTACCAAGGGTTACGTTTCTTTTCTTTTTCATGAATAACTGACTGCCTATGCTTTCCAAACTTTTGATAAGATTGAATCTGAAATTTAATAGAAAAAAAAAATAATAATTAAAGGTCTACAAAATCTTGAATTCTTTAATGAAAAGTCATTATTGTTATTTCAGTTGAGTAATTTTATCGGCTCATTCTATATCAGCCCCGAAAGATGGTAATGTTTAAATGACTCATCATGACTTTACCTAGTCAATAGGCAAGTATATTTTTATTTGTGTGTCTCAAATTAATTACCTTTTTCCTAAGGTCCTGTCTTGTCCTCTCTCATCATCTTTTATGGATTCTAAAAACCCCTAGAAATAAATGAAAGATTCTTAATAATCACATCAAAATATAGGAAACTTTTATGATTTGAAAAAATAGTACGATATCTCAGTTTAAAAACTCATTCAACAATTATTTCATTCTGTCGGGGAAAGAAGACAAAAATAGCTTTATTTTTTCATCATTTTTCCATATCTATTCAAATTGTAATTGCAATATTATGTAAACGCACCTGTAGATATCTGGGATCCATATAGAAGAAAAAAAATAAATCAGGGAGTGAGGAAATAATGCCATGCCTGTAAGAAACATGAAAATATGAGTAAAGTGAAATTAGAAATTCATAAAAATGGGTGTATTTATGTATTTTAAATACATAAAGAAGTGTACATGTCAAGTTCAAAAATTACTCCGATATAGTATAAAATCGGGTAACTGCGACATGACAAGCCAATTAATTTATGTCCTTTTTGACACTGTTTTGAGCAATCAAGAATTAGTCAAACAGTAACACAGAAGGACATTATTGAGTTCAAAATCTGATAATAAATAAAAAAACATATAAATTACCTTATTCAATAAGGTCATTTCCAATAACCAGAAAAGGTCTGTGAAAAAGAGTCCTGAAATAAATAAGTAAAGATTGCTATTAATGGATCCACGTTCCAAGAAATAGGTAGAAAAAATAAGGATTTGATTTCTAAGTTGCAGGTACTTGTATCTTGCGTTGAGTAACACCCTCAGTTTAAGCCGTGAGGATGGGTTGCAAATTACAAGAATTTATCTAGCATATCTCATTTTTCAATTCTGTTTCGGATTAAGAAAAAAGAATATTCAAGAGAATGCAAGACCTCAAATCATGATATCTTTTGTATACTTACAATTGATTTATCTGCTGCTTTTTGGTATTTTCTTTTCATTTACAGGCACAAAGGTTCCAGATCCTATCGAGAGAGAAATAGGAATATCTGTTAAATAAATGCATTCTATGCTTATGAATAAAAAGAATAATATAAAGTATATTGAAGAAAAGCGTCAGACAACCATGAGCCATCATGTAAAATAAAAAACAAGCTTTCATTTCCTCTGGTGGAAACCACGAATGTATAAGGAAATCATTTTCATCATAGCATTGACTTCAATAACTCATTGAAAATTAAGATGTACACTTACCTCAAATGAGATCTAGGAGCTTTCTTCCCCATATCTATCAGCTTCAAAGAAAGGCAAGTTTAACCTAGTAAAAGAAGTTGATTAATTAATAAATAGTTCTTTCTGAAAATATATTTGTTTCATTCTCTCTTCCATTATAATTCAGACGACCAATGCCATCTTTAGAAATGAGGCCCCCTTCAATTTTGTAAATCTAAGGGGAGCATCATTTCTTCTGGTGGAAACCGCGAATGGTTAAGAGAATGTTTTCATCATGAAATGAGTAAATTTGAAATAAATCAATAGGATATAAAAATTATTCTTAATTACCTTCATGAATCAGGGTCATTCTATCCATGCATCCAGGACAGGATAAAAACAAAGGTGGAACACGACTCACTATAAAACAAAACAAAAAACGTGGGATCTATGAAATTCAAGTTTCTAAGCAAAAATTGACTCTTGAAATGAGATCAAATCCATCAGAATTACACAAATTTCTCATCAAGAGTCAGGAGAACGAAAGTTAATGATTTTGAATTAATTCATCATTAGAATTTTAAGAAGATCAAAGATTCTCCAAGATTTTTACCTCAATTTATTTACTATCCCAGTTTAGCATTTTCATTCCCTCATGAAAATACTCAGTTTCAACAAAAGATAGATCCGACAAAGCAATCACCATACGTGAATAATCTCCTAAGATGTGTAGTATTCCGAGATGAAATGGGATAGGGAAGGGTGGAGTATAAAATTGTTTTAACTTGATGAGACAAAAAAAAAAACTTTTTTAACAAAATGGAATACATCAATCCTTGATGTAGACCTAATCAAATCAACCAAGCCCTTTTCTACAGACAGCTTTTTACCTTCTAAATAAAACAAACTTAATTAAGTGGTTTTAAACTATTCTTTTATTTTCTATAATTTTTGTATTACATTGTGAAATTATTTGTATATTTGAACCCTTACCCTCTTCCTTTTAATGAAGACAGAATAATATCGTAATCCCCATTTCCAGAAACATCAATGTATATTTTCCATCACATCTCTACCTAGCAAATTAAGTAGAAATTAGTTTTGGGGAAATACAAAATTAAATGGAATCAAATGGATTCTTCTTCGTCAGTTCATTAAAACTGTGGTAGTTAGATTTTTAATCATTAGCTTCATGTAGCAAATACTTTGTCGGTCATCATTAAGAAGAAGAAGAAAAAAAAAAAAAGACAGGAAAATAGATTTACCTTTCCAGATAGAGCTAATCTTCAATCACCACGAGATAACATTGTTGTTCTAAAATAGAAAAAAAAATCGGTCATTAGAATTTTTTTGTAATTTTGTGGTACAAGATTTAAATCATTTCAAAATTTAACATCAGTTAAGTAAATAATGGAACGGTAAAGTTTTTTGATTTCATACTTTTAGAAGTCATTTGGAAAGATGCTTATTCATCCTATTAAAAATATAGCTCATATTCTAGAATTACACACCTCTTAATTCTCGATCCACATATAACCTTTCCAAATAGTTTTTACATCATTCGACCTACAAGAGAAAAATAAAAGTAATAATAACTCTTTTGCCACAGTCACTTGAAGAAAACGTATGCCTTTAAGGTTTATTTGTGGAAGCACGTGTCCCAACCAGTATACCATAAGTAGGCATATGATTTCTATTTGAGACCCATAACTTAATATTTGCATTACGAAGGGTTCTTAAATAAACATTTTTTGAAAGAACCAGAAAGGAAAAAAGCAATGCATTTTGAAGCAAAAAGAATATAAAAAGCTTACGTACCTTATTAGTTTGTTTTATAGAATTGATTATTTCCACGTAAAATAGAACGACTCACTCATGAACGAATAATATCCTGAAAGGAAAAGAAAACAATAAACTGATTTATCACGTGTTTATCACGTATTAACTAATAGGTATTTACATAAAAATATTTCAGTCTCATTAAATCACATTTTTTTGCTTTCATGGATTGAATACTGGATTCAAGCAGAATAGGTTATACATCATGTTTTTAAAAACAAAACAAAAAACAGACTAACATTTTTAAAAGCAATAAAATTTACCGTCTGAAAAACAATTCCTGAGAAGATCATTGATACATAGATTCATCCTACAAAAATTGAAGAAAAAATCAGTAACTTGGAAAAAATAAAAAAATAACATGACTCAAAAAAATTAGTTGTGTTTTTGTTCCATCGTCGTTATCTCATGCTTCCAGTTGTAAACAAAGGAAGATGTGCGAAAGTTAGGATTTAGTCTACGATACCAATACAGTACGAAATGAGAGGATGGAATTAAAACAACATTCCGTGACTCTAGGCTCGACAGAAATACTACAACTGATTTCCTTATCAAAATTAATAAATTACATACCTTTTCATCAATTTTTTCATTTCGTAACCATACAATCTTTTGTCATTTTTTAAATATGATTGAGCCCTGTAAAAGCAAAAAAGAGGATACATTAAGTGAAAGCAGTGACATTCATTTAAAAGATAAAATCAAATGAAAAACGCTGTTCCGTTTCAGATTGAGGATTAAAGTATTGATTTACATTAAATCCACACCCAGAATCGAGTATATTTATTTAAATAAGTTTTACTCTACTTCATTTTGACGAAACAAACGGGTATAAGTTACCTCAATTGCTGCTTTTAATGAAGAATGCATTAACTTTAATATCAATCATAAGACTTACCAAGGGTTACGTTTCTTTTCTTTTTCATGAATAACTGACTGCCTATGCTTTCCAAACTTTTGATAAGATTGAATCTGAAATTTAATAGAAAAAAAAAAAATAATTAAAGGTCTACAAAATCTTGAATTCTTTAATGAAAAGTCATTATTGTTATTTCAGTTGAGTAATTTTATCGGCTCATTCTATATCAGCCCCGAAAGATGGTAATGTTTAAATGACTCATCATGACTTTACCTAGTCAATAGGCAAGTATATTTTTATTTGTGTGTCTCAAATTAATTACCTTTTTCCTAAGGTCCTGTCTTGTCCTCTCTCATCATCTTTTATGGATTCTAAAAACCCCTAGAAATAAATGAAAGATTCTTTATAAACACATCAAAATATAGGAAACTTTTATGATTTGAAAAAATAGTACGATATCTCAGTTTAAAAACTCATTCAACAATTATTTCATTCTGTCGGGGAAAGAAGACAAAAATAGCTTTATTTTTTCATCATTTTTCCATATCTATTCAAATTGTAATTGCAATATTATGTAAACGCACCTGTAGATATCTGGGATCCATATAGAAGAAAAATAAATAAATCAGGGAGTGAGGAAATAATGCCATGCCTGTAAGAAACATGAAAATATGAGTAAAGTGAAATTAGAAATTCATAAAAATGGGTGTATTTATGTATTTTAAATACATAAAGAAGTGTACATGTCAAGTTCAAAAATTACTCCGATATAGTATAAAATCGGGTAACTGCGACATGACAAGCCAATTAATTTATGTCCTTTTTGACACTGTTTTGAGCAATCAAGAATTAGTCAAACAGTAACACAGAAGGACATTATTGAGTTCAAAATCTGATAATAAATAAAAAAACATATAAATTACCTTATTCAATAAGGTCATTTCCAATAACCAGAAAAGGTCTGTGAAAAAGAGTCCTGAAATAAATAAGTAAAGATTGCTATTAATGGATCCACGTTCCAAGAAATAGGTAGAAAAAATAAGGATTTGATTTCTAAGTTGCAGGTACTTGTATCTTGCGTTGAGTAACACCCTCAGTTTAAGCCGTGAGGATGGGTTGCAAATTACAAGAATTTATCTAGCATATCTCATTTTTCAATTCTGTTTCGGATTAAGAAAAAAGAATATTCAAGAGAATGCAAGACCTCAAATCATGATATCTTTTGTATACTTACAATTGATTTATCTGCTGCTTTTTGGTATTTTCTTTTCATTTACAGGCACAAAGGTTCCAGATCCTATCGAGAGAGAAATAGGAATATCTGTTAAATAAATGCATTCTATGCTTATGAATAAAAAGAATAATATAAAGTATATTGAAGAAAAGCGTCAGACAACCATGAGCCATCATGTAAAATAAAAAACAAGCTTTCATTTCCTCTGGTGGAAACCACGAATGTATAAGGAAATCATTTTCATCATAGCATTGACTTCAATAACTCATTGAAAATTAAGATGTACACTTACCTCAAATGAGATCTAGGAGCTTTCTTCCCCATATCTATCAGCTTCAAAGAAAGGCAAGTTTAACCTAGTAAAAGAAGTTGATTAATTAATAAATAGTTCTTTCTGAAAATATATTTGTTTCATTCTCTCTTCCATTATAATTCAGACGACCAATGCCATCTTTAGAAATGAGACCCCCTTCAATTTTGTAAATCTAAGGGGAGCATCATTTCTTCTGGTGGAAACCGCGAATGGTTAAGAGAATGTTTTCATCATGAAATGAGTAAATTTGAAATAAATCAATAGGATATAAAAATTATTCTTAATTACCTTCATGAATCAGGGTCATTCTATCCATGCATCCAGGACAGGATAAAAACAAAGGTGGAACACGACTCACTATAAAACAAAACAAAAAACGTGGGATCTATGAAATTCAAGTTTCTAAGCAAAAATTGACTCTTGAAATGAGATCAAATCCATCAGAATTACACAAATTTCTCATCAAGAGTCAGGAGAACGAAAGTTAATGATTTTGAATTAATTCATCATTAGAATTTTAAGAAGATCAAAGATTCTCCAAGAATTTTACCTCAATTTATTTACTATCCCAGTTTAGCATTTTCATTCCCTCATGAAAATACTCAGTTTCAACAAAAGATAGATCCGACAAAGCAATCACCATACGTGAATAATCTCCTAAGATGTGTAATATTCCGAGATGAAATGGGATAGGGAAGGGTGGAGTATAAAATTCTTTTAACTTGATGAGACAAAAAAAAAAACTTTTTTTTAACAAAATGGAATACATCAATCCTTGTTGTAGACCTAATCAAATCAACCAAGCCCTTTTCTACAGACAGCTTTTTACCTTCTAAATAAAACAAACTTAATTAAGTGGTTTTAAACTATTCTTTTATTTTCTATAATTTTTTGTATTACATTGTGAAATTATTTGTATATTTGAACCCTTACCCTCTTCCTTTTAATGAAGACAGAATAATATCGTAATCCCCATTTCCAGAGACATCAATGTATATTTTCCATCACATCTCTACCTAGCAAATTAAGTAGAAATTAGTTTTGGGGAAATACAAAATTAAATGGAATCAAATGGATTCTTCTTCGTCAGTTCATTAAAACTGTGGTAGTTAGATTTTTAATCATTAGCTTCATGTAGCAAATACTTTGTCGGTCATCATTAAGAAAAAAAAAAAAAAAAAAAAAAAGACAGGAAAATAGATTTACCTTTCCAGATAGAGCTAATCTTCAATCACCACGAGATAACATTGTTGTTCTATAAATAAGAAAAAAATCGGTCATTAGAATTTTTTTGTAATTTTGTGGTACAAGATTTAAATCATTTCAAAATTTAACATCAGTTAAGTAAATAATGGAACGGTAAAGTTTTTTGATTTCATACTTTTAGAAGTCATTTGGAAAGATGCTTATTCATCCTATTAAAAATATAGCTCATATTCTAGAATTACACACCTCTTAATTCTCGATCCACATATAACCTTTCCAAATAGTTTTTACATCATTCGACCTACAAGAGAAAAATAAAAGTAATAATAACTCTTTTGCCACAGTCACTTGAAGAAAACGTATGCCTTTAAGGTTTATTTGTGGAAGCACGTGTCCCAACCAGTATACCATAAGTAGGCATATGATTTCTATTTGAGACCCATAACTTAATATTTGCATTACGAAGGGTTCTTAAATAAACATTTTTTGAAAGAACCAGAAAGGAAAAAAGCAATGCATTTTGAAGCAAAAAGAATATAAAAAGCTTACGTACCTTATTAGTTTGTTTTATAGAATTGATTATTTCCACGTAAAATAGAACGACTCACTCATGAACGAATAATATCCTGAAAGGAAAAGAAAACAATAAACTGATTTATCACGTGTTTATCACGTATTAACTAATAGGTATTTACATAAAAATATTTCAGTCTCATTAAATCACATTTTTTTGCTTTCATGGATTGAATACTGGATTCAAGCAGAATAGGTTATACATCATGTTTTTAAAAACAAAACAAAAAACAGACTAACATTTTTAAAAGCAATAAAATTTACCGTCTGAAAAACAATTCCTGAGAAGATCATTGATACATAGATTCATCCTACAAAAATTGAAGAAAAAATCAGTAACTTGGAAAAAATAAAAAAATAACATGACTCAAAAAAATTAGTTGTGTTTTTGTTCCATCGTCGTTATCTCATGCTTCCAGTTGTAAACAAAGGAAGATGTGCGAAAGTTAGGATTTAGTCTACGATACCAATACAGTACGAAATGAGGATGGAATTAAAACAACATTCCGTGACTCTAGGCTCGACAGAAATACTACAACTGATTTCCTTATCAAAATTAATAAATTACATACCTTTTCATCAATTTTTTCATTTCGTAACCATACAATCTTTTGTCATTTTTTAAATATGATTGAGCCCTGTAAAAGCAAAAAGAGGATACATTAAGTGAAAGCAGTGACATTCATTTAAAAGATAAAATCAAATGAAAAACGCTGTTCCGTTTCAGATTGAGGATTAAAGTATTGATTTACATTAAATCCACACCCAGAATCGAGTATATTTATTTAAATAAGTTTTACTCTACTTCATTTTGACGAAACAAACGGGTATAAGTTACCTCAATTGCTGCTTTTAATGAAGAATGCATTAACTTTAATATCAATCATAAGACTTACCAAGGGTTACGTTTCTTTTCTTTTTCATGAATAACTGACTGCCTATGCTTTCCAAACTTTTGATAAGATTGAATCTGAAATTTAATAGAAAAAAAAAAATAATTAAAGGTCTACAAAATCTTGAATTCTTTAATGAAAAGTCATTATTGTTATTTCAGTTGAGTAATTTTATCGGCTCATTCTATATCAGCCCCGAAAGATGGTAATGTTTAAATGACTCATCATGACTTTACCTAGTCAATAGGCAAGTATATTTTTATTTGTGTGTCTCAAATTAATTACCTTTTTCCTAAGGTCCTGTCTTGTCCTCTCTCATCATCTTTTATGGATTCTAAAAACCCCTAGAAATAAATGAAAGATTCTTTATAAACACATCAAAATATAGGAAACTTTTATGATTTGAAAAATAGTACGATATCTCAGTTTAAAAACTCATTCAACAATTATTTCATTCTGTCGGGGAAAGAAGACAAAAATAGCTTTATTTTTTCATCATTTTTCCATATCTATTCAAATTGTAATTGCAATATTATGTAAACGCACCTGTAGATATCTGGGATCCATATAGAAGAAGAAAAAATAAATCAGGGAGTGAGGAAATAATGCCATGCCTGTAAGAAACATGAAAATATGAGTAAAGTGAAATTAGAAATTCATAAAAATGGGTGTATTTATGTATTTTAAATACATAAAGAAGTGTACATGTCAAGTTCAAAAATTACTCCGATATAGTATAAAATCGGGTAACTGCGACATGACAAGCCAATTAATTTATGTCCTTTTTGACACTGTTTTGAGCAATCAAGAATTAGTCAAACAGTAACACAGAAGGACATTATTGAGTTCAAAATCTGATAATAAATAAAAAAACATATAAATTACCTTATTCAATAAGGTCATTTCCAATAACCAGAAAAGGTCTGTGAAAAAGAGTCCTGAAATAAATAAGTAAAGATTGCTATTAATGGATCCACGTTCCAAGAAATAGGTAGAAAAAATAAGGATTTGATTTCTAAGTTGCAGGTACTTGTATCTTGCGTTGAGTAACACCCTCAGTTTAAGCCGTGAGGATGGGTTGCAAATTACAAGAATTTATCTAGCATATCTCATTTTTCAATTCTGTTTCGGATTAAGAAAAAGAATATTCAAGAGAATGCAAGACCTCAAATCATGATATCTTTTGTATACTTACAATTGATTTATCTGCTGCTTTTTGGTATTTTCTTTTCATTTACAGGCACAAAGGTTCCAGATCCTATCGAGAGAGAAATAGGAATATCTGTTAAATAAATGCATTCTATGCTTATGAATAAAAAGAATAATATAAAGTATATTGAAGAAAAGCGTCAGACAACCATGAGCCATCATGTAAAATAAAAAACAAGCTTTCATTTCCTCTGGTGGAAACCACGAATGTATAAGGAAATCATTTTCATCATAGCATTGACTTCAATAACTCATTGAAAATTAAGATGTACACTTACCTCAAATGAGATCTAGGAGCTTTCTTCCCCATATCTATCAGCTTCAAAGAAAGGCAAGTTTAACCTAGTAAAAGAAGTTGATTAATTAATAAATAGTTCTTTCTGAAAATATATTTGTTTCATTCTCTCTTCCATTATAATTCAGACGACCAATGCCATCTTTAGAAATGAGGCCCCCTTCAATTTTGTAAATCTAAGGGGAGCATCATTTCTTCTGGTGGAAACCGCGAATGGTTAAGAGAATGTTTTCATCATGAAATGAGTAAATTTGAAATAAATCAATAGGATATAAAAATTATTCTTAATTACCTTCATGAATCAGGGTCATTCTATCCATGCATCCAGGACAGGATAAAAACAAAGGTGGAACACGACTCACTATAAAACAAAACAAAAAACGTGGGATCTATGAAATTCAAGTTTCTAAGCAAAAATTGACTCTTGAAATGAGATCAAATCCATCAGAATTACACAAATTTCTCATCAAGAGTCAGGAGAACGAAAGTTAATGATTTTGAATTAATTCATCATTAGAATTTTAAGAAGATCAAAGATTCTCCAAGATTTTTACCTCAATTTATTTACTATCCCAGTTTAGCATTTTCATTCCCTCATGAAAATACTCAGTTTCAACAAAAGATAGATCCGACAAAGCAATCACCATACGTGAATAATCTCCTAAGATGTGTAGTATTCCGAGATGAAATGGGATAGGGAAGGGTGGAGTATAAAATTGTTTTAACTTGATGAGACAAAAAAAAAAAAACTTTTTTTTAACAAAATGGAATACATCAATCCTTGATGTAGACCTAATCAAATCAACCAAGCCCTTTTCTACAGACAGCTTTTTACCTTCTAAATAAAACAAACTTAATTAAGTGGTTTTAAACTATTCTTTTATTTTCTATAATTTTTTGTATTACATTGTGAAATTATTTGTATATTTGAACCCTTACCCTCTTCCTTTTAATGAAGACAGAATAATATCGTAATCCCCATTTCCAGAAACATCAATGTATATTTTCCATCACATCTCTACCTAGCAAATTAAGTAGAAATTAGTTTTGGGGAAATACAAAATTAAATGGAATCAAATGGATTCTTCTTCGTCAGTTCATTAAAACTGTGGTAGTTAGATTTTTAATCATTAGCTTCATGTAGCAAATACTTTGTCGGTCATCATTAAGAAGAAGAAGAAGAAAAAAAAAGACAGGAAAATAGATTTACCTTTCCAGATAGAGCTAATCTTCAATCACCACGAGATAACATTGTTGTTCTATAAATAAGAAAAAAAATCGGTCATTAGAATTTTTTTGTAATTTTGTGGTACAAGATTTAAATCATTTCAAAATTTAACATCAGTTAAGTAAATAATGGAACGGTAAAGTTTTTTGATTTCATACTTTTAGAAGTCATTTGGAAAGATGCTTATTCATCCTATTAAAAAATATAGCTCATATTCTAGAATTACACACCTCTTAATTCTCGATCCACATATAACCTTTCCAAATAGGTTTTACATCATTCGACCTACAAGAGAAAAATAAAAGTAATAATAACTCTTTTGCCACAGTCACTTGAAGAAAACGTATGCCTTTAAGGTTTATTTGTGGAAGCACGTGTCCCTACCAGTATACCATAAGTGGGCATATGATTTCTATTTGAGACCCATAACTTAATATTTGCATTACGAAGGGTTCTTAAATAAACATTTTTTTGAAAGAACCAGAAAGGAAAAAAGCAATGCATTTTGAAGCAAAAAGAATATAAAAAGCTTACGTACCTTATTAGTTTGTTTTATAGAATTGATTATTTCCACGTAAAATAGAACGACTCACTCATGAACGAATAATATCCTGAAAGGAAAAGAAAACAATAAACTGATTTATCACGTGTTTATCACGTATTAACTAATAGGTATTTACATAAAAATATTTCAGTCTCATTAAATCACATTTTTTTGCTTTCATGGATTGAATACTGGATTCAAGCAGAATAGGTTATACATCATGTTTTTAAAAACAAAACAAAAAACAGACTAACATTTTTAAAAGCAATAAAATTTACCGTCTGAAAAACAATTCCTGAGAAGATCATTGATACATAGATTCATCCTACAAAAATTGAAGAAAAAATCAGTAACTTGGAAAAAATAAAAAAATAACATGACTCAAAAAAATTAGTTGTGTTTTTGTTCCATCGTCGTTATCTCATGCTTCCAGTTGTAAACAAAGGAAGATGTGCGAAAGTTAGGATTTAGTCTACGATACCAATACAGTACGAAATGAGGATGGAATTAAAACAACATTCCGTGACTCTAGGCTCGACAGAAATACTACAACTGATTTCCTTATCAAAATTAATAAATTACATACCTTTTCATCAATTTTTTCATTTCGTAACCATACAATCTTTTGTCATTTTTTAAATATGATTGAGCCCTGTAAAAGCAAAAAGAGGATACATTAAGTGAAAGCAGTGACATTCATTTAAAAGATAAAATCAAATGAAAAACGCTGTTCCGTTTCAGATTGAGGATTAAAGTATTGATTTACATTAAATCCACACCCAGAATCGAGTATATTTATTTAAATAAGTTTTACTCTACTTCATTTTGACGAAACAAACGGGTATAAGTTACCTCAATTGCTGCTTTTAATGAAGAATGCATTAACTTTAATATCAATCATAAGACTTACCAAGGGTTACGTTTCTTTTCTTTTTCATGAATAACTGACTGCCTATGCTTTCCAAACTTTTGATAAGATTGAATCTGAAATTTAATAGAAAAAAAAAAAATAATTAAAGGTCTACAAAATCTTGAATTCTTTAATGAAAAGTCATTATTGTTATTTCAGTTGAGTAATTTTATCGGCTCATTCTATATCAGCCCCGAAAGATGGTAATGTTTAAATGACTCATCATGACTTTACCTAGTCAATAGGCAAGTATATTTTTATTTGTGTGTCTCAAATTAATTACCTTTTTCCTAAGGTCCTGTCTTGTCCTCTCTCATCATCTTTTATGGATTCTAAAAACCCCTAGAAATAAATGAAAGATTCTTTATAAACACATCAAAATATAGGAAACTTTTATGATTTGAAAAAATAGTACGATATCTCAGTTTAAAAACTCATTCAACAATTATTTCATTCTGTCGGGGAAAGAAGACAAAAATAGCTTTATTTTTTCATCATTTTTCCATATCTATTCAAATTGTAATTGCAATATTATGTAAACGCACCTGTAGATATCTGGGATCCATATAGAAGAAGAAAAAATAAATCAGGGAGTGAGGAAATAATGCCATGCCTGTAAGAAACATGAAAATATGAGTAAAGTGAAATTAGAAATTCATAAAAATGGGTGTATTTATGTATTTTAAATACATAAAGAAGTGTACATGTCAAGTTCAAAAATTACTCCGATATAGTATAAAATCGGGTAACTGCGACATGACAAGCCAATTAATTTATGTCCTTTTTGACACTGTTTTGAGCAATCAAGAATTAGTCAAACAGTAACACAGAAGGACATTATTGAGTTCAAAATCTGATAATAAATAAAAAAACATATAAATTACCTTATTCAATAAGGTCATTTCCAATAACCAGAAAAGGTCTGTGAAAAAGAGTCCTGAAATAAATAAGTAAAGATTGCTATTAATGGATCCACGTTCCAAGAAATAGGTAGAAAAAATAAGGATTTGATTTCTAAGTTGCAGGTACTTGTATCTTGCGTTGAGTAACACCCTCAGTTTAAGCCGTGAGGATGGGTTGCAAATTACAAGAATTTATCTAGCATATCTCATTTTTCAATTCTGTTTCGGATTAAGAAAAAAGAATATTCAAGAGAATGCAAGACCTCAAATCATGATATCTTTTGTATACTTACAATTGATTTATCTGCTGCTTTTTGGTATTTTCTTTTCATTTACAGGCACAAAGGTTCCAGATCCTATCGAGAGAGAAATAGGAATATCTGTTAAATAAATGCATTCTATGCTTATGAATAAAAAGAATAATATAAAGTATATTGAAGAAAAGCGTCAGACAACCATGAGCCATCATGTAAAATAAAAAACAAGCTTTCATTTCCTCTGGTGGAAACCACGAATGTATAAGGAAATCATTTTCATCATAGCATTGACTTCAATAACTCATTGAAAATTAAGATGTACACTTACCTCAAATGAGATCTAGGAGCTTTCTTCCCCATATCTATCAGCTTCAAAGAAAGGCAAGTTTAACCTAGTAAAAGAAGTTGATTAATTAATAAATAGTTCTTTCTGAAAATATATTTGTTTCATTCTCTCTTCCATTATAATTCAGACGACCAATGCCATCTTTAGAAATGAGGCCCCCTTCAATTTTGTAAATCTAAGGGGAGCATCATTTCTTCTGGTGGAAACCGCGAATGGTTAAGAGAATGTTTTCATCATGAAATGAGTAAATTTGAAATAAATCAATAGGATATAAAAATTATTCTTAATTACCTTCATGAATCAGGGTCATTCTATCCATGCATCCAGGACAGGATAAAAACAAAGGTGGAACACGACTCACTATAAAACAAAACAAAAAACGTGGGATCTATGAAATTCAAGTTTCTAAGCAAAAATTGACTCTTGAAATGAGATCAAATCCATCAGAATTACACAAATTTCTCATCAAGAGTCAGGAGAACGAAAGTTAATGATTTTGAATTAATTCATCATTAGAATTTTAAGAAGATCAAAGATTCTCCAAGATTTTTACCTCAATTTATTTACTATCCCAGTTTAGCATTTTCATTCCCTCATGAAAATACTCAGTTTCAACAAAAGATAGATCCGACAAAGCAATCACCATACGTGAATAATCTCCTAAGATGTGTAGTATTCCGAGATGAAATGGGATAGGGAAGGGTGGAGTATAAAATTTTTTAACTTGATGAGACAAAAAAAAACTTTTTTAACAAAATGGAATACATCAATCCTTGATGTAGACCTAATCAAATCAACCAAGCCCTTTTCTACAGACAGCTTTTTACCTTCTAAATAAAACAAACTTAATTAAGTGGTTTTAAACTATTCTTTTATTTTCTATAATTTTTTGTATTACATTGTGAAATTATTTGTATATTTGAACCCTTACCCTCTTCCTTTTAATGAAGACAGAATAATATCGTAATCCCCATTTCCAGAAACATCAATGTATATTTTCCATCACATCTCTACCTAGCAAATTAAGTAGAAATTAGTTTTGGGGAAATACAAAATTAAATGGAATCAAATGGATTCTTCTTCGTCAGTTCATTAAAACTGTGGTAGTTAGATTTTTAATCATTAGCTTCATGTAGCAAATACTTTGTCGGTCATCATTAAGAAGAAGAAGAAAAAAAAAAAGACAGGAAAATAGATTTACCTTTCCAGATAGAGCTAATCTTCAATCACCACGAGATAACATTGTTGTTCTATAAATAAGAAAAAAAAAATCGGTCATTAGAATTTTTTTGTAATTTTGTGGTACAAGATTTAAATCATTTCAAAATTTAACATCAGTTAAGTAAATAATGGAACGGTAAAGTTTTTTGATTTCATACTTTTAGAAGTCATTTGGAAAGATGCTTATTCATCCTATTAAAAAATATAGCTCATATTCTAGAATTACACACCTCTTAATTCTCGATCCACATATAACCTTTCCAAATAGGTTTTACATCATTCGACCTACAAGAGAAAAATAAAAGTAATAATAACTCTTTTGCCACAGTCACTTGAAGAAAACGTATGCCTTTAAGGTTTATTTGTGGAAGCACGTGTCCCTACCAGTATACCATAAGTGGGCATATGATTTCTATTTGAGACCCATAACTTAATATTTGCATTACGAAGGGTTCTTAAATAAACATTTTTTGAAAGAACCAGAAAGGAAAAAAGCAATGCATTTTGAAGCAAAAAGAATATAAAAAGCTTACGTACCTTATTAGTTTGTTTTATAGAATTGATTATTTCCACGTAAAATAGAACGACTCACTCATGAACGAATAATATCCTGAAAGGAAAAGAAAACAATAAACTGATTTATCACGTGTTTATCACGTATTAACTAATAGGTATTTACATAAAAATATTTCAGTCTCATTAAATCACATTTTTTTGCTTTCATGGATTGAATACTGGATTCAAGCAGAATAGGTTATACATCATGTTTTTAAAAACAAAACAAAAAACAGACTAACATTTTTAAAAGCAATAAAATTTACCGTCTGAAAAACAATTCCTGAGAAGATCATTGATACATAGATTCATCCTACAAAAATTGAAGAAAAAATCAGTAACTTGGAAAAAATAAAAAAATAACATGACTCAAAAAAATTAGTTGTGTTTTTGTTCCATCGTCGTTATCTCATGCTTCCAGTTGTAAACAAAGGAAGATGTGCGAAAGTTAGGATTTAGTCTACGATACCAATACAGTACGAAATGAGGATGGAATTAAAACAACATTCCGTGACTCTAGGCTCGACAGAAATACTACAACTGATTTCCTTATCAAAATTAATAAATTACATACCTTTTCATCAATTTTTTCATTTCGTAACCATACAATCTTTTGTCATTTTTTAAATATGATTGAGCCCTGTAAAAGCAAAAAAGAGGATACATTAAGTGAAAGCAGTGACATTCATTTAAAAGATAAAATCAAATGAAAAACGCTGTTCCGTTTCAGATTGAGGATTAAAGTATTGATTTACATTAAATCCACACCCAGAATCGAGTATATTTATTTAAATAAGTTTTACTCTACTTCATTTTGACGAAACAAACGGGTATAAGTTACCTCAATTGCTGCTTTTAATGAAGAATGCATTAACTTTAATATCAATCATAAGACTTACCAAGGGTTACGTTTCTTTTCTTTTTCATGAATAACTGACTGCCTATGCTTTCCAAACTTTTGATAAGATTGAATCTGAAATTTAATAGAAAAAAAAAAAATAATTAAAGGTCTACAAAATCTTGAATTCTTTAATGAAAAGTCATTATTGTTATTTCAGTTGAGTAATTTTATCGGCTCATTCTATATCAGCCCCGAAAGATGGTAATGTTTAAATGACTCATCATGACTTTACCTAGTCAATAGGCAAGTATATTTTTATTTGTGTGTCTCAAATTAATTACCTTTTTCCTAAGGTCCTGTCTTGTCCTCTCTCATCATCTTTTATGGATTCTAAAAACCCCTAGAAATAAATGAAAGATTCTTTATAATCACATCAAAATATAGGAAACTTTTATGATTTGAAAAAATAGTACGATATCTCAGTTTAAAAACTCATTCAACAATTATTTCATTCTGTCGGGGAAAGAAGACAAAAATAGCTTTATTTTTTCATCATTTTTCCATATCTATTCAAATTGTAATTGCAATATTATGTAAACGCACCTGTAGATATCTGGGATCCATATAGAAGAAGAAAAAATAAATCAGGGAGTGAGGAAATAATGCCATGCCTGTAAGAAACATGAAAATATGAGTAAAGTGAAATTAGAAATTCATAAAAATGGGTGTATTTATGTATTTTAAATACATAAAGAAGTGTACATGTCAAGTTCAAAAATTACTCCGATATAGTATAAAATCGGGTAACTGCGACATGACAAGCCAATTAATTTATGTCCTTTTTGACACTGTTTTGAGCAATCAAGAATTAGTCAAACAGTAACACAGAAGGACATTATTGAGTTCAAAATCTGATAATAAATAAAAAAACATATAAATTACCTTATTCAATAAGGTCATTTCCAATAACCAGAAAAGGTCTGTGAAAAAGAGTCCTGAAATAAATAAGTAAAGATTGCTATTAATGGATCCACGTTCCAAGAAATAGGTAGAAAAAATAAGGATTTGATTTCTAAGTTGCAGGTACTTGTATCTTGCGTTGAGTAACACCCTCAGTTTAAGCCGTGAGGATGGGTTGCAAATTACAAGAATTTATCTAGCATATCTCATTTTTCAATTCTGTTTCGGATTAAGAAAAAAGAATATTCAAGAGAATGCAAGACCTCAAATCATGATATCTTTTGTATACTTACAATTGATTTATCTGCTGCTTTTTGGTATTTTCTTTTCATTTACAGGCACAAAGGTTCCAGATCCTATCGAGAGAGAAATAGGAATATCTGTTAAATAAATGCATTCTATGCTTATGAATAAAAAGAATAATATAAAGTATATTGAAGAAAAGCGTCAGACAACCATGAGCCATCATGTAAAATAAAAAACAAGCTTTCATTTCCTCTGGTGGAAACCACGAATGTATAAGGAAATCATTTTCATCATAGCATTGACTTCAATAACTCATTGAAAATTAAGATGTACACTTACCTCAAATGAGATCTAGGAGCTTTCTTCCCCATATCTATCAGCTTCAAAGAAAGGCAAGTTTAACCTAGTAAAAGAAGTTGATTAATTAATAAATAGTTCTTTCTGAAAATATATTTGTTTCATTCTCTCTTCCATTATAATTCAGACGACCAATGCCATCTTTAGAAATGAGGCCCCCTTCAATTTTGTAAATCTAAGGGGAGCATCATTTCTTCTGGTGGAAACCGCGAATGGTTAAGAGAATGTTTTCATCATGAAATGAGTAAATTTGAAATAAATCAATAGGATATAAAAATTATTCTTAATTACCTTCATGAATCAGGGTCATTCTATCCATGCATCCAGGACAGGATAAAAACAAAGGTGGAACACGACTCACTATAAAACAAAACAAAAAACGTGGGATCTATGAAATTCAAGTTTCTAAGCAAAAATTGACTCTTGAAATGAGATCAAATCCATCAGAATTACACAAATTTCTCATCAAGAGTCAGGAGAACGAAAGTTAATGATTTTGAATTAATTCATCATTAGAATTTTAAGAAGATCAAAGATTCTCCAAGATTTTTACCTCAATTTATTTACTATCCCAGTTTAGCATTTTCATTCCCTCATGAAAATACTCAGTTTCAACAAAAGATAGATCCGACAAAGCAATCACCATACGTGAATAATCTCCTAAGATGTGTAGTATTCCAAGATGAAATGGGATAGGGAAGGGTGGAGTATAAAATTGTTTTAACTTGATGAGACAAAAAAAAACTTTTTTAACAAAATGGAATACATCAATCCTTGATGTAGACCTAATCAAATCAACCAAGCCCTTTTCTACAGACAGCTTTTTACCTTCTAAATAAAACAAACTTAATTAAGTGGTTTTAAACTATTCTTTTATTTTCTATAATTTTTTGTATTACATTGTGAAATTATTTGTATATTTGAACCCTTACCCTCTTCCTTTTAATGAAGACAGAATAATATCGTAATCCCCATTTCCAGAAACATCAATGTATATTTTCCATCACATCTCTACCTAGCAAATTAAGTAGAAATTAGTTTTGGGGAAATACAAAATTAAATGGAATCAAATGGATTCTTCTTCGTCAGTTCATTAAAACTGTGGTAGTTAGATTTTTAATCATTAGCTTCATGTAGCAAATACTTTGTCGGTCATCATTAAGAAGAAGAAGAAAAAAAAAAAGACAGGAAAATAGATTTACCTTTCCAGATAGAGCTAATCTTCAATCACCACGAGATAACATTGTTGTTCTATAAATAAGAAAAAAAATCGGTCATTAGAATTTTTTTGTAATTTTGTGGTACAAGATTTAAATCATTTCAAAATTTAACATCAGTTAAGTAAATAATGGAACGGTAAAGTTTTTTGATTTCATACTTTTAGAAGTCATTTGGAAAGATGCTTATTCATCCTATTAAAAAATATAGCTCATATTCTAGAATTACACACCTCTTAATTCTCGATCCACATATAACCTTTCCAAATAGGTTTTACATCATTCGACCTACAAGAGAAAAATAAAAGTAATAATAACTCTTTTGCCACAGTCACTTGAAGAAAACGTATGCCTTTAAGGTTTATTTGTGGAAGCACGTGTCCCAACCAGTATACCATAAGTGGGCATATGATTTCTATTTGAGACCCATAACTTAATATTTGCATTACGAAGGGTTCTTAAATAAACATTTTTTTGAAAGAACCAGAAAGGAAAAAAGCAATGCATTTTGAAGCAAAAAGAATATAAAAAGCTTACGTACCTTATTAGTTTGTTTTATAGAATTGATTATTTCCACGTAAAATAGAACGACTCACTCATGAACGAATAATATCCTGAAAGGAAAAGAAAACAATAAACTGATTTATCACGTATTAACTAATAGGTATTTACATAAAAATATTTCAGTCTCATTAAATCACATTTTTTTGCTTTCATGGATTGAATACTGGATTCAAGCAGAATAGGTTATACATCATGTTTTTAAAAACAAAACAAAAAACAGACTAACATTTTTAAAAGCAATAAAATTTACCGTCTGAAAAACAATTCCTGAGAAGATCATTGATACATAGATTCATCCTACAAAAATTGAAGAAAAAATCAGTAACTTGGAAAAAATAAAAAAATAACATGACTCAAAAAAATTAGTTGTGTTTTTGTTCCATCGTCGTTATCTCATGCTTCCAGTTGTAAACAAAGGAAGATGTGCGAAAGTTAGGATTTAGTCTACGATACCAATACAGTACGAAATGAGGATGGAATTAAAACAACATTCCGTGACTCTAGGCTCGACAGAAATACTACAACTGATTTCCTTATCAAAATTAATAAATTACATACCTTTTCATCAATTTTTTCATTTCGTAACCATACAATCTTTTGTCATTTTTAAATATGATTGAGCCCTGTAAAAGCAAAAAGAGGATACATTAAGTGAAAGCAGTGACATTCATTTTAAAGATAAAATCAAATGAAAAACGCTGTTCCGTTTCAGATTGAGGATTAAAGTATTGATTTACATTAAATCCACACCCAGAATCGAGTATATTTATTTAAATAAGTTTTACTCTACTTCATTTTGACGAAACAAACGGGTATAAGTTACCTCAATTGCTGCTTTTAATGAAGAATGCATTAACTTTAATATCAATCATAAGACTTACCAAGGGTTACGTTTCTTTTCTTTTTCATGAATAACTGACTGCCTATGCTTTCCAAACTTTTGATAAGATTGAATCTGAAATTTAATAGAAAAAAAAATAATAATTAAAGGTCTACAAAATCTTGAATTCTTTAATGAAAAGTCATTATTGTTATTTCAGTTGAGTAATTTTATCGGCTCATTCTATATCAGCCCCGAAAGATGGTAATGTTTAAATGACTCATCATGACTTTACCTAGTCAATAGGCAAGTATATTTTTATTTGTGTGTCTCAAATTAATTACCTTTTTCCTAAGGTCCTGTCTTGTCCTCTCTCATCATCTTTTATGGATTCTAAAAACCCCTAGAAATAAATGAAAGATTCTTAATAATCACATCAAAATATAGGAAACTTTTATGATTTGAAAAAATAGTACGATATCTCAGTTTAAAAACTCATTCAACAATTATTTCATTCTGTCGGGGAAAGAAGACAAAAATAGCTTTATTTTTTCATCATTTTTCCATATCTATTCAAATTGTAATTGCAATATTATGTAAACGCACCTGTAGATATCTGGGATCCATATAGAAGAAGAAAAAATAAATCAGGGAGTGAGGAAATAATGCCATGCCTGTAAGAAACATGAAAATATGAGTAAAGTGAAATTAGAAATTCATAAAAATGGGTGTATTTATGTATTTTAAATACATAAAGAAGTGTACATGTCAAGTTCAAAAATTACTCCGATATAGTATAAAATCGGGTAACTGCGACATGACAAGCCAATTAATTTATGTCCTTTTTGACACTGTTTTGAGCAATCAAGAATTAGTCAAACAGTAACACAGAAGGACATTATTGAGTTCAAAATCTGATAATAAATAAAAAAACATATAAATTACCTTATTCAATAAGGTCATTTCCAATAACCAGAAAAGGTCTGTGAAAAAGAGTCCTGAAATAAATAAGTAAAGATTGCTATTAATGGATCCACGTTCCAAGAAATAGGTAGAAAAAATAAGGATTTGATTTCTAAGTTGCAGGTACTTGTATCTTGCGTTGAGTAACACCCTCAGTTTAAGCCGTGAGGATGGGTTGCAAATTACAAGAATTTATCTAGCATATCTCATTTTTCAATTCTGTTTCGGATTAAGAAAAAGAATATTCAAGAGAATGCAAGACCTCAAATCATGATATCTTTTGTATACTTACAATTGATTTATCTGCTGCTTTTTGGTATTTTCTTTTCATTTACAGGCACAAAGGTTCCAGATCCTATCGAGAGAGAAATAGGAATATCTGTTAAATAAATGCATTCTATGCTTATGAATAAAAAGAATAATATAAAGTATATTGAAGAAAAGCGTCAGACAACCATGAGCCATCATGTAAAATAAAAAACAAGCTTTCATTTCCTCTGGTGGAAACCACGAATGTATAAGGAAATCATTTTCATCATAGCATTGACTTCAATAACTCATTGAAAATTAAGATGTACACTTACCTCAAATGAGATCTAGGAGCTTTCTTCCCCATATCTATCAGCTTCAAAGAAAGGCAAGTTTAACCTAGTAAAAGAAGTTGATTAATTAATAAATAGTTCTTTCTGAAAATATATTTGTTTCATTCTCTCTTCCATTATAATTCAGACGACCAATGCCATCTTTAGAAATGAGGCCCCCTTCAATTTTGTAAATCTAAGGGGAGCATCATTTCTTCTGGTGGAAACCGCGAATGGTTAAGAGAATGTTTTCATCATGAAATGAGTAAATTTGAAATAAATCAATAGGATATAAAAATTATTCTTAATTACCTTCATGAATCAGGGTCATTCTATCCATGCATCCAGGACAGGATAAAAACAAAGGTGGAACACGACTCACTATAAAACAAAACAAAAAACGTGGGATCTATGAAATTCAAGTTTCTAAGCAAAAATTGACTCTTGAAATGAGATCAAATCCATCAGAATTACACAAATTTCTCATCAAGAGTCAGGAGAACGAAAGTTAATGATTTTGAATTAATTCATCATTAGAATTTTAAGAAGATCAAAGATTCTCCAAGATTTTTACCTCAATTTATTTACTATCCCAGTTTAGCATTTTCATTCCCTCATGAAAATACTCAGTTTCAACAAAAGATAGATCCGACAAAGCAATCACCATACGTGAATAATCTCCTAAGATGTGTAGTATTCCGAGATGAAATGGGATAGGGAAGGGTGGAGTATAAAATTGTTTTAACTTGATGAGACAAAAAAAAAAAACTTTTTTTTAACAAAATGGAATACATCAATCCTTGATGTAGACCTAATCAAATCAACCAAGCCCTTTTCTACAGACAGCTTTTTACCTTCTAAATAAAACAAACTTAATTAAGTGGTTTTAAACTATTCTTTTATTTTCTATAATTTTTTGTATTACATTGTGAAATTATTTGTATATTTGAACCCTTACCCTCTTCCTTTTAATGAAGACAGAATAATATCGTAATCCCCATTTCCAGAAACATCAATGTATATTTTCCATCACATCTCTACCTAGCAAATTAAGTAGAAATTAGTTTTGGGGAAATACAAAATTAAATGGAATCAAATGGATTCTTCTTCGTCAGTTCATTAAAACTGTGGTAGTTAGATTTTTAATCATTAGCTTCATGTAGCAAATACTTTGTCGGTCATCATTAAGAAGAAGAAGAAAAAAAAAAAAAGACAGGAAAATAGATTTACCTTTCCAGATAGAGCTAATCTTCAATCACCACGAGATAACATTGTTGTTCTATAAATAAGAAAAAAAATCGGTCATTAGAATTTTTTTGTGGTACAAGATTTAAATCATTTCAAAATTTAACATCAGTTAAGTAAATAATGGAACGGTAAAGTTTTTTGATTTCATACTTTTAGAAGTCATTTGGAAAGATGCTTATTCATCCTATTAAAAAATATAGCTCATATTCTAGAATTACACACCTCTTAATTCTCGATCCACATATAACCTTTCCAAATAGGTTTTACATCATTCGACCTACAAGAGAAAAATAAAAGTAATAATAACTCTTTTGCCACAGTCACTTGAAGAAAACGTATGCCTTTAAGGTTTATTTGTGGAAGCACGTGTCCCAACCAGTATACCATAAGTGGGCATATGATTTCTATTTGAGACCCATAACTTAATATTTGCATTACGAAGGGTTCTTAAATAAACATTTTTTGAAAGAACCAGAAAGGAAAAAAGCAATGCATTTTGAAGCAAAAAGAATATAAAAAGCTTACGTACCTTATTAGTTTGTTTTATAGAATTGATTATTTCCACGTAAAATAGAACGACTCACTCATGAACGAATAATATCCTGAAAGGAAAAGAAAACAATAAACTGATTTATCATTTTATCACGTATTAACTAATAGGTATTTACATAAAAATATTTCAGTCTCATTAAATCACATTTTTTTGCTTTCATGGATTGAATACTGGATTCAAGCAGAATAGGTTATACATCATGTTTTTAAAAACAAAACAAAAAACAGACTAACATTTTTAAAAGCAATAAAATTTACCGTCTGAAAAACAATTCCTGAGAAGATCATTGATACATAGATTCATCCTACAAAAATTGAAGAAAAAATCAGTAACTTGGAAAAAATAAAAAAATAACATGACTCAAAAAAATTAGTTGTGTTTTTGTTCCATCGTCGTTATCTCATGCTTCCAGTTGTAAACAAAGGAAGATGTGCGAAAGTTAGGATTTAGTCTACGATACCAATACAGTACGAAATGAGGATGGAATTAAAACAACATTCCGTGACTCTAGGCTCGACAGAAATACTACAACTGATTTCCTTATCAAAATTAATAAATTACATACCTTTTCATCAATTTTTTCATTTCGTAACCATACAATCTTTTGTCATTTTTTAAATATGATTGAGCCCTGTAAAAGCAAAAAAGAGGATACATTAAGTGAAAGCAGTGACATTCATTTAAAAGATAAAATCAAATGAAAAACGCTGTTCCGTTTCAGATTGAGGATTAAAGTATTGATTTACATTAAATCCACACCCAGAATCGAGTATATTTATTTAAATAAGTTTTACTCTACTTCATTTTGACGAAACAAACGGGTATAAGTTACCTCAATTGCTGCTTTTAATGAAGAATGCATTAACTTTAATATCAATCATAAGACTTACCAAGGGTTACGTTTCTTTTCTTTTTCATGAATAACTGACTGCCTATGCTTTCCAAACTTTTGATAAGATTGAATCTGAAATTTAATAGAAAAAAAAATAATAATTAAAGGTCTACAAAATCTTGAATTCTTTAATGAAAAGTCATTATTGTTATTTCAGTTGAGTAATTTTATCGGCTCATTCTATATCAGCCCCGAAAGATGGTAATGTTTAAATGACTCATCATGACTTTACCTAGTCAATAGGCAAGTATATTTTTATTTGTGTGTCTCAAATTAATTACCTTTTTCCTAAGGTCCTGTCTTGTCCTCTCTCATCATCTTTTATGGATTCTAAAAACCCCTAGAAATAAATGAAAGATTCTTTATAAACACATCAAAATATAGGAAACTTTTATGATTTGAAAAAATAGTACGATATCTCAGTTTAAAAACTCATTCAACAATTATTTCATTCTGTCGGGGAAAGAAGACAAAAATAGCTTTATTTTTTCATCATTTTTCCATATCTATTCAAATTGTAATTGCAATATTATGTAAACGCACCTGTAGATATCTGGGATCCATATAGAAGAAGAAAAAATAAATCAGGGAGTGAGGAAATAATGCCATGCCTGTAAGAAACATGAAAATATGAGTAAAGTGAAATTAGAAATTCATAAAAATGGGTGTATTTATGTATTTTAAATACATAAAGAAGTGTACATGTCAAGTTCAAAAATTACTCCGATATAGTATAAAATCGGGTAACTGCGACATGACAAGCCAATTAATTTATGTCCTTTTTGACACTGTTTTGAGCAATCAAGAATTAGTCAAACAGTAACACAGAAGGACATTATTGAGTTCAAAATCTGATAATAAATAAAAAAACATATAAATTACCTTATTCAATAAGGTCATTTCCAATAACCAGAAAAGGTCTGTGAAAAAGAGTCCTGAAATAAATAAGTAAAGATTGCTATTAATGGATCCACGTTCCAAGAAATAGGTAGAAAAAATAAGGATTTGATTTCTAAGTTGCAGGTACTTGTATCTTGCGTTGAGTAACACCCTCAGTTTAAGCCGTGAGGATGGGTTGCAAATTACAAGAATTTATCTAGCATATCTCATTTTTCAATTCTGTTTCGGATTAAGAAAAAAGAATATTCAAGAGAATGCAAGACCTCAAATCATGATATCTTTTGTATACTTACAATTGATTTATCTGCTGCTTTTTGGTATTTTCTTTTCATTTACAGGCACAAAGGTTCCAGATCCTATCGAGAGAGAAATAGGAATATCTGTTAAATAAATGCATTCTATGCTTATGAATAAAAAGAATAATATAAAGTATATTGAAGAAAAGCGTCAGACAACCATGAGCCATCATGTAAAATAAAAAACAAGCTTTCATTTCCTCTGGTGGAAACCACGAATGTATAAGGAAATCATTTTCATCATAGCATTGACTTCAATAACTCATTGAAAATTAAGATGTACACTTACCTCAAATGAGATCTAGGAGCTTTCTTCCCCATATCTATCAGCTTCAAAGAAAGGCAAGTTTAACCTAGTAAAAGAAGTTGATTAATTAATAAATAGTTCTTTCTGAAAATATATTTGTTTCATTCTCTCTTCCATTATAATTCAGACGACCAATGCCATCTTTAGAAATGAGGCCCCCTTCAATTTTGTAAATCTAAGGGGAGCATCATTTCTTCTGGTGGAAACCGCGAATGGTTAAGAGAATGTTTTCATCATGAAATGAGTAAATTTGAAATAAATCAATAGGATATAAAAATTATTCTTAATTACCTTCATGAATCAGGGTCATTCTATCCATGCATCCAGGACAGGATAAAAACAAAGGTGGAACACGACTCACTATAAAACAAAACAAAAAACGTGGGATCTATGAAATTCAAGTTTCTAAGCAAAAATTGACTCTTGAAATGAGATCAAATCCATCAGAATTACACAAATTTCTCATCAAGAGTCAGGAGAACGAAAGTTAATGATTTTGAATTAATTCATCATTAGAATTTTAAGAAGATCAAAGATTCTCCAAGAATTTTACCTCAATTTATTTACTATCCCAGTTTAGCATTTTCATTCCCTCATGAAAATACTCAGTTTCAACAAAAGATAGATCCGACAAAGCAATCACCATACGTGAATAATCTCCTAAGATGTGTAGTATTCCGAGATGAAATGGGATAGGGAAGGGTGGAGTATAAAATTCTTTTAACTTGATGAGACAAAAAAAAAAACTTTTTTTTAACAAAATGGAATACATCAATCCTTGATGTAGACCTAATCAAATCAACCAAGCCCTTTTCTACAGACAGCTTTTTACCTTCTAAATAAAACAAACTTAATTAAGTGGTTTTAAACTATTCTTTTATTTTCTATAATTTTTTGTATTACATTGTGAAATTATTTGTATATTTGAACCCTTACCCTCTTCCTTTTAATGAAGACAGAATAATATCGTAATCCCCATTTCCAGAAACATCAATGTATATTTTCCATCACATCTCTACCTAGCAAATTAAGTAGAAATTAGTTTTGGGGAAATACAAAATTAAATGGAATCAAATGGATTCTTCTTCGTCAGTTCATTAAAACTGTGGTAGTTAGATTTTTAATCATTAGCTTCATGTAGCAAATACTTTGTCGGTCATCATTAAGAAGAAGAAGAAAAAAAAAAAAAGACAGGAAAATAGATTTACCTTTCCAGATAGAGCTAATCTTCAATCACCACGAGATAACATTGTTGTTCTATAAATAAGAAAAAAAAATCGGTCATTAGAATTTTTTGTAATTTTGTGGTACAAGATTTAAATCATTTCAAAATTTAACATCAGTTAAGTAAATAATGGAACGGTAAAGTTTTTGATTTCATACTTTTAGAAGTCATTTGGAAAGATGCTTATTCATCCTATTAAAAATATAGCTCATATTCTAGAATTACACACCTCTTAATTCTCGATCCACATATAACCTTTCCAAATAGGTTTTACATCATTCGACCTACAAGAGAAAAATAAAAGTAATAATAACTCTTTTGCCACAGTCACTTGAAGAAAACGTATGCCTTTAAGGTTTATTTGTGGAAGCACGTGTCCCAACCAGTATACCATAAGTGGGCATATGATTTCTATTTGAGACCCATAACTTAATATTTGCATTACGAAGGGTTCTTAAATAAACATTTTTTGAAAGAACCAGAAAGGAAAAAAGCAATGCATTTTGAAGCAAAAAGAATATAAAAAGCTTACGTACCTTATTAGTTTGTTTTATAGAATTGATTATTTCCACGTAAAATAGAACGACTCACTCATGAACGAATAATATCCTGAAAGGAAAAGAAAACAATAAACTGATTTATCACGTGTTTATCACGTATTAACTAATAGGTATTTACATAAAAATATTTCAGTCTCATTAAATCACATTTTTTGCTTTCATGGATTGAATACTGGATTCAAGCAGAATAGGTTATACATCATGTTTTTAAAAACAAAACAAAAAACAGACTAACATTTTTAAAAGCAATAAAATTTACCGTCTGAAAAACAATTCCTGAGAAGATCATTGATACATAGATTCATCCTACAAAAATTGAAGAAAAAATCAGTAACTTGGAAAAAATAAAAAAATAACATGACTCAAAAAAATTAGTTGTGTTTTTGTTCCATCGTCGTTATCTCATGCTTCCAGTTGTAAACAAAGGAAGATGTGCGAAAGTTAGGATTTAGTCTACGATACCAATACAGTACGAAATGAGGATGGAATTAAAACAACATTCCGTGACTCTAGGCTCGACAGAAATACTACAACTGATTTCCTTATCAAAATTAATAAATTACATACCTTTTCATCAATTTTTTCATTTCGTAACCATACAATCTTTTGTCATTTTTTAAATATGATTGAGCCCTGTAAAAGCAAAAAGAGGATACATTAAGTGAAAGCAGTGACATTCATTTAAAAGATAAAATCAAATGAAAAACGCTGTTCCGTTTCAGATTGAGGATTAAAGTATTGATTTACATTAAATCCACACCCAGAATCGAGTATATTTATTTAAATAAGTTTTACTCTACTTCATTTTGACGAAA
Source organism: Lepeophtheirus salmonis (assembly GCF_016086655.4). NCBI lineage: Eukaryota > Metazoa > Arthropoda > Copepoda > Siphonostomatoida > Caligidae > Lepeophtheirus > Lepeophtheirus salmonis. Next base: position 39,949,015 of record NC_052131.2, read on the forward strand.
CAAACGGGTATAAGTTACCTCAATTGCTGCTTTTAATGAAGAATGCATTAACTTTAATATCAATCATAAGACTTACCAAGGGTTACGTTTCTTTTCTTTTTCATGAATAACTGACTGCCTATGCTTTCCAAACTTTTGATAAGATTGAATCTGAAATTTAATAGAAAAAAAAAAATAATTAAAGGTCTACAAAATCTTGAATTCTTTAATGAAAAGTCATTATTGTTATTTCAGTTGAGTAATTTTATCGGCTCATTCTATATCAGCCCCGAAAGATGGTAATGTTTAAATGACTCATCATGACTTTACCTAGTCAATAGGCAAGTATATTTTTATTTGTGTGTCTCAAATTAATTACCTTTTTCCTAAGGTCCTGTCTTGTCCTCTCTCATCATCTTTTATGGATTCTAAAAACCCCTAGAAATAAATGAAAGATTCTTAATAATCACATCAAAATATAGGAAACTTTTATGATTTGAAAAAATAGTACGATATCTCAGTTTAAAAACTCATTCAACAATTATTTCATTCTGTCGGGGAAAGAAGACAAAAATAGCTTTATTTTTTCATCATTTTTCCATATCTATTCAAATTGTAATTGCAATATTATGTAAACGCACCTGTAGATATCTGGGATCCATATAGAAGAAGAAAAAATAAATCAGGGAGTGAGGAAATAATGCCATGCCTGTAAGAAACATGAAAATATGAGTAAAGTGAAATTAGAAATTCATAAAAATGGGTGTATTTATGTATTTTAAATACATAAAGAAGTGTACATGTCAAGTTCAAAAATTACTCCGATATAGTATAAAATCGGGTAACTGCGACATGACAAGCCAATTAATTTATGTCCTTTTTGACACTGTTTTGAGCAATCAAGAATTAGTCAAACAGTAACACAGAAGGACATTATTGAGTTCAAAATCTGATAATAAATAAAAAACATATAAATTACCTTATTCAATAAGGTCATTTCCAATAACCAGAAAAGGTCTGTGAAAAAGAGTCCTGAAATAAATAAGTAAAGATTGCTATTAATGGATCCACGTTCCAAGAAATAGGTAGAAAAATAAGGATTTGATTTCTAAGTTGCAGGTACTTGTATCTTGCGTTGAGTAACACCCTCAGTTTAAGCCGTGAGGATGGGTTGCAAATTACAAGAATTTATCTAGCATATCTCATTTTTCAATTCTGTTTCGGATTAAGAAAAAAGAATATTCAAGAGAATGCAAGACCTCAAATCATGATATCTTTTGTATACTTACAATTGATTTATCTGCTGCTTTTTGGTATTTTCTTTTCATTTACAGGCACAAAGGTTCCAGATCCTATCGAGAGAGAAATAGGAATATCTGTTAAATAAATGCATTCTATGCTTATGAATAAAAAGAATAATATAAAGTATATTGAAGAAAAGCGTCAGACAACCATGAGCCATCATGTAAAATAAAAAACAAGCTTTCATTTCCTCTGGTGGAAACCACGAATGTATAAGGAAATCATTTTCATCATAGCATTGACTTCAATAACTCATTGAAAATTAAGATGTACACTTACCTCAAATGAGATCTAGGAGCTTTCTTCCCCATATCTATCAGCTTCAAAGAAAGGCAAGTTTAACCTAGTAAAAGAAGTTGATTAATTAATAAATAGTTCTTTCTGAAAATATATTTGTTTCATTCTCTCTTCCATTATAATTCAGACGACCAATGCCATCTTTAGAAATGAGGCCCCCTTCAATTTTGTAAATCTAAGGGGAGCATCATTTCTTCTGGTGGAAACCGCGAATGGTTAAGAGAATGTTTTCATCATGAAATGAGTAAATTTGAAATAAATCAATAGGATATAAAAATTATTCTTAATTACCTTCATGAATCAGGGTCATTCTATCCATGCATCCAGGACAGGATAAAAACAAAGGTGGAACACGACTCACTATAAAACAAAACAAAAAACGTGGGATCTATGAAATTCAAGTTTCTAAGCAAAAATTGACTCTTGAAATGAGATCAAATCCATCAGAATTACACAAATTTCTCATCAAGAGTCAGGAGAACGAAAGTTAATGATTTTGAATTAATTCATCATTAGAATTTTAAGAAGATCAAAGATTCTCCAAGATTTTTACCTCAATTTATTTACTATCCCAGTTTAGCATTTTCATTCCCTCATGAAAATACTCAGTTTCAACAAAAGATAGATCCGACAAAGCAATCACCATACGTGAATAATCTCCTAAGATGTGTAGTATTCCGAGATGAAATGGGATAGGGAAGGGTGGAGTATAAAATTGTTTTAACTTGATGAGACAAAAAAAAAAACTTTTTTAACAAAATGGAATACATCAATCCTTGATGTAGACCTAATCAAATCAACCAAGCCCTTTTCTACAGACAGCTTTTTACCTTCTAAATAAAACAAACTTAATTAAGTGGTTTTAAACTATTCTTTTATTTTCTATAATTTTTTGTATTACATTGTGAAATTATTTGTATATTTGAACCCTTACCCTCTTCCTTTTAATGAAGACAGAATAATATCGTAATCCCCATTTCCAGAAACATCAATGTATATTTTCCATCACATCTCTACCTAGCAAATTAAGTAGAAATTAGTTTTGGGGAAATACAAAATTAAATGGAATCAAATGGATTCTTCTTCGTCAGTTCATTAAAACTGTGGTAGTTAGATTTTTAATCATTAGCTTCATGTAGCAAATACTTTGTCGGTCATCATTAAGAAGAAGAAGAAAAAAAAAAAAGACAGGAAAATAGATTTACCTTTCCAGATAGAGCTAATCTTCAATCACCACGAGATAACATTGTTGTTCTATAAATAAGAAAAAAATCGGTCATTAGAATTTTTTTGTAATTTTGTGGTACAAGATTTAAATCATTTCAAAATTTAACATCAGTTAAGTAAATAATGGAACGGTAAAGTTTTTTGATTTCATACTTTTAGAAGTCATTTGGAAAGATGCTTATTCATCCTATTAAAAATATAGCTCATATTCTAGAATTACACACCTCTTAATTCTCGATCCACATATAACCTTTCCAAATAGGTTTTACATCATTCGACCTACAAGAGAAAAATAAAAGTAATAATAACTCTTTTGCCACAGTCACTTGAAGAAAACGTATGCCTTTAAGGTTTATTTGTGGAAGCACGTGTCCCAACCAGTATACCATAAGTGGGCATATGATTTCTATTTGAGACCCATAACTTAATATTTGCATTACGAAGGGTTCTTAAATAAACATTTTTTGAAAGAACCAGAAAGGAAAAAAGCAATGCATTTTGAAGCAAAAAGAATATAAAAAGCTTACGTACCTTATTAGTTTGTTTTATAGAATTGATTATTTCCACGTAAAATAGAACGACTCACTCATGAACGAATAATATCCTGAAAGGAAAAGAAAACAATAAACTGATTTATCACGTATTTAACGTATTAACTAATAGGTATTTACATAAAAATATTTCAGTCTCATTAAATCACATTTTTTTGCTTTCATGGATTGAATACTGGATTCAAGCAGAATAGGTTATACATCATGTTTTTAAAAACAAAACAAAAAACAGACTAACATTTTTAAAAGCAATAAAATTTACCGTCTGAAAAACAATTCCTGAGAAGATCATTGATACATAGATTCATCCTACAAAAATTGAAGAAAAAATCAGTAACTTGGAAAAAATAAAAAAATAACATGACTCAAAAAAATTAGTTGTGTTTTTGTTCCATCGTCGTTATCTCATGCTTCCAGTTGTAAACAAAGGAAGATGTGCGAAAGTTAGGATTTAGTCTACGATACCAATACAGTACGAAATGAGGATGGAATTAAAACAACATTCCGTGACTCTAGGCTCGACAGAAATACTACAACTGATTTCCTTATCAAAATTAATAAATTACATACCTTTTCATCAATTTTTTCATTTCGTAACCATACAATCTTTTGTCATTTTTTAAATATGATTGAGCCCTGTAAAAGCAAAAAAGAGGATACATTAAGTGAAAGCAGTGACATTCATTTAAAAGATAAAATCAAATGAAAAACGCTGTTCCGTTTCAGATTGAGGATTAAAGTATTGATTTACATTAAATCCACACCCAGAATCGAGTATATTTATTTAAATAAGTTTTACTCTACTTCATTTTGACGAAACAAACGGGTATAAGTTACCTCAATTGCTGCTTTTAATGAAGAATGCATTAACTTTAATATCAATCATAAGACTTACCAAGGGTTACGTTTCTTTTCTTTTTCATGAATAACTGACTGCCTATGCTTTCCAAACTTTTGATAAGATTGAATCTGAAATTTAATAGAAAAAAAAAAATAATTAAAGGTCTACAAAATCTTGAATTCTTTAATGAAAAGTCATTATTGTTATTTCAGTTGAGTAATTTTATCGGCTCATTCTATATCAGCCCCGAAAGATGGTAATGTTTAAATGACTCATCATGACTTTACCTAGTCAATAGGCAAGTATATTTTTATTTGTGTGTCTCAAATTAATTACCTTTTTCCTAAGGTCCTGTCTTGTCCTCTCTCATCATCTTTTATGGATTCTAAAAACCCCTAGAAATAAATGAAAGATTCTTAATAATCACATCAAAATATAGGAAACTTTTATGATTTGAAAAAATAGTACGATATCTCAGTTTAAAAACTCATTCAACAATTATTTCATTCTGTCGGGGAAAGAAGACAAAAATAGCTTTATTTTTTCATCATTTTTCCATATCTATTCAAATTGTAATTGCAATATTATGTAAACGCACCTGTAGATATCTGGGATCCATATAGAAGAAAAAAAATAAATCAGGGAGTGAGGAAATAATGCCATGCCTGTAAGAAACATGAAAATATGAGTAAAGTGAAATTAGAAATTCATAAAAATGGGTGTATTTATGTATTTTAAATACATAAAGAAGTGTACATGTCAAGTTCAAAAATTACTCCGATATAGTATAAAATCGGGTAACTGCGACATGACAAGCCAATTAATTTATGTCCTTTTTGACACTGTTTTGAGCAATCAAGAATTAGTCAAACAGTAACACAGAAGGACATTATTGAGTTCAAAATCTGATAATAAATAAAAAAACATATAAATTACCTTATTCAATAAGGTCATTTCCAATAACCAGAAAAGGTCTGTGAAAAAGAGTCCTGAAATAAATAAGTAAAGATTGCTATTAATGGATCCACGTTCCAAGAAATAGGTAGAAAAAATAAGGATTTGATTTCTAAGTTGCAGGTACTTGTATCTTGCGTTGAGTAACACCCTCAGTTTAAGCCGTGAGGATGGGTTGCAAATTACAAGAATTTATCTAGCATATCTCATTTTTCAATTCTGTTTCGGATTAAGAAAAAAGAATATTCAAGAGAATGCAAGACCTCAAATCATGATATCTTTTGTATACTTACAATTGATTTATCTGCTGCTTTTTGGTATTTTCTTTTCATTTACAGGCACAAAGGTTCCAGATCCTAGCGAGAGAGAAATAGGAATATCTGTTAAATAAATGCATTCTATGCTTATGAATAAAAAGAATAATATAAAGTATATTGAAGAAAAGCGTCAGACAACCATGAGCCATCATGTAAAATAAAAAACAAGCTTTCATTTCCTCTGGTGGAAACCACGAATGTATAAGGAAATCATTTTCATCATAGCATTGACTTCAATAACTCATTGAAAATTAAGATGTACACTTACCTCAAATGAGATCTAGGAGCTTTCTTCCCCATATCTATCAGCTTCAAAGAAAGGCAAGTTTAACCTAGTAAAAGAAGTTGATTAATTAATAAATAGTTCTTTCTGAAAATATATTTGTTTCATTCTCTCTTCCATTATAATTCAGACGACCAATGCCATCTTTAGAAATGAGGCCCCCTTCAATTTTGTAAATCTAAGGGGAGCATCATTTCTTCTGGTGGAAACCGCGAATGGTTAAGAGAATGTTTTCATCATGAAATGAGTAAATTTGAAATAAATCAATAGGATATAAAAATTATTCTTAATTACCTTCATGAATCAGGGTCATTCTATCCATGCATCCAGGACAGGATAAAAACAAAGGTGGAACACGACTCACTATAAAACAAAACAAAAAACGTGGGATCTATGAAATTCAAGTTTCTAAGCAAAAATTGACTCTTGAAATGAGATCAAATCCATCAGAATTACACAAATTTCTCATCAAGAGTCAGGAGAACGAAAGTTAATAATATAATTTTGTTCATCAACTAATATTATATATCTAATGAAAACCACGTGGATCTTACTTACCGTTCATTCTACATCTATCTATAACGTCTTACGTACGATGCACAACTGCCACATGGAAGGGCAACATGTGAGTTTATAAAGTTATCGATAGTGAGCGTGCTCTATTCTAGAGAGTCCGGAAAAGGAAGTGTTTGTAGTCAGCGTTACCAAAAGAAATGTAGCATTTTTTTATAACCGTTGCTATTTTTCAACAATTTTTTAAGAGCATAAATGTTTATAGCCATCCTTTATTAAAGATATATCTCTACTTACGGCTACTAAAATTATTTAATTTTTACATTGCAATGGTGGCCATAAATAAAATTCAAACCCTAGCTAATATTATATGATATAAGATGTTAGCGTTCTCTGTACTTTTCCTATAAACCATTTTTTGTTTTAAACTTCAAGGATTTTTTGCCTTAAAATATATATAAATAATGTTTATACGACGTTATTGTTTAGTTTTGGTTGAAATTGATGTTTTTTTGAATTTTTAAATCAACTATAAAATGTTTATTGATACTAATCGTAAAGTAGTTATTTTCCGTTAGAATAGTTATATAATTTTGATCATTCCTCATTTCATGCTTGTTTGTTAATCCATAAGTTTATTTAACATGAATAGTCTATTATTTTTAATAATAATTATTAACGGGTATAGCACTTGGCACATCTTATATTTAATAGTTGTCCTTTTTGTTTATTTTTCTTGTAATGCTAATATTATTAACTATTTTGTCTCTGGTTCGAAGTCATATCATACAGAGATTTCGATAATATGTATGTATTGAAATTTTGAGGCATCATTTTATAATTATCTAGTTATATTTTAAGGGGAAATATCCTTAAGGAAAAATGGCTTAAAGCGAAAAAGTTTAAGGCAAAAGTACTTAGTGCCTATATTTAAATATAATATAATTATTATCTCTTTTTGATAATGCTCAAATTAAATATTGATGGTCCCCCCCCCCTCTTAAAATAGTAGCTTATATATTTATTTTCCACAAAATTATATAACAGGGAGAGGATTTGTGATATCCGATGAGAAATGGGAAGTTTTTTATCCACAACTAAATCTTATCGTTAAAATTGTTCGTTTACGGAATCTTTCTGTACTCCCCCCTCCCTAGAACAGATAATAAGACAGTCAACTAGCTGTTATTATTTGGGTCAATCTTAGAATTACAGGGACCTAGAATTATTGTGTCTAGAATTCCTTAGTCCAATATACTAATGCAAATAAATCAATATGTTATGAACCGTTTTTTTGCTCTCAGTGGCAAATATGGAGATAAAATGTTTTATGCATGTAGAGGCAAAATATATAAATTTTGGTGTTAGGAAAAAAATGGCAGCGGAATTTTTTTTTTAATTTAGAAGGGTTTTTCATATGCTTAGATCTATCTTCATTAATTAAAGACAGATATACTTCCATGTTCTCTAAGAATTTGTACAAAAATAGTTTATCCTCAACAGGAGATGCTTGAATTTCAATTTCTACGGGAATGATGGCAGATTGAAACTTTATCTGAAGAAGAAAACCATGCTAAGCCTCATAAAAGAAGAGTCGACTCCTTCTTTTGGTAGGGAATCTTGTCCAATATGAATAGTCCATCATATCTAATGATATTGTAATTAATAACGGAGAATTAAGTGATTAGCACTCCTTAGATTGGAACCGCTGTCGTGTTTGTTTATTTTTCTGTTCTCTTATTATATATTATATTGGTGATAGATAATATATCAGTTTAAAAGAATCGTGCCATTTTTTCTATTTAGACACATTTCCGTTTTTTTATCTTGCCATTTTTTTTCTAAAATCATAAATTTTGGTATGTTCTCAACTTGTTTTTAAATTTATTTATGGAATATTTTTCTTTTGTTAACTGCCAAAATAGACCGTCCATGAGTATTTTTTAATATATATATGAAGGCTTACATTTGGATAAAATTAACAACTATTCCCACAAATGATACCTGGATACTATTCTGGATCCCTATGATCGCCATAATTCTAATTATTATGTTGTCTATCAACTAGTTTTACTGAATTCTGGAGTTATTTAAAGGATTAATAAAATAATTTGAAATAGAATATATAATACAGTTATACTTCAGGGTGACACAGTTCCTTAGAATTTTTAAGGCACTGTGTCACCCTAAAGCATTAAAAAAAAGTGGCATATCAAACACTATTTTGTCATGATTTTTTTATTAAATGAATGGTAACGAGATGCATTTTTTACCACACAGGAATGCCCTATTTGGAAAAAGCAACAAAATGATTTATCATAATTTATATTATTATGTTAAAAAAAGGTGTGTGACGCCAAATGTTTTCTTTTTCTAATTTATATCGGTCCAAATCATCAACTCATTCAATTTAGACCATTGGGTAGTTGGTCGGGTTCATTAAGTCCAGACCGACCCATCACTACTTATCTCCTCTTTCCTTTTTAGTCTCCTTCGCCCAGGCTAGGTTGTATGAAAAGTAAACTAAAATTAAATAGTATTTGTATTTTATTCATTTATTACTATTGACCAAGGAATATATATATTTTATAGAATATCATTTATTATTAATTATGCTAAGATTCTTTCGATCATTGATTTGTTCACTTTTAAAATAATAATGGCAATGTGCGTAAAACAACTACAGTCAACAGCTGACTTACTTCTATCTTTATTAGTCGTTGCTTCAACGTATTGTAAAATTAAATCTGACTCGTATGATATTATTGTAAATTATTTTTTTATATTTTATGAATAATTAATATTCTTGCAGAAAAATACTGTTGTTTAATTCAGTAATGTGATATAAGGTTGTGAGTTAAATATTACTTATTAGCATTTCATTATGTATTTCCGTAATATTGGAGGTATATGTATAAAATGGATTCGAAGACATGCCGCAACTGGGGTATTCCTCTCCACCTCATTTGTGGCCAATGGCAATAATAATGACCCAGATTACTACTTTTCTGTTATTAAGAATAACTCTTTGGAGAATCAAATGAAAACAGCAAGCATATCTACAGTAGCTGAGGGTAAAAAGTTGTTTTAATGTTCTAAATGCATTTGGTTTCTAATTATATGATTATGTAGCATCTAAATTGCTTGATCTTTATCAAACGTCGTTAGAATCTTTAATTTCTGAGTACACAACTGTCGTTCATTCCCTCTGTTCGATATACGAAGCCGAAAGAATACTTCAGGAAGAGCATGACGAATCTCTTAGACTGACTAATGCAATGAATGATCTTAAGAAGGAAATCCTTGATCTGCAGCAACTACAAGAGTATGTTGCACAATCTTTGGAAAACAGTACTAGAGCATCCTTTCTTTTAGGAAATGGAATTGTGTCCGAACAATCATGGGACAAAATTGCGTCGTTTAACAGTAAAATGGAGTATCTATGGGATAGTTTTCATAATCTTTCCTTAGAACTTGCTCGGGCAAAGGTAACCCACATAGAACTAGTATCGAAAGTAAGAGATGCAAATGTAAATAATGAAAAAACAGACTCAATAGATTAATTATTAATAAAACACAATTATTTTATTTGTCAAAGGTTGTCCATAATAATTATAAATAACAAAAATAAGTGACTAGATTTTGAAAATATGTATACTTCAGCTAGATCCTTGAAGTGTTTTTTCAAGTGTAATAACAGATTCTACATTTTGTAACGTGACTTTGTTCAGCCATTCTTTTGTAGAACCTTGTCCGGCAGGGAGTTTGGTCCCAGCATACATCTTACTAATTTCAAACAGTTTTTTAAAACATGGTCGAAAGAGTTCGTGCTTCATATCGATGCTTCGGGAACTCAGAGCATTAAAAACGGCATTTCGCAATTTTTGTTTAAATACCTCTTCTTTAGAAACAGATTTTTTTTTTCTAGGACTCGATCGAAGTACTCTTGTTGTAGCGGATTTCTTCTCCGGCTCATTAGTTATAGTAGGTTTCTTATTACTATTTGGAACAACAGGGATAATATCTGGTGATGAGACTTTGGCTAGACAAGTAGAGATGGTTTCTTTTGTTCCTACGTGTGTTTTCAAAATTTCCATCATCTTTCTATCCTTGGCTTCTGAGCTCTCGCCACGGTTATAGTCTATGCCCATAACATCATTCCTCAAATGCGGCCATTTTGAATCATCTTCTATAGGAATGCTTCTTATTACCTTTGATGAAAGTACCTCTGTCTGATGGTCCTTTATTTTGGCCAGACCTTCATTAGTAAAGAATTTGAGCAACTCTTTGACTTCCCACTTTATATATCCTGGACCAGCGGTAAAGCTTTGACGCATCTTAGCCTCTTGTTTTACCCGCTGCTGCTCAGATAAAAATTTAAGGAATCTCTTTTCCTCTCTTTCACCTTCTTCAATCTGTGCATGAAGCGGATTAAATATACCTTCATAAATAGACGCAAATCCAATTTTATCTAATATGGTTCTGCGAATTATATCCAGCTGGGCTTCATGATTGTCTTTTTGCAATAAATTAGGATCCACTTCCCGTATGTCATGAATAATTTGTTCTTCGGCCTCTAAAAAATAAAATTGTATGATATGATTTGTAATAATATGAGGATATAAGAAACTTTACCTCTCAAAAAATCCATGACGGCACCAGGATCTAACTGCTCAGGAAACTTGGATATGGGTATTTGCATGTTATCTAATGTATTATTTCTAACATGGAAACCCTCAAAGGGATGACATCCTTCTGACGAAAGAGTCCATGCCTGCCATGAATTATGCTTTTCAGTTCCACCTAAAACTAATATGTAGAGTGATTCTGGCTGTTTCCCAAGTGTTTCTTGGATGCAATTATCGGGATCAAAATCATCCGCCTGAAAACCCTTATTCCAGTCTTTTGTTTTGAGCTTTGAACCAAAATCAATTGAATTACATGAATATTCTAATCTCAGTAGCAAAGCTTGTTGTCTAGACCGTAAATATGTAGAATAAAAATACTGAATGAGTTCATCGTCTTTTTTGCATTCAAACTTAAGGGAAAGAGGACGTTTGAAATATGGTTTAGGAACAGTGGATACGTTTATATTAGTGGATACGACAATAAGGGAGCGTGAAATAGTTTTAACTCCTCTGATAATATTATAATCCTTCAAACACTGAGGCGATACATGGAGAGAGAAACCTTTGATATCTTCATATGGATCACCCAAGCCTTCAGATGAATCATAAAAGGACAAATTTCCTCGCCATAAACAAGGTTTAAGATCATCAAGGGTAGCAGGAGTTAAATATTGAGCCAACGGCGTATGGAGAAATCCTCCATAGAAACGAATCAGTGCGCCGTGCCACTCTACAGCTCTTTTGAGTGCCCCAAAGAGGGGGATCGGAATTTCCTCCCTCGCTAGATCATGTTGCCACAGGATATCAAGTGTAAAAGACTCCTCTGTTGGTAGGTCGTCGAGAGAAACGTGTATATACTCGGATAGATTTTTAATTTCTAGCTCAGAATCCAGGTTAAAAGTAGGGTGATCTTCTGGAGCCTCACTCCAAGAAGAAGAACCGCCTTCATATTCACGATATTTAAAGAAGCTGCCATAGATTTCCTCATGGTTTTTAAGTTGATCAACGAACGATGAAGTGGAGAAAGCGATCACAAACCTCTGGTTCATTTTAGTTGTTGTTAGACTTCCTGGAAGAATTCAGCAGTCTGAGGATTCGTCTTTCTTTGGCGGGGAAAAAAATATAAAAACAGAAAATATTAAATAACATCACTAAGTGATGTCATAGTTCTCTATTTTGATCGTAATAATAGAAAGGTTTTGTGGTCAAACTGCGGGAATGCTAAGAAATCATAACAAGAAATAAACATGAAATTACCTAGCTTATTGGTGTTAGATTGTTCTAAAAAAAGACTGTATGCAGCTCAATCAGTCCGGTCCCGATTAATTTCTTACTTTTATTGGCCGATTTAGTAAAATACGTCTTTTCAGCTGCTGAAGTTTTATTAAATACACCCTTTTTCAATGAGACGAGATGCCTGAATTTTAAAGTAGGAAAGGTGTGGCTAGAGCGTATAGTTCTAGCTATAATTTATTCTTGTCAATAACAAATGCCGTCTTTGCAAGTACTAACTATCACTCGAACTGAAGGACCAACAATCGTTTCTTAATTAATAGAGAACTGTTGAGTGTTGAAAAAGATCGGACCAATTAAAAAAACCTGAAAAGGAATGCAGTTCGAAAAAAACGTCCCAACACTAATATTTAATAAATATTATTATATACGAGGTTCAGTGTGGATTTGTTGATTTGTTATTTATTTGTAAGATTCATAATAAATAATACTTATTAACACGTTTAGTTTTGTGATTCTATTCTCCGTTCAGTACCAAGATATCTTCAGACTTTAAAGAATATAGATATTTCAAATTATTTGTCTTTGAAATATTGCTATTATATATATTTATAACATTTGCCTTCTGTTCATTTGGATTGATTTGGATTTTCTTTAGTTTGAGTTTCAGGTTTTTCTATGGTGTTTTTTACTTGTAGTGCATGTGGGGCATCCCTCAAGAAAAATCAAGTGGAAAAGCACTTCAATACCAAATGCCGACACTGCGAGTATCTCACTTGTATTGACTGCTTAAAGGTAATTATTCAATACTGTTTTTAAATTAACTTCGTTAAATAATATTTATTTCAAATAATAATTTGTTAAATGATTTTTTGCATCCTGAGTCAAATGAAATGAGCGAATGATTTGATTCATTCGTTCCTCTCTCCCATATTTTTCTCTGAGTAAGAAGCGAATCCGTTTAAGGCAAATTATTTGAAGTGAAAAATTCCATTTATTATTAACAACTGAGCAGAGTAATCGGAGAGACTCGTCCCTTTTTCTTACATGGGCAAGATATCTTGCGAGTAGGAGTGGAGTTGTTTTGTAGGTTTGTCCAATCACGCTACTCATACATTTCATGTCTGGATCCGCACCCAAATCACATAGCAGTCGTATCATCTCTGAACTTCCTTTTTTGACTGCTATGGAGAGGGGACTCTCTTCTGTCCTTGGACAGAGTCTATTAATCCTTTTTAAATTCCCTGTTAATCTCGAGAATAAATAGTAAATACATAGAATATGACAATTATTTATTGTTTTAAAAAAATTACCTTGTATGAGTGAATGTAAGATGTCAATGCGACATTCACATCGAAGGGAAATAAACCAAAGCTCAAAAATGTTTTCCATCCTTAATCATAGTTTGTGAACATCGTGTTGTACTAATATATCATAAAAGATAAGTATAAAGCGTTGTCACTGACGTCATAAACTGCCTCATGATTAAAGGCGACGCCGTATTCGTAATCGTCGGGGGTTCGTAATTGATATTTGTACTACATGTATTGAACCATTAAATCTTTATATTACTTCATCAATGGACTTGAAGAAAAAAAAGACTTAATACCTGTATTGACATAAAGTTCTACTTGGCGTTAATGGTAAATGCTAATACATATTTGAATTAAATCCCTGCCATAGGTGTTGAAAATTCATAAAAATGGCTAGATTTGTAGAATTAATGTTTGTTTTTTTAAAATCTATTAGGGACAAAAAGAAAAATAGGACAATTATAGAAAAATATCTTATTCTTTCCATTGTAGTAGTTTATTTATTGACTAACAATATGGGAATAATATTGTATAACGATGTAATAACATTTTAGGGTCAGATATATAATAAAACTAAGCAATAGAGGGATACATTTTTTATTGGCAGTAAGACCCTTTTGTTTGTTCATTATTTTTCTTAATATTAATGAACCAAGTGTTTTCATTATTATAAATCTTGGTTGTTTAGGACATATACATTATGCCACGCTACTTATAAATAAAGAAGAGACAATGATGTATTGGAGAAGAAAATAACTTGTACATATCAAGTTGCTCTCTGCCAGTATATTTTTCCTTAAAATGTTATTAAGCCCACCGATGAGGTAGCTCGATAAATGTGGTGGCACACAAGATATTTAGAACTCATTTTCATTGTTAATACATGTACATATTAGTCTTCTAGTTTGTTTTGCTTCATAAAGTTTATTTTGTGATAAGAATGTATTATGATTACTAAAAATAAAATATGCTATTCCACATCTTTGTTATAATTCCAGGATTTTCCAGGTGACACCTATATTTCTCACACAAAGTGTATGACAGAGAATGAACGCTATGGAGGTCAAAACTATGTTCCAAAAGTTAACAAAAATGAAAATAAACAATTACAATGGGTGGAAAATATACACAAACTCTTAGAAACAACTCCTTCTATGGATTCCGATGTTAAAAATCTCCTTCAATCTATAGTAAATCACGAAAACATCCCGCGTAAAAGAACAAAATTTATCAATTTTATAAAGAATATTAATAAACGGGTAAACCCTACAACGGTCGAAAAAACTTGGGAACTTTTCGAAGAAGCTCTTAAATCTAACAAAGCGCCACCAGTTACTGAGGATAGAATATCCCAAAATTCTAAATCTAATGGAGATTTAAATATAGAAGTAGCTAATAAGGAAATAAAGTCTGAAGATTCTAGAGAAAAAGAAAAACGTGATAAAAAAAAGATAAAGAAAAAGTCGAAAAAGGGCGATACTACTGAGGAAAGTTTGAATCTTTCAAAGGAAAAGTCCTTATTGAGCAAAAAGGCTGGCAAAAAAAGAAAACGTGAGGAAAAAGAAATTAATAAGGAAAACGGCGGAGAGGACTCGAAGGAGGCCGAAGCAACCTCTGAAAATTCTTCGAAAAAGAAAAAGAAATGTAATAGTAAAAAATCAAAAAAAAAAGATTCTAATGATCAAAGCTCAGAGCCTTTAACGGAATTCAAAGGATCTTCTTTTTACGAGACTCCTTCCAAGAAAAGAAAATGTGAGGAAATCGAAGAAGATACTCAATCTCCTCCCAAAAAAGTTGGTAAATTCGACTGGGAAGGAACTTTGACAATTTTGCTTACAAAAAAAGGGGGTTCTCTTTCGATTAAGAAAGTCAAGAAGAAAATACTTGCTGAGTATGAAAGTCAATGTGGTCCAAGCCATAAAAGTCATGAAGATTTATTATCCAAATTGGATAAAAAACTTAATAAAAACAGAAAGTTCAAAGTGCTCAAGGGTCAAGTTACATTAGTTAGTAAATAACGTTTATATTTGGCCAAACAATTTATATAATTTTGATTATATATTATGTATATTATTAATACTTATTCATAAGAATTAATCGATGTTTTAAATATAACCTAATACAATAACAAAACAAGAAATTAATAATAAAAAATAAAGTTGACGCGAGTGGGACGAAGATTGAATAGGACATCCCTTTATAAAATCATACGGTATGACAACGTAGGTGAATTCCTCTTGCGGATTCTGAATCATTGATGATCTACTCCATCCTCCTTTTATTTGATAAATATATTCTTCAACATATGGATTTGTGGAATTTGTAGTTTTACCAAACGCAGAAACTATCCGTTGCTCCATTCCGTCTCCCATAACAACTATAATATATATAAAGTGATATTCAGTATTTTTGGATTTTAGAATACTTGATAGGGGTCTACAAAATTGTCATTGGGAAACTCGCCGCCATAATTTTAATATAAGTAATAAGGCTATAAAAACTTAAATGGGTAATTTTGGGTAGATGAGTTTTAGAAATTCAGTAATAAATCAATCTCTGATATAACAATATACTTGTACTAGGCAAATTAGATTTAAATATTGGATGTTTTTCTTGTGAATCGAGGACATCATGGAAGAGAGGCTCTCATTCCAACCTTAGTGTAAATAATTGTTCTATGATAAAGCATGCTACATAACTTATACATAGCTTGGTCAACACTTTGATTTTATTTGAGGATTCAGGAATCAGGACAGTCTATGATATCAATTAATGATCATCGTTCATAGATTCTAGCACGGTGGCGTCTATTCTATACTTGTTTATAAATTAATTTGAAAGGGTCATTATTACACATACATTAAGTAATCTCCTCAAATCTCTCAAATATTTGCATCAGGCTATAGATATTCAAATCAAATAGCATTAATGTGTTACATAAGTGATAAATAATATAGTTTTAAAACATTTACATTCTTATGAAAATTATTGCAGCGAATTTTCCCATCACTATTTTTTTAACGGCAATTTTATCTGACACCACAAGATAGATCGAATTCAAACAAAACATTACGGTCGTTCTTTTTGGATCGTTAGAAATGCCATTTTGATCAATTAATTATATTATAATAATAAAACTATTTACTCCATCAACGACTTCGCATAAGAATTATCCGAGAAAGATCAACTTTTGATGTTGCCAGATTACATTTCCTTCCTCAAATAAAGCTTTGTTGTTTAATTTTTAATATTTTGTGTAAAGGACATGGGTTCTTATTACAAATTATAATTTTCTCTTTGTCAAAGTTAAAAATACATTTTATTAATGTTGTCAAGTAAATCAAAACCAAATCTTTTATAATAAAAAAAAGATCATTCAATTTTTTTTAAATAGTCAATAAACATAAAAAAAAGTCCAAGTAATGGCCCTTTTTGTACGAATTCTGTTTGTATAATGAATTTAAATTATAGTTTTAATACATATTCTTGCATTAAATTTATATCCTGTACTGCCCATAATAACTATATAGACTCGACAATTTTTCAATTTGGAGAGATGTGGAGAAAAGCATGGTTTAAGAAGTCACCCGCACTAAGCTGTAGCTTTTTCACTTTTTCTTGTCAGACTGCTTAATACATATTTGAAATGTCTCAAACTTAATTATGAACGTTCAATGTTAGTTTCTAGAAAATGGTTCTCACATCAAGGATACCTTTTCTATGTTTGAAATTATGGATGCAAAATTTAATTTGTGGCATATGAGCATGAAAAAGGGTGGATTTGCTTGAGCTTCTAGCCTACTGATATATTATACTTGATAACCTTGAAATAAGGACATTTGTTTAAGAAATAAATACAATTGTATATCTATCCTTTTAATAAAATATGACAGTGAAGTAGTAGACTTAGTCATGGAATTATATATCATATGTTTAGAATTCCGTGGCTTACTTAATATCTACTATTAAAAATGGGGGAAAATATAAACTAATAAAGATTGGATGACATTACTGTTGTGTCGGTACTTATTTAGTACCGTGGTTCAGTCCAGTCCCACTTGTCTAATAGAATAAAATATATAACTAAGTAAAACTATAATATGTTGGAATAGGTATTTGCTATTACATTAAAATGAAACCATATATATTATGTGTAGATGAATGATAGATGTGGTAACTAGAGTTACAAATGGGTGGAAAGTTTCTGAAAATTTCCATTAATACTTCGCTTAGGAAATTTTCAAAGGAGTAGGTTATGTGATTTTAAAAAGTTCCGTTTACATTTAAAGGACAATATTTAAAATGTGTACTCTTCATTTTCTAATAATGAGATATTGAGTTTCTGAGTACACTGACGACCTCCATTTACCCCAACCACAAATATATTTTAGTAGTCATAATGATGAAAAAATTTGACTTTTCTTATTTTATAGTTATTTTTATAACTTAGCCCAATAAATCTTTGTTTTTTGGTGCTTCATTCTTATAAAATACCTTAAAGTCTTCGGAAGAGGGGAGGAAGAGACTCAATTAAATATATGAATAGTAAATGGCTAGGCTTATATTCTGAACCCACGACATAGGGAGACTACTTTTTTATAAATTTTGGATTAATTTATATTAAAAATATATTTCATAGCTCATTTATGAATTTCCCTTTACATCGCTCTACAAGGATACTTTTTTATGCATTAATTTTAATTCCAATACCAATATATCTAGATAATTTTTTTAAAATCTAAATTGTCTTTTCATAATTGAGACAAAGAGTAAAAGGCAGCCTACGATGAAATATAAACAAGTCAATAACGAAGTACCTTCAATCTCTATCTAACGAACTTCCAATCATATAAACTGCATATTATTTACACGTATTCAATTATTCAACTTTTTAGTCACATCTTTTATATTTCGTAGATTAATTTGTTTCTTTTATGTACTAATTAGCGGTAGTCCCAACATTAAACTGAGTTTTTAGTAGTGGAAGAACAAACAAACTTTGTCTCATAATATATAAAATACAACTAAAGTTGACAATTTTCTTAGAAAAAAAGTAAGTTTATAAATTAGAAAAATAAAAATATTTTTTTGTTAATTATTTAATAGTTTGTCGTGGTATATATTCAAATAATATATATGCAGTTTAGTACAGCAAAACGTGGACTCGAGTGATGGATTTAGAAATACATCAACAATTTAATATTTTCAATAATAGACTAAAAAATAATGTTAACAAAACATGTAGACAAGGTTTTTGCAAAACTTTTTTCACTTAATATGGTATTCTTCATTATCAATTAAAGCCATTACAGGTCGTCTGAAGGCCATACAGGAGTTGATGACAAACTCCTCAGACAAGTTGTTCCATACAGCCACTATGGATGTCTTCAGCATGTCCACATTTGGGTGCAAGATTCTGTTTCGGTTTCCCCAAAGTGCCCCATATAGAAAAGTCCAGTGGGCTTAAAAATGGTGAAGAAGGGGGCCATATCTCTTTGTACCAGAATCGAGCCATGTTATCTGTGTAGATTTTTTGGCACTTGGCGGACGTGTGAGAGGGGACGCCGTACTGATTCCACACGTAGTTACTCTCTGGACATTTGGTCTTCAGCCATGGCAAGATATTGTACCTAAGCACTTTATAGAAGGCATCCTGACCTATTTTCTGTCCAGTCTTGAAAAAGAACAGAGGTATATTCTTTCCATCATAGGCCACAACGCCGATTACCAGTCTTTGGGCCGAATATTTGGTACAGTAAACCCCATGGACCTCTTTTTTTGTTTTCGAAAGCCATCAGTCAGTACGAGGGTTGTGGAATTGAGTAACTGTGAAAAGTTCTTGTACCAAAAAATTTTAACAATTGACTTATTTGGATTGATCCATGTGAGGATTTTCTTGCACCTCTAGAGCCTCCTGGATTTCATACCCTCTGTCAGAAGGTGGCCTGGGGTCTTTGTGAAAGAAACTTATCACAAGGTGTGCTTTATAGCCCTCCTGATGGTCCTAGAAGCCACAAAGAAGTCATTGGGGAGGCGATTCATCGACTTAGTGTGATCTTCTTTTATATTCTTCTCCAAACTTAACAAAAACTTCGTATCCCTCTTTAAATTATGCCCTCCACTTCTTGACAACCTGGAGAGGTCTTTTCTATTTTTTCATCCTGGCCAACT
Source organism: Lepeophtheirus salmonis (assembly GCF_016086655.4). NCBI lineage: Eukaryota > Metazoa > Arthropoda > Copepoda > Siphonostomatoida > Caligidae > Lepeophtheirus > Lepeophtheirus salmonis. The sequence continues at coordinate 39,968,624 of NC_052131.2, forward strand.
TATAAAACCGGGCTCCCAGAACACATAACAATGTCCTTTGCCACATCCACTCGAGCATCTAGGAATCTGAGATGCGCTGCCTTTTGCTTGTTGATCGCTGCTGCTGATGAAATTACTAAATGATTAGCATAGTTTGTTTATGTAAAAAGGACGGCGGAAACAGAATATCAAAAAAGAATCACTAAGTCTTTCATAGTAATGAGAAAATAAACATTAATTAAAGTCCAAGTTTTGCTGCCCTAACCTGTATGAATATATACTAGAGTCATGTGCATAAGTATTGTCACCCTGCATTTTTACTTAGATATTCTACTATTTTTATAACCAAAAAAAAACAACGACATTGTAGTATAAAATGATAATAATAAGAAATGCCTATTGATAATTAATGATCTAAATTTTGTCTACTTTGATAAACAGAAACATTTCTTTATTATATTTTTTAGGCTCAATAATTTAAAAAAATACATAGCAAAAGTATTGGCACCCCTTTAGTTAATATTCAATAGTGTGTCCTTTATTTCTGATAACTTCAACTAATCTTTTATTATAATTTACAATTAAGTTCGAACCAGTTCTAGAAGAAATATTTTGCCACTCTTCAATACTAAATGATTGTAGTTCTTGGATATTTTTGGGTTTTCAGGCATGAACCCGTTTTTTAACTCACCCCAAAGATTTTCAATAGGATTGAGATCTGGATTGAACGAAGGCTAGTCCAAAGCCTTAATCTTGCTTCTTTGGAGCCACGAGAATGCAAATTTGTTGGAATGCTTAGTTAATTGTCTTGTTGGAAAAATATCTCACGACCTATCCCAAAACTTTTTGCGGAGGGTTTCAAATTTTTGTCTGCAATATTGAAATAATCCTCTTTTTTCATCTTTCCATTCACTCTGACAGGCCTTCCAGTACCTTTGGAAGAAAAGAAGCCCCAAAGCATGATTGACCCACCACCATGCTTTATTGTAGGTATCATGTTACAAGGAGAGAAGGCCTCTCCAGATTTCCTCCAAACGGACTGGGTTGAGCTGTTACCAAAAAGCTCGATTTTTGTTTCATCTGACCACAATACTGTTAACCAAAAAGTCCTTCTCCAGGTGTTCTTTGGCAAACTTTAATCTTGATCTAAGGGGTTGAGGTTTGAGTAATGGTGTATTTCTTAGAATTCTCCCATGATAGCCTTCTTTCTGAAGCATTCTAGATATCGTTCTTTGTGAAACAATAATCCCCCTCTTCTGTAAATCATCTAAAATCACTTTGGTATTTGTTCTGTGATTAATTTTGACTTCTTTGACCAATTTTCTTTGGCAGTGAGGAGATAATTTTGATGGCCGTCTAGTTCTTTTACGATTACAAACTTCTCCATATTTTCCATATTTCTTGATTAATATACAACAAATATCAAGAGTGGAATATGAAAATATCAGAATATTTTGTGGGTGCCAATACTTATGCCCATACTACTACATATCTAAATAAACACATAAATCTTGACGAAAAGCTATCTAAGACACATCATTTAGTATTTCTTAATAAGCAGTAGTTATGTCTGCCAATATATAACTAAAATATGAAAATATCATAGGAAAAACAATACAAAAAAATATATATATATGGGGTGCCAATTCATATGCGCATGACTGTATATACAACGAGGGATCAACAAGAATTTTTTTTTCTGTCCTTATGGAAACAGAGCATAAATGTAAAACAGCTTATTACATCGTTTATTTTTCAAAAAGAATAAATTCTCAAATAGCCATGCCCTATCAAGTGAGATGAGTTAATTGACAGCTCACAACAAAATACATAGGATATATTTTTGTCAGCGAGGTAACACCGTCTTATATTATTTGAATTCGATATTCCAAGTTGTTATTTCAATGTAACAATATAATGACGGATTTTTATTAGAATAGATACACAGTTTGTTAGATTTTTATTAGAATAGATACACAGTTTGTTAGATTTTTATTAGAATAGATACTCAATTTTTCTACACACATTCCCTCTTTACTTATAGCTAGAGTTGAAGTTTTTGTAATGAAAAAAAGAGCACAAGGAGAAGATATAGTATTACTGAATTTAGACCCTCGTTATATGATTTTAGGCAAGGTTAATAGAAATACAAGGTTATACCATAAGGTGTGTACCATAAATTCCACCACGCTTTAAAACATAAACGTCATAGTAGATGAGTGGTTGCGTGTTTTGTCAAAATCTGTTTTTCTTACTCAGCATTCGGTGCGATACATCAGATTGAAAATTCTAGCAAGCCCGATTACATGATGGCATATCCTTGTATTTCTATAAACCTTGATTGTAGGGAGAGAAAATTACTGCTAAGCATTAGTGTAGGGAAAATACTGCAGATATACTTAAATTTGTATAAATAAATAAAACAATTTACACAAAGGATAGGTACTGTTGCTTACTTCAGAGAAAGAAGTTAACTCCACACAGTGTTGCCAGGTGGGCTTAAGCAAAATCAGCTAGATATACTTCTAAAATCAGCTTTAAAAAACAGCTGAAAATTGGCTAAATATTTTTTTATAAATCTATTGTCCTTATTCATATCTTATATGAAGTAGTGCATTTACTTTTTCAGGATTTATTTTATTCAAAAACATGGTTCTTATTAAATTCATTTGGTAGATTACCTTCTCAACTTCAGCATTGGAATGCAAACTCATTATTGTTAAGGCGACAGAATTAAGCTCAGCAAAAGGATCTAGATTAGACGACCAAAATTTTACTGTGTATTTTGTTTCTAGCCATTTGGCAAGGGTTATATTAGAGCATTGAATTTCTATTTTTGTTATGTCCTCTGAAGGTATATCCAATGATTTAAGTAAAACTATTTTTAAGTTCTTTAATAAGCTTCATCAAAAATTGAGAACATTGGTCACTGAGGTTCTTATGTCGATCCTCCGACAAGTGATGGTTCAAAATAGAGAGGAAATTTTCATCCTGTGTACAATTTAGAAACAAGGTATTCTTCAAGATTACAGGTGAAAAGATCAACCCGATGCTGATTGGTAGGAAATATAACTCTATTTACCATATTTTCAACTAAAAGAGTCAAATTTTCAATTAATTTGGTATGATCACTTTTATTGGACATAAAAATCTTGTTGACTCTTTTGACATCATTCGTAATATAAACAAAAATAACAAATAACCGTGATTATATTTATCACAGTATAAAGTGTAGAAGATTTCCTATGTGTAACAAATTTTGGTGGATTTGGTATCACTAAAATTAGTTTTTTGCTCCAACCAAGGGTCGTACACTCTTTGTATAGCAGAAGCTATAGATAGTCATCTTGTTTGGCTAGCTAGCACAATTTTTGGAGGTTCATGACCAGCATTTATTAGTTTCAGTAAATTTACATAGGCCTGCTGCCTTGAGGAAGATCAAGCAAAACAGTTATAGGTTTCGCTAACCAGGAATTCTAGATTCCTGGCCATTGTATCAGAACTTGTATGCGAAAAGGCCTACTTTGCTGAATAACATACAAAAAGAATATGCATTAATGCAGAAACGTCTTCTTTTGGTTATTTGTAGGCCGAAAATCGGCCAAAAATCGGCTAAACTATTGTAAAAATCAGCTAGGATTTCCAGGCATCAGCTAGTTGATATTTTTTGCAGCTGGATAAAAAAGAAAGAAGAATAAGAAGAAAGAGTACAGGCAAGAACCATTATTTACTTTTACAATTTTTAAACGTAGTTTTTTCATTACAAACATGTCAACTGCGTGACTACTTGATCTAAGAAATAACAACTTTAACGTAGCACTGAGTATGTGTAGCTATCAGGGCTTCATGTTAAAAATCATGGTCCGTTATACGTTGAATGCCAAAAAGTTGATGGTAAAAATGGTTGACGTATCTTAATGCAAGATGGAAGTACTTAAAATATTGTTTAAGGATAAGTTTTTTAGTATCCGTGTTTAAAATTTTGAATAATGTAACTATGCTTTGAGTTAAACTTGGCATAATTATTCATAGATAAAAAAAAAGTGAAAAGTTTCAATGGGGTGTGAGATGTAAACAACGTGATTCAAAATAATCGAAGAGATGGTGCGTCATACTCGAGCCCTAGAAAACTGAATACATATGTCATAAATATAATATACATATTCATCAAGAAAGTGTAAATACTATTTTATTAATCATTGCTCTACAGTGGAATTGTAATAAATTAATTTTATATTTAATTTGTCAATTGTTGTTACTTTTAAAAGTTATAGGTGTTAAAAAACCTGTTTTGCAACGTTTCAGTATCATAGAAAAAATATATTTTCATAGTTCCAGAAGCATGAACATTCATATTGATATTCTTCTTAATAATATAAATTTTAAGCGTAAGAATTAAATTACTAAATTTGAATATCTTGTCTATAAAGCAGATGTTTCGTAAAGTGGAATCTCTAAAAATGAATCTTTAGATAAGATACCTAGTTTAAATAATTTTATGATATAGAAAATAAATATAACATTAATATCCTTAACGATAAAATTCATAACATCATTGTTTATTTCGATGCATATGGCAATTTAAAGCAAAAATTAATCGTTTATGAGAATAAATGAACATTTTCATAATTAAATTTAACTAAAATTTGCTCTATGTCTTGTCAATAATCATGTATGGAGTGTTATATGTCGTTCTTATTTTTAATTACTTTGATTAGATTGACGTAGATAATCTTTTGAATCATTAATGTACCTTTTACCTATAATTCTTATTTGTATTGATCTTTTATTATTTTATGAGTACGTACATATGTCCAACCAAGAGTCGTACACTCTTTGTAGAGCAGAAGCTATAGATAACCATCTTGTTTGGCTAGCTAGCACAATTTTTGGAGGTTCATGACCAGCATTTATTAGTTTCAGTAAATGTACAAAGGCCAATGATATTATGACTATTAATTGATATATGGTATTTAGATAGGCAGTAATTACTAATGCTGCTCAACAGCAAAAAGGTCACAAAATTAAAGTAGTATAATTTGATCTACACCTTTTAGTCTCTTAGAAATATATTTCAATAGTATATGTTTGTACCCACAGTCATTAGTCGTTATTAAAAACTCTTTCTCCGGTCTCTCGCTCTCCGGCCGTATCTGTAGAATTTTAGAAACACTTCATCAAGTATTCTTATCAATCCAATATACATTTTCGACTATTTTGAAACACGCTGCCATAAATGAGCCACTCTACTATTCAATCTACAGGAGAAGTAAATAATAATAACTTAAATAAGTATTACTATTACAAATAAAACAGAAGTTTTTTTACTTATTAATTCATTATTTCAACTTATAAACAAAATGTTTGCGACCCCCCTCTTTCTCCCTTTTCTTATTACAAAGTTGTAGAGGGATTTCTGAATGGAGGCTTTGTTAGATTATAGTTCAGACTTTTAACTATCAAATGATATATTTTTTCCCTTTCTGGATTTGTATTTTTTGGAACTATGAGCCTCTGAAAAAAATAAAATGGTTTTCAACTTTAAACAAAGATAACTCAAGTTCTAAAGATCATAAATACATTTTAAAAAATGTTTTGTAATTGTTTAGCATTAGGTATTTAAATATATTAATATCATTTATCCATATTTCCTGCAACAAGCGGTTAAAAAAGCATTGAATCTTTAAAAAACAAAAAAACTAACTAATTTTATAGCCTTTTTCTGAAGGCCCTAAAGATGACAGAGTAAAACTAAGACTCTATTTGTAATTAGTGGATCAAATTATACTATTTTATTTTGTGACCTTTTTTCTGTTAAGCAGCATTTGTAATTACTGCCTATGTTAATACCATTCACCGTAGTTTTACCTTCTTTCAATTATATGAACAAGGCTCAAGTATGACGTGTCATCTAGCGGTATAATTTTTTTATTAGTTTCCTTGCACCCCATTGACCATACATTGTATGGGGGAACAAAGGTGTTGAAAAAATTTGTGTTGTATTTTAACAAATCATTCCGTGTAAAGCCGGGTACTCCCACTAGTTTTAAATAAAGTGGACAAGTTTACCATAAATCGTAATTATGAAAGATTTAAAAAAAAAAAAATTAAATGATATTACATCATAATCACGCAGCTTTTCATTATTCATATTTTTGCAAAAAGTGATCTGGGGATCTATGTGTTTTGTCCATTTTCACAAAAACACTCACATCAACTCATGTCTCACTAAAATGACTGTCACATATCAACTGACCGTCCAAAATGGCTTAAACTTTGGTGAGTAACTGTCAACAGATGCTAGATAGATGTAACTAGTTCTTATTTACGAGTGCTGCTACCTTCACGTTGAGGTAGAAAATTTTTCAGACATCGTTCGTATATAGTAAGTTAGTTTGTATTAATTTATATGCAGGTGGAGTGGTGCAAGAACCATAGGGGCTATTGGTTCCCAATTTTTGCTGAATTTTTAGTTATTTGTTTAAATATTATACTTCTCAAAAAATATTAAACCTAAAAGTTTCCAAAAAAGGTTTGTGTCTCTTCTAAAAAAAAGTGTGGACGTACCTGATGACCCCCATTATTATATAATCATCCCCCCTCCCTCCATTTACAAACACATTCCAGCGCCAGTGTGCGGAGTAGACAAATAAAGTGCATACACTACGATATTATCTCAATGCACACAAAATTACAATATATTATGTTGTGAGCCGTTGATTTTTCTGTTTAAGAAATATGGAGATATATGTCTCGTTGGTCCCTATATAGTATTACGCAACCTTTCATCTGATAATTTTTGGGGATTATTCACGGCTTAACAAGAGTTTAATTCGAATTCAACAAGTCGACGTTCAGAAGACTAATTATTAGAGGAAAAGAAGCTGACAAATCGACATCTTAGAACAAACACAGTGTTAATGTATGTGTCAGTGATAAATTGTCAAAAATTTATACGAAATAAATAGACCAATCGATAGTTGACAATTAAGTATATACAGGGGCGTCTGTAAGGGGACGCCCCTGATATAGGGTTGTTCATATTTTTGAGATATCTTCTTTTGGGTACGCAGTTCTCATTTTATTGATTCGAATTGAGTTCAATAAATGACATTCCAAGTCACAATATGTTTATCAGCTATTCTCCTCGACTAATAAAAAGTTCATCCAGCTAACAGAGTGAATAGAGAGAAAATGTGATTAAAAAGTCTCAAAACAGAATAATTAAGATCTAACTATTTGATCAACAATGCGAGGCAAAAAAAAAAGAAGGTGCTACCTTTCGAATCTAAATATTATCTTTTTAGTTCATATGTATCATTTTCTTGCCATTATAACAGTGGAGCTATCGTTTCTCACTTATTTTATGACTGAGTCTCGTCTTCTTATATTGTTTTGTCTCTGGACAAGGTGTTATCTAACTAACAAATACTGTATGACTACTACAGGCTGATTTTGTGCTTTGTTTCTGTTTCTTTTCGGAAGAAAGATTGTGTGATACGATTAAGGTAACAACACTTGGAGTAACGGTAGACCGAACAACAAAATTAACAACCCATTGATTTGGAACCTTTTTTTTTTTTGGGGGGAGGATGAGGAAAGGTTGCGATATATAATAAAGAAAACCTCGTTTCGGTACTTTCTGCTGACTCAACTATTTAAATAACTAGAGCAACATAAAATATGGCCTACCAAAACGGTAAAAAAAGAAACCGAAAATTGATGTGGTGCCCCTGATAGTTTGAATAAATAGAAAAGTAGCATAGCTGTCATAATGTTTTATTAGATTAGCTTGAGCAGCTTTGAGAGCAAGGGATTTAACACAAAATCCAACTCCTTATTTAGGAGGGACATGAGCAGGAATTACTCCAATGTCGATTCTCAATTATACTTCTTTGAATCCAGTAAGGACTTACATGTTTAACTCAACAACGAAACATTAGTGTTACTCTTAGTATTCCAGGAGTGCATGTAATGGTGATTACTTTATACTAGTGTCGTGGCAGTCCTTATCTATTCGATCCACTCCTGTTCAGTCTTAAGACAGGTCTTATCAGCCCTTGGGACCGCTCCTTAAGAATGTCAGTCATTCGGACTAGAACTGATTTAAAAAAAAAAAAAAGGAGAAATATAGTTTGAGGGACGTCATCAAGGATCGAACTCTATAAGTTTTAGAACTGAACTGGACAGAAATGCAGTCCTCAGTCTTAAATAAGGACTGACACAACACTAATTTATATTTAGATGTTCTCTTTCCGAAGATTAAAGAATAGTGATAACAGATTTGGAAAAAAAAAAAAAAACACTCTTCAGATTACCAGCTAAATATTTTTTTGGAAGCAGTAAGGTCATATTTTATTCAATTCTGTACATACAACACAGAAGTTTCATCCAAGAGCAATATAATTTGGATAAGTTTTGTATGGTTTTTATTTGATATTAATTTTATTTAATGAAGAATTGTCGAAACAATCAAAATTCAACCCTTAAACTAAAGAATCATTTTGGATCCCTACATTATTTGGACATAATGAGGAGCAAATGTTATTTAATTTTTTTTTTCCATTGACAAGATCAGTAATGTGTTCTATGCAGCTACAGAAAAATGCTCTATCCACCTTTGATGTGTCTTCGATCTCCTGGCTACAACCTAAATATATTTATGATATAATGTTATACTTCTATATTATGTAGATTAGAAGAATGAGCTTGAATGAATTATGCAAAGCTCTTTTATTTCTTAGAATGAGACTTCAGATTACGAGCACTTTTCATTACATAAATAAAAGATTAGATGTGCTTCATATGTATATTTATATATGCAAGTGAGTTGATTCATCAAATTACATACATACATTCATTTACAGTATATGTATTTATTCAATAGTTATTCCTCTTGAGAAGGTAAGTCATCCAAGTACCTATATAGGTGTTCTCCTTTGAGATTTGAATGTATCTCAAGGGAGCATCCAGCAGACTGATTTCTTTTTGTTAGTAAAGTAAAATATATAATATAAGTGCCAAATAACTTTATCTAGAACTTTCTTAGGAAGGCTTTAGAAGTTAGCACTAATGAGTGAGTAATTACTATGTTAAAACTTATATGTACTTATATAAGAGTCAACTTGGGAATTAAAAATCTAATGTCAAAGTCTTCATTTGATCTTAATTTCATTTAATGAAGAACTGTCAAAACAATCAAAATTCAACCCTTAGACTTAAGAGTATATTTGGACAACCACATTATTCTGGTATAATGAGGAACAAATTTCATTCATTTTTTTTCCATTGATATGATCAGAAACATGTTCTACACAGCTATGGAAAAATACTCTATTCACCTCTGATGTGTCTAATCTCCTGGCTGCAACCTTAATAGATCTCTTGCGACTAAAATATTGCGATAGCTAGTGTAAGAGTCTTCAACCACCCTTATAAATAATAATCACAGGTTTAAGATCTGCTAAGTTTAGATGCCTTTCTGTGGTCTCCAAAAATGAAAAAATAAAAAGAAGATTAAGGATCACTATTTTCTCAACTATTCTGTGAAGATGCCGTTCGCTAAGAGATTCATATTTTAATTCTAGATAATTATAAATTAGTGATGACTATCCGAATGACGAATTACTCCATATGCTGATCATTGGCAATCTTAATGATGGGGTTACAAGGATCTCATTGAAGCCAGCGTCCTTTTATAATCACATTTGGAATTGTGAAACTTTTTCTAAGAGGATCCAATAGATTATAATTTTCTGATTTTGATTATAATGTACGAAAACTTTGTTCTTCTTATACTTCAACATCCTCAAAATCTTTGCTGGGACTTGTGTTATAAAAAACATATAAGTATAAAGTAACCACTTTGGGGTGTGCCCATTAATGACGGAGAGTAATACTGAGGATTTGTGGTAAGTCTAAGTCCTATATAAAACACACAGTTAAATTGAAGATAACCATTGGAGTAATTCCTAAATACATTGGGCTTGTTGGATACAGAATGGAATATATGTTTAATTATTTCATCCCCTCGAAATTTTTTCTAAGTAATTTAATCAAGACTGATAGACAGATTCCAAGTTTTTTTAAATTAAAAAGAAAAAATTCCAATAGAAGCTAATCCTTTTGAGCTTTTATTAGTTTTTTTTTTGTCATCCTCTTGACAATGAAGCTGCTTTTCTATCAAATAGTAATCTTCAAATTGCCAGGATTACCAGGTCGGTTTCTTTTAATTTTTTTATTTATTCTTTGCCTTAATTGTATCTTACAACCTTAGTTCTAAAAAGAAAAAGAAGAAAGGCCTAAAATCAGTTGGTAGTTAGCAAATTGTTCCCAACTATGGAATTTTTATTCCAAAAAACCACCGAGCGAAAGAATGCCCACCAAATTTTTGAGAATTTACATTTACCATGTTTTAGCAAAAAAAAAAAAGAAGTTCTTAATGGAAGTAATGCCGTTTTATATAGCGGCAGTGCATATTTTTGGCAACTCTATTTATAGGAGTGTATAATTTGCCCTGTTCTAATATATTGTTTTATTATAATTGAGATCAAAAGTAGGGAATGATCAACAACTTATATAAAGAGATTAAACCACTTATTCTTAACTATCGTATTCTCAATTTGCGTAAAAATTGGATGTCTACCAGGCAACACATTCCCCAGTTGAAATATGAGAGGATGAATTTTTGGGTGGGCTACAAATTTTGGCCTAATATTTGGGACTAGCATTTGTTATGACTTTTTTCATCAAATGAATACATTTCATGAAATAACAGACATTTTTTGTGCAATTTTTTTAGAAAGGTCAAATTTTACCCCAGTTTTCCATAAATTGGAGAGTGGAAAATTGACCTAATATACCATATTAATTGCCCGATTATTGATAGTATTGCCTCATTTGGGATTACAATTGCGATTTCCCCGTTTCATTTGCCTATGTTGCCTTTAAACAACTAGATTTCGTTTAGATAGATCGATAATCCAAACGATTCTTCTAGAAAATTATGGGAAGAAAAAGGCTCCCGTTTCACATATTTTGTATGTACATACATATGTACATGGGGATATTTATAAGCAAATATTGATTCTCCCTCATACATTCTTACCAAGGGCATGTTTATAGAGTGGACGTTGTAACCTTATAATTTTAATAGGACTATTCCATTTTAACGTATTTACATGGCGATGATGGATATCCTGAAGTATTTCCCCAGTTTCAACGGATTTTCCACCAGATATAAGAATAGATCCATGAAAGGCTGTGCAACTTGCTTCTACCCTGAAAAGTAAATGAATATATGTATATATATACTACAGTTGTGCATTATGCAAAGTACAAGTGTACTGTGTTCATTAGTGTGTCGGAGATATAAAACAGAAATTTTTTTTCTCAAAAATTTGAAATGTATAACCTTCCATTTTTTTTTCTATTTGTTCTCAGCTACTCAGATATGCAAAAAAAAAAAAAAAAATCTCAGGTGTTGACGAGAGCTTAAAGTCGATGACTTGATTTTAGGGTGAACTGGGAAATTTACATTCAAATGAAGATCATAGTAAAATTACTTATCATAAATGTATTTTAACTCGTTTGACTATTAGAAAATAGATGAATGTTCGTTGTGTAAAACTTTGGTTTGTCCAATTTGAAGTATCTTCAAGTAATTCAGTAAGACGTGTTTCAACTTTCTCCGGTACACCCTACTATACATAGGGTGATGATGTTGAGTTTATCTTTCAGAATTGATAAAAAATACCTTTTTCATTCATCATAATAATATTCCAATAAGTCTTCATATATTTTGAAGACAGCAAGGTTTTGCATATTACATTTTAAATTTCAAATTAGAGAAATGTTGTGACCATCTTTGACTTTAACTTCAAAGGCAATCACAGACTAGGAGTTACAAGATAATATACAATCTGAAATTTTTGAAAAATTACTTTGAATTTTATGGGACACCTTAGTGTACATGGTTATTATAAATTGCTGTTACATTAATTTTTTGGTCTTGTATATCGATTCTTAGGCATTTTGAGGTTTCATAAATAAGTTCAAATTTATCCCCCCCCCCTCCATCTTAGTAATAAAAACATTTTGGAAACCGGCTTCTATCACGGTATGGCGAGCAGTGGCCTCAAATGGCAAAAAAATCACCTCAAATGGGGTTTATATTAACAATGACAACTACTTAGACCTATTGAATACTATAAAGCTGCCATAAATTCAGAATTGGTTTTCAGGAACACCAATATGCTTTTACCAAAAATGACTTGGTGTAGTGAGCGTCTAATTTTGAGAATCGACATTGGTGCCTTTATGTCCTTATTATATACGGAGTGAGAACTTTACTTATTTCCTTTCCCTCACAACGCTTACAGCTTATCTAATAAAAAGTCAGGAGAGCTAAGCTCCTCTCCTACCAAAACATTCTTCAAATTGTCAGGATTACCACATTCATTTTCTGATTCTTTTTTTTTACGTAGCGACAAGTCATATTCTATACAACTCTACTTAAAGCAGTGGTCCGTGCCAATGAAGAACATATTGAATGAATTCATATTTTTTTAAATATGTATCTTATGACCATAAATCTTATTTAATACACTTTTTTGTAACTTTTATTTCTGAGCAGGTATGAGCCAATTTTGATGGAACGATAGTTTATAAAAAAACCTGTATACTTTTGCTAATATGATAGTGAATAAAATGTAGAATACAGAAATAGTTTAATTACAATTTTTTTGATTTAATTATGGGTAAATGAAGCTATGTGCATTAAATAAAATGTCTAATAGGGACAAATCTGTTGAACAAGATATTCTCAATTGTTAAACGAAAATAGGTGTAATACTGGTTCTCAGAACAAAGTATTTTATTCATTTTATGTAATATTTATCGTCAGTTGTTTTTCTAGGTTGGTTTGAATATCGTGGATATAACTTGATTTTCAAATATGGAATACTGACAAAGGTAACCCGGCACTTGAACGCAAATACATAAGGACTAGGGAAAAATACAATAAACTGATTTTGGATTAATGTCCAACACATAAATACTTAATTAATAAGGATGCCATTTTTGTAATGAAAAACGCTTGTTGCGTGTGCTTTATATTCGATTTTGTTAATTATTTAATAATGTGGTAGTGGGGATAATTTCTCCCTCTCAAGTAAGCATTATCACCTATATTTGGTCTAAATTGCTTTAAAAATGCATAATAAAATACGTATATAGGAATTTGAATAATTAAAATATTTTCCCTAATTTAATGCTATTTTTAATGAAGAAAGTTCTCCGCTTTATAGCATCAATTCATTTTCTCCCCACCCCTTCATATAACAGGCAGCTCATAGTACCAAGGGACTTAATTCAGTAAATACCCTTTGTCTCGCTCCCTTCTTCTCATATTTTTTTTCTTTATAAAAATGACATCCATATTCATTTGTCCGTCTCTATTTGTTAGACTTATATTATCAGTATCGATTTATTGTAGTTTTATGAAATGAGTATAATTATTAGTAAATATTGTGATGCTATCATGTCCTATTGCCCCAGCTGGTCTTTGCCATGATAAATATCTACAAATGGTCCTGTTTTGGTAGTCCCTATATCGAAAGAGGAGAACTCCTGATTCAAAAAGGGGTCAGGGTCATGACCAGTATTTTTTTTGTGGATTGACTAGAATGAAATGAATTTTTTCTTGAAAGTTTTAAAAAGCTTAAAATTGATCTTTTTAGTGATTTATAACCTATTTAAAGTGTATTTAATCATTATATCCCTCTGTTGTCAAATGTTTTCCTGCACATTTTTTTATACATGTGCAGGAAAACACAAGAATTTGAAATGTTCTCAAAATTGTATAGTTTTAGTAAAATTGTGTGTATATTTCCGTTGGAAGGGGCACAATTATCGCTTTAGGAGGGAAAGGTCCACAGTTACGGACCCAACCTAAACTCTAATCTGTTTTTATTGAAGAGTAGGGATGTTCAAAGTTTACCAAGAAATAATTGGAATTCAACAAATTGTTAATATTCAGAAAAACTAACAATAAACAGTAACAGTTGACAACTCAACAGCATACCAAATATATAACCTCTTATCAGTGTTTTGAATGTTGACTGGTTGAATTAGAATTCGCTCTCGTTAAACTGTGAACAATTCCGAACAATTATCAAATAATAATATCCAATTTTTAAGAATTTGGCAAACTATCAACTGATCTACGGTTTTTTTCAGCTACTTTTTTAAAGAAAGGCTGTGAGATATGATAAAGGTAGAGGCGTGCAATAGATATGTATACGTTATTATATATATTCAGTAAGTTACCTTGGCTCTCCAGGAACTTGTCCATCGATCTCCCATTTATTTTTGTAATAATCATAGCGCAATATAATTGTTGAGGCACTGACTCCAAATTTTCCTCCAACAAGCTGAAAAATGTTGATATTTTGGTAATTCTGGTATGCTACTTTTTAAAAAATATGGTTTGAAATTTACATAAAAGAATCGATTGAAAGCAAATGAACAGGCGGGGAAATCATTTTCATTTTCAAATAAGGACTCCTGTATTGGAGGTGAGGCCTCGCACCATGTTATATTTTGATTTTCTACGCTCCAATCCCCTATGTAAAACCTAGATATGTTTCCAATAAATGGTAGATACAAGAATATTCTATTCCAATTGTAGATTTCCTGATTTGTTAATTGGAAGGAAGCAATTCATAAACCCACAAAGTTTTTAAATTTTGTAGACTTTAAACTTTTATGTACATATAGAAATCGGGTAATTTATGTATATATTTTATTCTATAGATTGGAAGGAAGTTTCCTAATGACTTCCTGTTGCACAAGTATACAAGAGTCAAAAAGCATTTTGTCTCCTGTCTAATTAAGCAAATGCAAGTTTATGAATTGCTGGAATTCGAGAGTCCTGATCAATAACCATATTTACATCAGATAAGTCCGTATTCATGAAAAGTTTGGAAGTTCCTGATTTATGTATCCCATACTCCTTGGGTAGTACATTTGTTAGCATTTTAAATCTGTAAAACAATAAGACTTTTTTGTAGATAAAGATCTGTTGTTTGTCTTTAATAGTAAAGGATTAAACAGAAAAATCCTTTCAATTATGAAACAATCACGAGTCCATCCAAAAATCTTTATATTAAACTATAGTATACTTTAGTGAAACAAAGAATACATTTTTTATTTGAAATTCTTAAATTGATTGACGGATGAGTGACGTTTAGCAATCCCACTATCATATTCAACTAAGTAATTACACTATAATTAGATAATTGAGAAAGTAGGCTCTGAGAAAATACACTTATTTAAAGTACGTGAATATCAAAATATGTATTTTACAGTTGGAAATAACTTGGTCTATATATAGATATATATTTTTTTAAAGAAAAAAGTTAAAAAACTTTTTTGACAACCAATGTCATTTTTGATGGAATCCTAGGATTTGATCAAAGGGAAATAGAATTGAAAGGAAAAAACGATTAATTTTCTTGTCAATCACTTTTAGTTATTTGATAGCTTGGCAGTCTTGGAGAGATCTTCAACTTTCCTATATGTACCCATATAATACATAGATTAAAAGTACACGTCATTTTAAATGTATTGAATCCCCCCCCAACAAAAAGTTCCATAATGTGAAACATGAAATGCAAATCCTTATCAGGAGTTACATATGTTTTTATATATTATATTCAGAGATTCCTATCATTTTATAGAAAATAAAACTCACTCTGATTCACTTATACTCAACAAATAACACAAACAATAAGTCTTAAACAAGAAATGAAGAGATAAAAGCCAGAAAATGTATTGGAATTTTTATTGACACTCGAAGGTGAAATATCTAACATAAATACAGACATTTGATGGTCTTAAATGTACATACATTCCTCATGTGATTAGGAAGGAGGAGATATCGTGGTGATGGTGTTAAATATTTTTTATTTATTTAGGATTGGTGCGTGAGTAAGTGTACATTGTACCTACATATATATAACATCTGACCACATGCTACTAAAACCTACCAATATATAGATTAGTATATTTGGCTTTCCCACACATAATTCATTTAGAGAACCAAATCAAATACTGCACCCTTGGAACATTTATGGAATAAGTCTGAGGGATTTGAAAAATGGAAAAGGGAACCCAGGAATTTTTTTTTCTCAGAATGCAAGGGTACTGAATGCATAAATAGTTGAATGTCAGAGATAACATATGCGGCAAATCATTTTCGATTTATTTATTTTGCCCATAACATAAAACTATTAATTATTAACATATTAAAAATACAAAATATGCTTTGTAAATTTAAAAATACTCTGACTTCTTCACCAAAATATATTTTAGATTTTGTATATTTAATTCGTGCTATGTATCTATTCAATTTACAAACCCATGATTTTTATAGATTAATAATGAAAGATGAATTTTTTATATTGTATAGTAATTAAAATAAAACTGGAGGATAGTTTAGAGTTAGAGGCCCATTAAAAAAATTAAATGACTTGTAGATCATGATTTGTATTGGAATATATATGTCAATACATTTTTTGCAAGTTTAATATTGTCCTTCAATTGGCCAATGTCTCATTCAATGATTGCTCTTGTTCTGAACCAATTGTTGGTGACACCTGCCTTGTCACAGACTTGCAGATAGTATGGAGAACGTCTTCTGAAATCAGGGAATACATTCTGAGCCTGGAAACTGAGTTGGCTCATACTTTACATTGTAAGGTCAAGGGGGGGGAGTAAGATCAAATGAAGAGAAAGGCCAAAATGTTTGTCCCAAAAGTATTTAAATCGTTCTTGCACCATTCTTATGAGGACTGGGCCCCATTTTGTGTTGTAATATTTCTGACTTGGGAAGCCAAATCTCTGCAGACAATACTCGCAATTTATTTACGTTAAAGATAATGGGACTCTAATTCTGGACCACTTGGTATGTTGTACATACATATTAATACCTGTAACAAGATACATATCTATGCTACTTTTAGACTTTTTTGTACTTCAACAATATGGCGCGAAAACTCGCTTTTTACGAGAAAATTATCACAATGTCGTTCTAATTATTTAGAATCGCTAATTGGGTTAATTTATAGAATAATAAGAAATATCCTTGATATCAGCTTACCCTGAATCATTGCTCATTTTTTTCCAAAAGAAACAGATCTGATGGCTTACGTTGTTGCTATAATACCTCACCACCTCTCTGCCACACATCAAGACTCCATTCCTGAAAAATTATATGACTCACACGTTGAAAAGCGTATTGGAATTTATTGCCGAATAGTCATAGTCGTATGTAATTCTTGATTTATATCTATATCAATGTAGATAAGAATTTTTTTTCGAAAATCAATTAGTTCCGTAAAGTATGGAACTATAAAATGCAAATTAGATTATTCCTTATCTATTATAATAATCATATATTATGTATGTGTGTACTTCACTTTTTGTTTTATTTGAAATCTTGGAAAGGATCATTTTTTTCATTCTTAAGAATTACGAGAGCATAATTCGTATTTAGGTTCAAACTAAAAATATATGTAATCCCTTAGAAATGATATTGAAAAATTTGATTTGCAAATCGGATTTCAATTCTATTTTTAAACCCAAGACGTAATCGAACTGAGCATATACGTAGGTTCATAATAATAACCTACAAAAGACTAATAATAGAGGATTAATTCGTCATTAATTCCACAGGTGCTGGGGGAGATTGATTTCACTCACCTCCACACCCAAAAGGGGATTAACACTAGAAACATGTATCTAGGTTTACACTCTATGGAACCCCTCTGTTAAATTTAAACCTACATAATACATACATTCTATTGACTCAAATGATCATATTTGCTTTATCTTTCATACAACTAGATTATATATTATATCAATACATTACATACAAAACTCGCACTGCAGATCCACCCATGAGCTGATGATCAAAAGAAATGTCATGACCAAGGGCTGTGCTGCTCCCTGTATGATTGAAAGACATCGTATGAACGCCCCTATATTGACGACACTCTTCTCCATTTGGGTACAATAGATGAATGCTTTGTTGTTTTCTGTTCAAGTCCTTGGAATGACCTCCTAGAGACACGTCATAAGATATTTATGCAACTTGGTATAATAATCAGTGCCTGTTTTAAGGAGGCTGTTGCAATTGGGGAGAGGAAGAGTAACAGAGTGGGAAAATAGGATTTCATTCGGAGTTTTTGATTGACAGTTGGAAAATTAAAAAAAAAAAAAAAACTGGCAAAAAGAAAAATCCTAAACCTGGGCATTACTGAAAAGTGTTATTGTGTAAGCTAGTGTCGGAAAGGGATGTACTGCTACGGGACCCCTAATCATGGGGTCCAGTGCTGGTTGTAGAGGGGATATATTCTACAACCTAGCGCTGGATTATATGAAAAGGGCATTACACAGGGTAAATTATATAAAAATCATTTCAAAAATATTACTAAATGATTTTGTCTGAAATAAGGCCATGTTTCCTAAAAAAGATCATTATAATTAATAATCGAAATTGAGTTCAAAATTTAAAAAAAGAAAGAAAGCATTTTCTCTTGACTTGGCCTTGATTATAAAAACCAGAGACTCTGCACAGAGTACATTTTTAACAAAAATTATATGGAAAAAGTAATAAATGCCTCTAAAAAATAAATTTCTAAAAACAATTGCCATTAAAGTACTGCATTATTTTTAAATAAGTTTAACATTTAGATAAATGTCACATCAACAATAAAAAAGGGCCCAGCATTAAATTTTCTTTACAAAACCGCGATTGAAAATTATTTTCTTAAAAAAATTAAGATGAAATTAAAAATAATAAAAAGATCCAGCATATTTATCTTTGCCCTTGTCCCCGCTCACACTAAAAGTGGCCCTTAATAGAGCACTCGATTATCAAATATTTAATCATCCATTAGTACTAGCTTAAAATTTATAAATATCTAAAAATAAGACCCTACCAAGGCTCAAATGGACCAAAATATAAAATATTGTAAAATGCAGGAATAATGAAAAAGATTTTGAAAAGTGCCTACCTATTATCAGCAACATGGATTTTTTGGAGTTATGCATGGGCCTATTCCTCCCAAAATTGACTTGGAAGTCCTTAAAGAAATTATGTTCCAGTGGAGGAAGAGGAGTCGAATTCCCAAGAGAGCCTTGGAATAAAAAACAAAGGTTTAAAAATACACCTACGACTACTAATTTTATCAGGAATGACATGATTGTCATTTCTACAATAGGAAATCGGATATGAATGAAGAACAGCTCCTCCTTTTACCTAAACATAATTATTGGAAACATTTTCGAGGATAACAAACATAGTAATATGTCATTGTAGATTTGTCTACGCACACCCAGTCGTGATCAATCAATTCTACATACAGTAAGAATAATAATAAGATAGGTAGGTATGTCACACATCAATACAAGGTGTAGCAATTCACGAAGTCAGAAAAACACTCCAATGTAAACATAGTCGTATGTATTCTACAATGTTTAGAGTTGTATAAAATATGAAATATAAAAATAAAAGACACCAAAAATGGTAACTCTGACAGTTTGAAAAATGTTTTGGAGGAGAGCAGCGTAGCTATCATGACGTTTCATTAGATTAGCTGGAAGCAACTATGAGAAAAACTGAATAAACAAAAATCGTACACTGTATAAGTATGCCCACATGCCATATTTCATTTTTCTATGTCAAAGTTGGAGACAGCGACAGCAGAAAGTTGAAATTCAATTATTGCAACCTTTCAACACTAAGGAAATTATCAAAGATTATATTATTGCCATTGGAGTAGGAGAAGAGTAACCTCGATTTTTCGAGATATTAAGACAATTAGCACTTTGGAGGATCATGAAAGTAGATTGAAGGTCTCATTATGTGGAGAAGGTTATGAGTTTCTCTCTTATGGAGTATACAAGAGGAAGGGAGGGAAACAAGGAACTTGGAGTCGATCCATAGACTGAGGAAACAGGCCGGAGGAGATCACATCGTAGAAATAGTCTTGGAACTTTACATAATGAGATGTGGTCTCTTTCTGGCCTCATCCTCAGGCCACTCATCGAATCCTAGTCCCTCTCCTCCAATAATATAATACTTTTCGCGTCTCTTCATTTAGCGAAGTTATTTCTTTATTATTAAAAGGTTAGATAATTGAATTTCAACTTTCAGATGTCGCTGTCGACAAGTTTGAGATAGAAAGTATGACGTACAGATAAACTTATACATAAGGGTGATAATTTTGGTAAGAATGGAAAAGCGTGCGAGGAGAAAAGAAGAATTACTTATGGCATCATTGATTAAATAATATACATCTTCTTCTATCAATCATGAACGTTATCATTCCCGCCTTTATTATTCAATATTAATATAATATGAGATGGTGATAGTCGATAGAGAACTGAATAAAATCCCCAAAATGACGTCGCCTTCTGTCTAGATTTATGAAAATGGAGGCCCAGGAATTTGGAAAATACTTACCGGATGAGAAACAGATGGTTTGTCGGATTTGTCGATATAAATGTGCCTTTAGTCCCCTGTCTAGAATTACACGCCACTCATTATCCTCATCTCATAACATGAGTATGGATATTCATCTATAAAATCAATTTGACGATGAATACATCAAGTCAGACTTTAACTTTGGTCTCACAACGATGCTTATTGCATGTAATATAACTTATCAATCATCTACGTTCAAAAAATTTATGGAGAAATACAAGGGTAAACATTCCCTTCCCGAGGAACCATCATTAAATTAATGGAGGATGTTGGTACTGATGTCATTTATAGAAATACATATAAAAATGTTTTGAGTCATCCACACCAAATGACGATCAAGTTATCAGTAAAAAGTATTTACGAATATCGAAATGGAACTCTGAATTTTGTACTATCTCACAGTAAGTATTCAATTTTTTTAAATCTAACCATAAAATATGATTATATTTTAGCTAAACATATCAAGAATTATGAAACACAACTCAGTAAAGAAGGCAAAAACAACTGCTTAAATGGTCACAACATTATGGTTTGCTTTTGTCTGATTACTTCGCTTTAAGACTTGGGTATGATAATTAGGTTTTCCAATATTACATAGTCAATAAATATTACTTTTTATCACTAAAGGCTTAGCTAATGGGCTAAAGTTATGAAAAACAACTTTTAAATGGTCACAACAACGAGGGTAGTTACATTGGGTGTTGCATTATAATTAACAATTGTGTATATCAATAAAAATATAAGCATTAAATAACTGGGGAAAATC
The DNA here is from genome assembly GCF_016086655.4 of Lepeophtheirus salmonis. Classification (NCBI taxonomy): domain Eukaryota; kingdom Metazoa; phylum Arthropoda; class Copepoda; order Siphonostomatoida; family Caligidae; genus Lepeophtheirus; species Lepeophtheirus salmonis. The sequence continues at coordinate 39,989,920 of NC_052131.2, forward strand.
TTTTTTGAATCTTAATAGGGAGTAATATCGCCGGACATTACAATAATTAGCTTTTGCTCTAAATCTTTACGATTAATTTATTTCTAACATTTTTTTATTAATATATTTATTGTCTAATTTTATGATTTTGACATTTACTTTATTATTAATAATTAGTTAGATCTCATGATTTTAATTGTTGTATATATTTGAAGAAGAGGGGTGATTATCTTTTTGATTAAACTCCATAACCTAAAGTTATGACATTTTAACTGAAAAACAAGAAAAAAATTCTGGATCAATCTAATTTCAATATTCTGTATTTATAATTTTTTATTATTAATAGTTATATGATTTTAATTGTTTAATTTTGTATATTTTACTTAAATGTTAATGGTTTATTTTTTAGTATGTAGATTATATTTAATTAAAACCTTCTTTTTTAAACTTTGAGCTTCAAATATATTTCAAATACTCTACTTTGTCGTTTCATTAGCTATTATTCTGAGAATAAGGTTCATAATGAATTACAATTTCATGGAGTGTGACGTTTTCAAATCTACTGTAACGGATAAAAAACGTCGAAGTCAATTATACGTAGTATATCTTCATTAAACATTTTGCTAATAAATACATTCGTTATACCCTCAAAAATCATAATAAAGCAGGCAAATGATAATCACATCAGTATTTTAAACAATGATACCATATATATTTTTCCCCCCTCCTCCTCTTACGCGTTTTTCTCTACAATATTATCAACTATACTTATACAGTATATCTGAAGAAAATTTAATATAAAAATATTTTTTTTTCTCAAAAAATATATATATGTATATATATATTTGGGGGGGAATATATATATATACATATAAAATCCTGTAGATGCCTCTGATCCTCAATTTTACTTTGAGTCCAACTAGGACTTACATTTATAACTCCCGGGCAAACCCTTATTGTTACTCTCTGTATTTCATGAGTGCACACACTACTTTAAACACTTTAAACTTAGATGTAGTCTCTTTGATATTTTATTGAAAAATAATAATAACAACTTTATAAAATATAAAAATCCTGTTCAACTTGCAACTACAAAAAGTATTACAGCATGTCTCGATTATAGCACTCATTTTTTTTTTTACTTTTTTAGCAAGGAAAGATAAAATATAGTTTAAAAATTGTTTATATTATTCTCACTTTTTCTCACAAAAACTCAATCAAAAATGTTTTAATACAAAATGTCAATTTTTATTGACTAAATAAATAATTGGTGCCTTTTTTCAAACTTTGATGATGGAGATGTGCAACCTATAAATGAACAATGATATTTTGCATAGATTGTTTTCTTATTTTTAATATTGTATATATGTACATAGATTCAAATATTTTCGTGAAGGTGAACCATCAATATGTAGCAGCAAAAGAAACCTCAAGGGATGGTTAATTGAAAGAAGACATCCCATCTACCTCATTATGAGACAATGTCAATATGTATGAATATCTCTACTTTGGATGAAGTTGACTCCTTGACAAAAGGAATGGATCAAGTGTTTTTAGTCTGTGATCAACGACTAATGACTCTTCTTTGTTCTAGTTTTCTTGTTTTGTATCCTCCCTTCAAATATTCACTTGATAATAATATAAAGTGTATATATGGATCCTTCCTTCAGTCCCACTTGAGTAATAATCAATTTGAGTATCATTATAATCAATCAATCCTATTCCTTTAATATATCTACTATAGTTTTATATCACGTTAGGGATCATTGGACACTGTACAGAACACTGTCACCAGCTTAATGAAGTCCACAATGTGATATAAAATAATTATTTATATATATATCTAATGATGGAGATGAGGTCATCATTAATATTCAATTGCCTCAAATAAATACGTATTGGAGACTCTCTACATAAACGATATGTATTATAATTATATCAAGTTACTCGTGAGTGGAAAATGATTGGCATCTCAGTATTGTTGTAGTATGGGGAATAAATGAATGACTAACACATAGTGCGTAATATATTTTAATCTATCAAGTCATAGCATATGTACAATGCCTACTTCTGTGCCTATAACTTAAAGCTCTATTTTCTCCATGATGAATATGTCAGATAAAGTTTCATCTTAATGTTGTTTGACTCCAATCAGTTACCTACTTAAAAATACATATGTATGATAATGCTATGGATGACAAGGAACATCCATGTTTGTTGTTCGAAATTCGATGTCAAGGGTCTTATGACAAGGAACTGATTGATTTTCCAGTTACTATTCGAATCTAGAGCTGAGAACTCCTCGATTCTAATTGTTCTTAAGTCTCATTATGCTTAACTGCAACTTCAAACTCGTAAGAAATGACTCTTGAAAAGCTCAATTCTAAATAGAATTAGGTTGACATTTTCGGAGTAACCCAAGCAAAGAAATTCGATGTCCGTGGTGGTTGTATTATTTTTTTTTTTTTGCAGAAGCAGCTTCAGTGTGTATCAGAGCTGTATTCGAGTACACCTTTTCCAAACCCATGTCAAGTCTGAGTCCAGACAAGAGTATTAGTGCTCCTGGTATTTTTCCGTGAATATTTATACCGCCGGTAATTTTGCTTCATAGATTTTCGTCTCTTAGAGATTTTGCCGCATGACATGTTCGCTGCTTTTTTTTATGTTATATACATTTAGTTTGTATTTTACCTTCATTTTTACTGTTGTATGAACTCAGTTATTGATCTGAAGAAGAAATATAAATGAAAAAGTCAGAAAATAAAGAAAACATACGTTATTGTTTATTCAAACGAAGGAGTAAGGAGTAGCAGATCTGGGAGTCTATTTCTAAATGAATAATTGACTAGTGGTACCTTACTCATAAACATGATCCTAGTTGATGCTTGAAGAAATGAAAGAAACTCCATCGATTGAAAGTAAGGAATAATTCAGCAGTAAAGACGTAATATAAAGTTCGAACCTATTATATAAAAACATAAAAAGGAGACGAATATGCAATGCGGCAAAATCTACAATAGCCAAAAATGTATGCGGTAAAATTACAAGCAGCAAAGATATTTGCTGTAAAATTACCTAGAACCAAGTAATATAGGTCTGAGTAGATAAAATATTAAGTTTGTATGAACGTTAAAACTATCTGACACTTTGCTGATAAGAATTAGGGAATCTCTGCGTGGAGTAGTGGAAGGAAATAAATTTACTTCACAATTTCAGACTTCCACATACAAATATACATCTAATTTTGATTAGAATCGAGTGTTTTTTTTTAAACCACGGATATTTCATTAAAATTCGTCCATGATCCTTCTGGATAAGAAATAAAAAGAAAACATGTGGATAGAAAAATTGAAAAAAACCGTTTAAATTTCGAGTCCTCAGATTAATTTTGAGGTCATTTCAAGTCCATAATTATATCATAGTGTAAATGCAATCTTGAGTTCAGCATAAAAGACTGAACTGGACTGCCGTCTTTAGTCCTAAATAGGAACCAATGCAGCACTACATGCTATTAATATTTACAACACATCTTCCAAAATGCAAACTCTAACTTCTAAATAATAGTTCGAAGCTTTTTCCAATGAGCAAGTGTCATTTTATCTGAAATATTATAATTAATATTCCAAAAATTGTTTTCCTAGAACAAATAAATAAGTGTATCTTGTCGCATAAATAACTTTTATAATAATAGTTAAAGAACAATAAAATAAAATTCTTTGGGAATATATTTAGATAATTACAGCCATTTTCCCCCTCTCTTTAGAAAGATGATTTATACTCTAAGAGATATGAATCAAGATACGTTTGTATGTATGTTTCTACATACATAGGTACATTCCATGTTACAAATTTATACTGTACGTATATGTAACTAGGTAGGTATATATTGCAAATGTATCCTTGAAATCTGAGACAAATATCATTTAACTAAATAAATGCTGTACCTACAACATTCCTCTATAATAATATATTTGCAAAAGTTTTATCACATAGATTAACTCAAATTGAGTTATGTATCACAATTTGTTCCAAAGTTATGGTCGATTATGTATTTTTTTATGCTTTGTATTACCTCTATCTCTCAAAATTTAATGGCCTCTAACTGTGACCATATATAATCTTCGTAGCAAGTTTGATCAAAATCGACTTGTAACTTTTGCAGTAATCCTGGTGACTAAAAAACAAACAAACCAACTAACTAACAGACAAGCAAACAGTGGCAAAGACATAACCTCCGTTCAACTTTGTTGGCGGATCTAATAATTCCATAGTTGGAATAATGTAATTATTAATTAATAGAATGTAATTACCAACTGATCATAGGGTTTTTTTCTATTTCTTTTTTGAAGGAAGGTTATGTGATAAAATTAAGGAAAGTACCTGTCATGTAAGCACAACTCGAATAACTGGGTAGGAGAGAGAATCGACCAATAGAATTTGAACGAAAAAGTTGCATCACAATTTAAGACGATAAATTTTAGTTCACAGTCTGAGACAACGGTCTGGACCAAAATATGGTTCTAAATTAGCATAGAAATAATTGGTTCAGACCAAATGGGAGGGGAGTCAGTCCCAGATCGAGTCTTCACAATAGTAGACACATTAAGTCTTTACCAATATTGTATCTTTCAACCTTTCTTCCAAAAAGAAACATAAAAAAGGCCCAAAATTAGTAATTATTATTCCTTTATAATTTTTCGGAATTTTTGGGATATTTTTCGAATTCAACAATTTAACGTTCTTAATGCTGATTAGTGTTAAGGATGCGGAAAAATAGACAGCTGATGACAAAAGACAATGTACATTTTTGTGTTTTAGATTTGAGGCCGTGATATGGATTTAGCAGACAATGAAAATGATATGGCTTTCAATGAGAACAAGGAAAAGGAACTTTCGTCAATGGGGTCTCTCATTTATAGATGAATAGAAATCAATAGTCCAGGTGTTTACATATTGATATCATATCAGGCTGTATACTACTGTACATAATAAATACATAGTACCTACTATATGTATGTATATACAAAATGAATGAATAAATGTCCAATCTTGTTAGAAAACTTATCTACATACTATTATTCTGGATAAATGTAATTGTGTAGGATGAAGGCTATACTTTAAAAAATCATTAATTTTCATACAAATAATAATAGAAAGAAGAATGTAATCATTGTTGAAACTCCTAGACGTGTTTTCTCTCTCTTTCAACAACCAAGGGCATATTAAAAGGTTAAAAGATAATAATTTATTAATTGCTTCCAGGAATAATTGTGTTCATAGATGATGGAAGCTTTCCATAATTACACTAAATGGATGTACAATACATAATAAGATCCCTAAAGAGAAGTTCCTTCATTGAAACAAACATGTTTTTCTCTCGTTTATAAATATGAACCAGGAAATTTTATTATTATCCCTAATGAGGATCGTAGGTATTATATATTAACAACTAATTTTAATGTTCTAGGTATCTACATATAGTCATTTTTTACGTCGTTACCTTTATTGTATCTCGCAACCTTGCCACTAAAGAAACAGGGGACTGATAAATAACTACAAATAACCAATGTTAGGATAATTTTTTTATTATATATCGGCCGAAATATCAGCATATCGGGTTTTTAAATCACAAAATATTCGTATTGGTATCGGCATTAAAAGTGCTATATCGGTAAGGCTCTAATTTAAACTCAACAATTTCAGGAATTTTCACATCTATCAATGCTCCTCTTTATAACAAGCCCTGATCTCAAACATCGTGTGAGCTTATTTAGGTCTAAGTCTTTTAACTTTGAGTCCGAAGCTTCAATTTAGTTAGACTTACTTACAACTCAAGTTCAAGGTGCTGTGAGTAGGAGTATAGACTCCAGCTCTGAGCTATATAATAGTACTATTCGATAGAACGGTACAATAATAGTACTGGGGTACTGACACATTTCAAACGGTACTTTACTAAATTGATATTGGAACCAGTTCTTGTAGTGTCACTATGTTATAAAAAATGTTTTGGCGATAACATAAACCTCCAAATTAATGAACTAGAAGATTGCCCTCTAAAAAACAAAGCGACAAAGAGGGGTGCAGTCTTGAGCCTAAATAACATAATTTTTCATTTTATTTCCCCAAAATATCAAGCCCCCTCCATAAAAAAACAACAATATATATATAATATTTGTCAAAAAGTGGATGGGGAGGGGAACAAATTTTATGTAATTGTGACGTCATAGTCACAAAACTATTTCACTATATCATTGAAATAGTAGCCTTTCCCCTCAAATTAAGAAACTTTTGCCTTCTACTAGATTTTTTTTTTCGCCATTCGGCCATGCAGCAGTGCAAAAAATTTAATATTTGATTTTTTTTCCCAAAAAAATCAATTCTTATTCAATAGCTCTAGATTTTTTAAATTTTTGTCCAAAAAATTTAATTTATGAATTTTTTTCTTCAAAAAGTTTAATGTATTGTGAATACCTATGGATTGTGGAAAATGTTTTCCAAAAAATTTAATTTCTGAAATTTTTTTCCAAGCATTACATTTTGTGTGAGTAGTTACGGATTTTTGGATTTTTTTTCCTAAAATCCCCCCCACCCAAAGAAAAAAAAAAAATATATATATATAATCATGCAGACCCCCCTGTACTTAGTATAAAAACGTGGAGGCATATGGCTCCTTGGCACTAATTCTAGTGCTACAATCCTGACAACCCTACAACATTCATAAGATGTATATTACTTGATAAATCCTTACCTAATGTATTTATGGAAAAGGCTCACAGGTCTTCTCTCTATTTCAAATGTATATTATTTTGCATAAAATGGGTGGTTTTTGAATATTATGAATTTCTTTCTTGGAAGATGAAAAAGAAATACTATAGATAGTTACACACACATAATGTGGGCGAACCTATTTATGATAAGTAATACTTAACATAAATCTTAAATAATATTGGTAATAGGTTAAAGTAATGTTAATTGTATAGAGCCTCACTTTCTTCAACTTTTAGAATAGTACTTATTATATTTTTTGAGTATTACTTCAATGACCATACATATTCAAAATATTATCTTAATATATGTAAAGATGCGATGATAATTTTTGAGTTTCGTCATTTTTATCTGAGATCTGACTATCTGCTTATAGCTATATATATATATATATACAATAAGGAGGCCTAAATGAGCAGAGGAACTAATATTAACAATAAAATATGTACATAAATATATTTCATTCAACATGATTTTGGAATAAATTAAGAAAATATTTAAGAACAAACATTCACCTCAAGACATGTATTCATATAAAATAGCAGTTGTTTCTTAATATTTATTTACTCAAAAACTATATACAATAATGTTATAAAGGGAAACTTATATATTTAACTAATATTATGGGCTTGCCCCTTGCTGCTTTTACAAGGTGTGTTTATGCAGCCTAGTACACATAGTACCTAATAATTTAAGGACGATACAGTATTTATCATTAATTAATAAGTCTAAACAAAAAAACTAATAGACAGAATAAATAAACAACAATGATTAATTTTGCTCCTAGTGATGATTGCACGAACTACAAAAAATTGCAAATTGGTAATTGTTGTTGTTCAAGTTATTACTACATTTATTACACATTGCAACCATTCCTCCAAAAAGAAATAGGAAAAAAGGTCCAAAATCAGTTGGTAATACTTTCCAACTATGGTATTATTATTCAATTATAATTATTGGAATTTGTTCAAAGTTTATTAACAAGAGGTAATTAAAATTCAATTAATTAGTGTTAAAAAAAACTTGTATTTGGAAAATGAGCAGAAAATTTGACAGCGGGTAACAAAATACAGTTTATTTTTGTTAGGCAATGCCATAATATATATAATAGAAATAAAAGACCCTCAGTAGAAGAAGAGCGTGTTTTTTCTTTCTCGTTACTGATTGATTTAAAATTGCAAGCTGCCATAAAATATATTTGAAAGTTCTTGGATGGGTTTTATTTATTATTTTGTTGGATTAATTCAATTATCTGTTATAATTAGCCAATAATAGCAATATATTATCTAAATGGTAATGCCAAATATGTAGAACAGTGTATTATAAAAATATATCTGTATTTCTAAGCATTTTTGAATTATTTAGTAATACCTACATATATCATAATATCCAAATATTCCTTTAATTAATTTTTGTATATTAAGAAGATCTGTTTCAATTTATTGATTTGGCGTATATTTTTTTCATTAAGTCAGAATTTCATTTATTTATTTTAGAATCTATGGCTTGTTTCTAATTTCAAATTCATTTGATCATTCGTTTGAATATTATAATATTAGCTAAGATTAGGGTGAATTATATCTACGTTATTTTTGATTTCCACACTATCCATACAATTTCTTAATTTAGGAAGATGAAGTACATCAGAAAAAGTGATGAAGAGGATTCCAACAGTTGTTCAAATATTAGATAAGAAATGGATAGGACCATTTTTGAACCATCCTCATAAAAAAAAAAAAAATCAACCCCTACTACTCTCTTCTTAAGCCTATGTATAAATATTAAACTATGATATTATACATTAAAAATATGTTATGACTCGTTACATCTTTATACTTTATCATTAATGAAGTACAGACAATAAATTAAATATTACATTTGCAGATGTCATTGTTTTTCTTTGACATTTAGAAGTATTCAATAAAAATGTAAAGTCTTTCTTTTAAATTTTAAACCATTTATTTTATCAAGGTTTATTGGAAATAATATGTCAATTTTATTTTAAAAAAAATGATGAACTCTAGGCTCCCAAAATGTCATCGCCTCCAATTATGATAAAAACCTGTGACGTCATTGAAACAACGCAACCTCTACTATCATTCAAAATACAAACAATAAGAGATTTGTTTGTTTTGAATACGATGCTATCGAAGGATCTCTAGTCCTAAGTAGGAATTATGATGCGAGGATTTATCCTCTTATTATTTGGGTATTTATTTATTTTCCATGAAATAGGTGAGAGTTTTGAAATTCTTTTGGGATCTATAAAGAGAGAAAAAATATTTATCAAAAATGACTGTAGTATTATTATTTTTTTAAAAAACCTGTTGAATATTTGAACATACATACATATTTAAAAACCCTATTCTTCTAGCCTGCTATCTAGTAGACTGCTATGAGTGACAAAGAGGGCATGCTATGTTTAAAAAAGAAAAGAATTTGTAAGTATTTCCATACTTACTAGGGAGGCGTGAGGGGGGAAAGAAATACACGCACGCCATATTGAAGAAGAAAAAAAAGATATGGAAATAAATGTGAAGAAACCTCAGTTAAAAATTTGACTTTGACCTGTGTACGCTGTCGAACGCGTGAATTTATATTATTTATAATTATTAAATTTTATATACAATCATAAATTGTGAGATATTATTATTAACTATGGGAAAAATGAATCTAAAAGGCCTGGTTTGCCTCGGACGCTATCAAAGATTTGATGAAGATACATCTTCTATCGGAAGCACATGCGACATTTCCTCCAATATTTCCTACAACTGTGGACATTGTGGGCATCATGGAACAGTAAAGGTATGCAGTCGATAACATTCATGTTTGATTTTGACCATTGATAATATTCATTGGTCAACTATTCTAATGATAATATGTGTTAAGGACTTGGTATAAATTATAGTGAATAGTGGTGATGTTATCAAGATCGGCCTTTTAGTCTCGTATTGATAATAGCATGACATTTTAAAGTCTTGGATCAAGTTGTAAAGACTAAAGTAAAAGCAAATAGCTTAAAATATCTATTTCCTAAAAGCAAAATATAAATATTTTTGTTTCCTTTCCTTGTCTTGATATCAATATTTAGAAATCTTTATTCTGACCTTAGAATGCCTTGCTCCTGATCCCTCATAATCTTGTCTTGGTCTTGTTGGTTTCGACTTGTTCTGTATCCTTCTAAGTATTACTCTTTTCACCAGGGTTAATATTAATCTGTGTGAAGTTCACTGACGAACTGAAAATTACTGGCAAGGACGGATTATGCTCTGACAAGGGTTAATCAGCTTATCATTAGGCATAAGCAGCCTTGCTTCTCCACACTAAATCTTAGTCTTGTCTTGGTTTGGTCTGGATAAGGTGATATTGAACACAACAATAATATAAATAGATATTATAAGAACGGATATAATATTATGACGTTTGGAGATGATTAATTAACGAATCAGCAAAAGTCGTTTAATTTTGTTACTTACACAATAAATGGCGTCGCCTCTTTTGGGAAATCTTTTCCTGTCCCTTGGGGCGGGGACGTTCTTAATGTTGTTGGTGTATTATGGAATGATTAAAAACAGATTTTTAACTTCTATTATTTATAATGGTCGTTAGAGTATTGTTTTAAAGGCGGTGTTTTCTTTGGGACTCTTGAGTCATTCTTATTCAGATACTATTTTTATAGTTGTGATATCCTACATAATATGCAAGGAGGAAGACAATTTTCTTGAAAGAGCAGAGCAGATGTCTGTCAATCTCAATTGTACAATGTATATTTGACTGCTCCATTTTCATAAGATGGTAAAATCTAACCCTAGCTGATCTGACAAAAAGGGGGAAGTTATCTTAGACCCCTTCAATTAATAAGCAAAACTAGTGCACAGTCTTTGTATTTGAAGAACCTAATCCTAAAAAAATATTAAAAGTATAATTCTTGATTCAAAATCCATTTTTTCAAATTAAACCATGTCAAAAATAGTATGAGAATCTTCAAAATTTCCCAGTTATTTTTTTAATGTCCCCATCAGAAAGGGCTTACATTAAATTCATCAGAAAGGCTTATATAAAATTCATCCGAAAAGGGGACAGTCGTGTAGTATCACTTGGGCACAAATAGGTACGACTCTTAATTAACTTTCGTCTCTTCTTATCACATATGTGTATACTGTTCATTTTTCTCTATTATTCCACTATCTGATTCTTATTTTACTTTAATTATGAGAAAAACTACATAATATATCTATGTACATACATTTTATCTCTAGACAATATCCCCCTACCACTAATTAAAATCCTGGCAAAAAAAGAATAGTTGAAGGAAGTCAAAACTATATATAACACTCTTACAAATTTAAAAAAAAAGTCTCACAAAACAGAACAGTAACCCATCTAATGAAAAATTAAATATCTAAATAATGAGGTTACATCCATGAATACATTCAAAACAAAAACGCAATGGGTGGTGGTGCCTCTTACCTTTATTTTTTATTAGTGTTTTGTCTAATTTGTTTTTTACTTGACCCATTATTACACATTGCTCTTTCAACAACAACAAAACTACAAAATATGTCTCTCCAACATTCCTTATAAAGTGTATAATAATTGCTACTTTTGTAAGTTGTACCTACCTCCGAATTTTGAGATGTGTGAATTAAAATTGTATTTGGATGAACGATTTATGTTTCTTTGAGTAAGGGGATTCCTTGTTAGAAGTTATTCCGAAAAAAGACGTAGCAATTGGACACTTTATACATATTTTAGGAAGGGAACTACTAGTTGAGCTGTCGGAATATTTTTAGTAAATCACCAAAAGTTTGGTGTAACAATAGATTTATTCAGCAAACATTAAAATGCTCAAACTGCCATATAGATATAGTATGACCAGGTAAAGTTTGCCGGTCTTTTCAATGGCAGTTTATTGATAATATGGAGTTCTGAGCAAAAAACTATTAACTACATATATGCTTACCAAAGGTGGTGAAGAGCGTTTGTTAGTTCGATTATATTCCTTGGATAGGTGTAAATTGTTCCCTCTGCAATGTGTGACTTTTTATTATACCACAGATGACGTTACTTAATAATTTTCCTCATCACGTATGCAATTTTTTCTTCCCTTTGCAGAATTCAACTTTTTAATTTAATTAAAAGAGGGAATGCACAATAGCTGTGTAGTTAGTTATAGAATAATATTCGACGCCTCTAGCGGAAAAAAAAGTGTTGTATAAAGCATTACTTTAAACAAACCTTGTTTACGCCACTTAGTGCATAGCTTTGATGCTAATATTTGAATACATGATATATAAAAAATTTATTATACAAATAAGAACCAATAAATGAATTGATAGCACTGACATATAGCTGGTGAAACGTTGTGCAAACAGGCTAGCGCATAAAAGGCATAACGTGGCTCTCTACTCGCAAATAGCTAGAATGCTACCAATATAGCCAATACTCAATAAATTGTATGATCTACTATTATTTTTCCATAAATTTGGAAAAATATATTTGTACAACATTTTATCTACTTGAAGAGTTTGGATGCTTGAACTCCCTTCCCGTCCCTGAAATTGCCACTGATTCTAAAACCATTTAGCTTTATTAACAATATAGCATAGTCCCAGAGGAAATCACGTGTAATAACATGTTAAAATAAGATTTTTATCTTATATTAATATACTTTAATGTGAAATTCTACATATTCTAATACTCGCTTGTTTAAAACGATTCACTGCAGTAAGTGGTCATATCCAGTTTTCAAAATTAAAATTGTTACAAAAAATGAAATTTGGTTTGCGGTTGCTTTTTCAGTTTTCTTTGTCTGACCGCTTAATATAGGCTTGGCTGTGTGTACATAGTTCGAGTGCTTATAAATCCCAATAGATTTTAGGAAATGCAAAAATATTTATCCTTTTTGGGGTTACACGAGGCCAGGTTCCGTAGGTCTCACTTAAAACGATATTGTTAGAAAATGTGTTCTATAGTGGAAGAATCTGACAATGCCTTTTACGCGTTAAAATTTGTAGAACCTATTTGTACAAGTTACAACTTCTAAAAATAGATTTTACAAATTAAGATAAGGAGTTAATTTCTATACGTCGAATGCGCTCATTTTCCCTTCTCTTATTAAAAAATTACATCATTCATCAACGTTCTTAACCGACTTGGATTAAGCAGATGTCTGTCTTTTATAATCCAAATAACAGAAATAAAGCATAATTTTGAAGACTTAGCCCTGTTGATGGGCCCTTAATAATTATAGTCCGAAGTGCATTAATTTATTTTATATGTATTTAATATAAATTTCCTTCATTAACATTCCTATTTTCATTAATCTTGTCATTGCGAAAAAAACAAAACAATTTCTCACATATTTTTCTTTCTAAGGAAAATTCCTTTTTTTTCGTTGTTGTGGGGGGTTACTGTGTATAATGTACAATGTTATTATATTGTATTTATTTCTTCTCACTGTTGGATATCTCCTCATTTCATTTCAAATTATCAAGTCCTTTTTGCTAAATAAAAGAAATTCCTTTTAAATATTTTTTCCCTGTTGTTAAATAAGAATTCCAATACTCTATTGGTATTTTTTTTTTGGGTTGTTCTTGTTTTGAGGTCAAAATCAAAGAGGAACAAAATAATAATTATTCATTGAAAAATTTCATGCAGAGAAGGTAAAAGACATTGAAAATGATAGAATAAGAACGAACAGAAAGACATTCTTTTCAAATGTGATTAAAAAACTTCACAACTTAAAAAATATTTATTTTATTTTATTTTTTACATTTGTGGGTATTTTTTTTTTTTCAAGTAGAGAACACTATAATAATGTCTTGACCTTCAAATTCTATCTCCATTTCTTTATTATATAAATATATATATAATCAATATTACAAAATATTTTATGTCTACATATATATTTTTAAACGTATTGAAATTCCTTCAAGACGTTTAATAATATATAATTATTCTTCTATATCACGTCGTTACCATTATTATATCTCGCAACATTTCATACAAAAAAAAAAAAAAAATAGGACACAAAATCAGTTTGTAGCTGTTAGCCAATTCTTCATAAGTATGGAATGATTATTAAATTATAATTGTTTTGAATTGTTCCCTGCTTGTGAACATGATTTAATTTAAGTTCAACCAATTAATATTGTTCAAAACACTGATAAGGGGATAAGAAGTAAAACAATCAACAGCTGAAAACAAAATACACGAAACAAATTTAATGACATTGATGTAACGCTGTGTTTTTCAAGTGATCTAATATTTGTCAGTAATTCAAGGTCTATCAATATTTTTAAATCCATTTTAATTGTTTTAATAAATTTATTTTAATTTTATTTATTGACAAATAAAAAAAATTAAAAAAATACTATCTGGTGACAATGGTGGTCGACAACTCATTATTTCATTATGAGTGGGTAAATATTATTTGTTGCTAGCTTTCATATTTGCGGGAGTGGGGGATTTTGCCCCAAAAATTATCAAAACTGGAACATAATTACTTATATAAATTGGAGTAATATATACATATATATATTTTTTTTTTGTGGGGGGAAGGAGAGTTAGAAAATTTGGGGTGGGGAGTTGAGCCCACGGTCAAATGGGAGTAGCGACGCCACTGGTGGTCAACAAATTTGAAGGATAAGAAATTTTATTAAGTGTAATTTTAGATAGTGAGTGAATGTCTTCAAAGGTCTTTTATTCTTTAATCGAGGTTGCGATACTCTTTCATTATTGTCCTGTAGATTTAAAGTAAATGATATTCTTTAGGTACTAAATATTTTATTAGCTATACATGATACACTTTTGAGTCACAACCTACCTGTTGAGAAATACTGCTTTAAAACTAGGCGGAAATTGGGGTAGGGGGAATTAATCTTACCTTTAATATTTTTAGGCGAGATATATACACTAAGATTTCAGAGAAAAGGTTGCGTGATACATTAGAGGTAACGACTTGGTATACTTGTAAATATTTATGAGGGATGTAACGGCCCCAAAATTTTGACACCACTTCCGGTCCCGTCTTAAATCGCGTCCGAATTGTATAAGGAAAGTCGTCCCATAGAACAATCTTTGCAAAATGACGTAATCATAGACATAGACAGTGAGTCATCAATCATCATCATTCAATCTTGACTCTCTAGGATCCAATATTCATTATACGAAATACAGACTTCAATAAGGCCTAAATTAAGAATTATGGGAAACTATTATCGTGCATAAAAGATACCTAAAGTTATATTAAATCCATTTAATTGGTAAACTGAGATACTTTACTAATTATATACTATAAGTAGAATGGTTGATAACAGGGACATGCCTGATTTTAAGTCCCATAGTAAGGATCGATTCAATTTTACTATATATTCTAAAAAATAATCATATATCAAACAAAATTCACTAGTCTCCTCAAGTGGCCCGACTTCTATATATAAATTGTCACCCTATTTAAGAAAAGAAGCGGCGTATATAACAGTAATATATAATTGAAAGACACTCAAAATTTGCTGCTTCCATAAAAGGAAATCACATTTTAATGGGATTGGGGGGGGAGGGAGATAGGACGTAACACTCTATTGTATTTTTTATTATTATTATTATGACTACTCCTATGCAAGGAAGGCATTTGCAAAATTCCATTAGCAAAAAAACTACAACAATTCCTCTAATGGAGGTTAATTATGTATCTACGACCAATAGCGGTATATACCTCTATGCATAATATTGAAGAGTTCCTAATATGTAGGTAAGTATAAATAATAAATATAATGTCCTAACCATATTCCCTCCTCCTCTGGAATGGTTTGTGATTAATTAGAGTGATGAAACTTCTCTGGTTTTCCAGCCTCCGTAAAAGGCAATCACTAAATTTTAATAATTTTCTATTTATGTTTAAGTCCATCATCAATTACGAGTTAAATAGGGTATACTCAGTATACGTTTATACAGTGTTGTATATGTTATATTTCAATAGACCTTTTTCTTAAGGATTATTTTGTCAAATTATGTAGTATCACTCTTGAATAACCAGTATTGCGTGTATGTGTAAAAAAGTATTCCTTTACTAAATGTGATTTTTTGAGTAGCCAAGTATATGTTTGTACAATATTTTTTTATAAATGTATACTCAATATTGCGCAACGTTTTGCACTTTTTGTCTACAAAATGTGCTTTTATGATATGATATTTGATATGCATATTTATTTTAGTCCATTTTAGACAGTTTTGTTTATTATGTACTTATCTACCCAAAAATATCATGTGTTTTTATGCGATTTTTTGCTTCATAAAGAGCACATAGAGATGAATCCGACTTTTTTTTTATTCGGTCTTGGCTGATTTTTTCTCAACGGATTTGAACCAATGATTACGTTTCCCTCTTTTGATCGAGTTTTACCTATTCCAGTTGTTGTACACTTAAAACTTTATATGATTTCAATCTACTGATGGTCCGAATTTGGAAATACAATTGACATCATCAACGATTCATCTATAAAATCTATTTAAAAAGAATTTTAAATGAAACATCGATCAATCACGATTTTGTTTTTATGATTCCTGTCCAAAACTAATTTTTAGTTTATATTGGTCCAGAATCGAGTATGTTCCGTCTTACAGGCATGAACCCAACACTAATATTTATACTGCTGCCCCTTACGTAAATATCAAGTTTTTCTCACAAGACACTCACAAACACACAGATTCCAATCTTTTTTCATCATTAAATTCTTGTTATATACAAGGTGGTCCATACAAATTGGAAAAATATTTAAAGGCTTATAACCAACAAACTAGAGGGTGTAGAACCAAGTTTTTAATGTTATTTAAAACCTATATTTAATGACATTCAATTATTTATTATAAAATCTGCCTTTCTTGATAACCTCGGCCACAATGCGCCGGAAGCTTTTGCAGGTACGGGTGACCACACCTGTGGAGGCCCTAAATAAGTCCATACAAAAGGATACTTGACATAGGCTTCATGCTTCATCCTCCCCTGAGATAGAAATCGTAGGGGTTTCGGTACGGGCTGTTTTTAGGCCAAAAAGAAGTGAGGACATTTTGCGGCCAATACGTCCTGCACTTTTTGAGACTTGTGGCTCGGTGCACTTTCGTGTTGGCAGGTGTAATTTCTTCTTTGGGTTACTTCATCTTTCCATAATGTAAATTTAAAGTGCTAAACCAGAACCATTACAATGGCAAAACTGGATCCGCAAGAGGTCTCCCGGGCCTGCCAAAGTTTTCGGCCATGTATGGACGAGGTTATCAAGAAAGGTGGATCTCATTAATAATAGTTGGATGTCATTAAATGTAGCCTTCAAATAATAAAAAATGTATTCAACCATACTCCATCCAGTTCGTTCGCTATAAGCCTTTAAATATTTTCCCAATTAATCTGCACCACCCCGTACCAACATTATTAAGTCAGTCACTCGTCATTTGAGCATGTTTTCTTTTTCCAAACTCTGCTTCGCACTTTTGTACTACTCGTATGTATGAAGGTATATGAAAGAAAAAAGAGAAAATTCGACATTCCTCACATAGTTTTTGTTGGCTGTGAAGATGAAGGGAACATTTGAGGTGGGATGCGGAGAACGGGGGGGAGGCAATGGTTGTTATTTTTTATATATGTGTACAACTCGACCATTAAATGATAGTATGAAATCAACATTCTATTGTTTTTGCTTCGATAATCTTTGAAGGCACATATTAGGGCTTCTTATTTAGTGGAAAATTGTCTCTCAGCAAGATCCCCGTAAACTTATTTATTTTTGGGATCACGCTAGCTAAATAAATAATAATTCCCTGATAAATTTTTCTAATTCATTGTATACAACTTAGGTGCTCTGAGCTATCGGGGGTCGACGAACAGACAAGATTTGCTTTATTAATATGGAAGACAACTCGGCAGTGTTACTCTACCCCTTTTGATGAGCACTTTCACACGTAGCTACTCAATACTTAGATGTTCTCTCTTCAAAAATAGAACAATAATAATGACAGCTTCAGAAATTAAAAGAAAAAACATTGTTCAGTCAATAAGCCGCTCTGAGCTATAGCTACACCTTCTTCTGGTTAAAAAATGACTTCCCAGGAAAAAACAAAACAAAAACAGACTTACAAACTTAGCTCCACTAGTATATTTTTCAAAAAGAAAAAATATGATATTTTAAGCTAGTTAATTCATGTTCTTTAATTTAAAAATGCTTTGTTCTTTGAAATCATTTGCACTGTTGCATTCATTTATAATAAAATAAGTCATGTGAATCTTCAATATAATCTCTTCAACTTTTCATTGAATGAATTATGTAAATTATGGAAGTTTATATTATTATCAAATGAGAAATGTGAGAGTTCCCTATAAATATTTTTTGTCTCTTGAATTTTATTAGGTATAAAATCTCTTTAAAAAGACACTTCTAACAGTATATGACAAATCAATGTACTATTTTCATTGACATGACTTTTTCCCCCACTGCATGTATATTCATGCACAAATCAACAAGATTAATTCATATCGATACTTAAAGCTACAATACTTAATATGTGGGTTCTATAAGTAAATTTGCATTCGGAATGTAACATCATACTATTACTAATTGATTGAGAGCCCACCTTTAATTTATACAAACAGGTTTTGTTTGTTGATTATAGCTCCATGTGTCTGCATATGTGCATAAAATTATTTAGATACCTACGTTATATGTTTGTATATAAGCACACTACAGTCATGTCTTGGATTGTGAGACACTGGCAAAAATATTTCAGTTGCTTCTGCTGTGTTCATTACTTATTATATACTTTTTGTGAAACAATCATCGTTTTCTTGCAGTGATATGCACATCTGGAAAGGCACGTTCTGCGTCGGGAGAAAATTGCTAAAAACAAAATCCAACTCACTTTAATAGAAATTAGCCTCCAAAAATGGCACATTTAGCCCTCATATGTGGCCCGTCAACACAAAAACAAGCTAAAATGCTTTTTCTCAAAATTTAGTGTGACAAAAACGTTTGTGTGCTTCAAAGTCTTATTGCCAATTACTGCCTACAACTTTTGGTGTCTGGATATTGTACTTAAAGTACCCAAAATTGATTGTTACAATAAAAGGATGATTAATGCACAAATATTATTTGAATGGGTAATATGAGGAACACTATAAGTTTTCTTAAATCAAATAATGGTTCTAAACTATAGTTAGTATTATTTGGCCATCTTAGGAAATCCCACAAATTTGATTTATAAGACTATAATGGACTCAAATACGCCTATGAAATATTGGTCTGTTTGTATATATGAAGTAAAAAGATATATTGGGATGGTCTCCTCCTTTTCTTGATCCAAGATTGTTATTACGTTGACACACCACCTATACTATATAGAACAGTGCTACCTAAACTTTATAACTTGCATCTTCCTCCTTCCTTCCTACATATATATTGAAACGTGTTAGAGCAATGGATAATTTATTTTCTTTGAACTTGAACATATCATATCATATCTTCAAATCTCAACAAATTTTTTTTTTTAAATCAAGAGGGAATTTTCAATTTTTCTAAAATGAAATAAAGAGATGCTCTATGAAAATCTTTTACCCTTTACCTTGGAGTTACTCCACGTGCACTTAGTTTGAGAAGCCTTCAACTATGTAGGACACTGATATAAAAACAACCATCTTCTTGTAATTGACTTCCCAGAAGCAAATTTGTCAGTTATAGAGTGATTCGTTTTTTGCTCGTAATTCTAGGTATGACTGTAAATTATGTATGTACAGTTTATTCAACTACACAATATACATGTATATAGTTTCAATAATATTTGGTTACTAACAATTTGCATATGTATATAGAAACAAAAATACATTAAATGAATAAAAATAACGTCATTTTTACTTTAATTACAAAGGATTGTGTATTTTGTAAGTCATTAATGATCTATGTAACAACGGTCATGGAGGTAAAGATTATTTTATATAAGTAAGCAATAATTAATTCAATACCAATGCATAAAAATAATAACAAAAAATACGATAATGAAAAAAGCAAAGATTTTGCACACTCTTCATTGTTTGAAGTTTGTTTTGTTTTTCCAAAGAAAAACAATAATAATTATTATTATCAAAAGAATGTTAATTTTTTATTTTTGCTTCACATTTATGAAGAAACAAAAAAAATATTAATTTTTTCTTATAATTAGAGGTTTATTTTTAGAGAGTCAGAAAATAACAAATAATATGGGGTCGAACTATGTTTGTATTTTTTTTCTTCAAACTAAAAAGAGGTTCAACGTTTTTTTTTTAAACTTCAACTTTGACCCCAATTTCTAAAATAAGAGACTTAAAAGAATTATTATATTTTTTCTTCGTTCATATGCTGTTCATACCTTTAGGGAATGTTTTTACATATATTTTATGTACACAAAAATGTTGTGTACAAGTTGAGAATGTGAACAAGTTCCAATTTCTACGTACCGCCATAAGGGCATCATTTTATTTACCGTTGAGGATGTATCGTTCTCAAAATTTTAGGTACGCGTACGAATCGGATGTTAAAGCCGTCCCCTAGAACAATCTTTGATAAATGTGACGTTAATATTGATATTTACGAGACGTTATTATAAACCAAGCTTCTATAACTTTAATAAGTCTAATTTAATTTGAATTATCCCTAAAATTACGATAATAGCAAAATATTCATTTGTTTTAAAGATACTTAATGTTTTACTAAACCTATGCAAATGTTAAACTCAGCTATAATATTAGTTAAGAAGAAGTCAAATATTGCATAATTAGAAAGCAAAAGCAACGCTATGTTGGAGGGTTTGTATGCATAAAAGCAATTAAACAAATTTTTTGATAAAAAATCCTAAGGGAAATGCATTTGATGGTTTTTTTAAAATGAGGAACAAAGGCATAAATGATTTTTATTCTTATAATATTTGTTTGTTAGTTGCATTTGATGTGATGTAAAAATTCTCTGTGTACCTACAAATTCATAGAACTGTAGCCTCTTGTTCCACGAAATAGTTATCCAATAGGATATGCGGATTGATTCTTGTTTGCTCGACTCAGCGTCTAAGTCTGCACCATTTTGTGGCTATAGGGGGTTCATTAGTTTTTGCATGTCCTATTGGAGTATAAGGGTTGTTTTTTGTTTGTTTGTTTGTTAGACTCAGGATTTCTACGTCATCTTAATGCATTGAATACTTTGTTAGTTTACTCACTTCCTATTACTAGTAATTTTCAAGACAAAAGTTAAAAATTAACACCATTTACTTATGTACTCGTATATATATTCATAATAAATAACTCAAATATCTAACAAAAATGAGATTGTTATACTTATAATTGATGAAAACTTTACCAGTGTTAATTCCTCATTTTTTGATTGCAAGTTGTACAATCTGCTTATACTATACGACATGTCTCCATTGTTATAGACAAAAGGGCTTGGTGTTCTTGATATGTACTTACAAGATATGATCAAAAATGCAGTTATTTGACTGTTATTTCTTAACAGTCACACTTGATGTAACTTGTCAATAGTCGTACGAGTATAATAATCCATGTTGTGTCGTCTATATATTATGTATTATGTATTGTAGTCATTACCTCAAAGGAAGCCGTAGTCGTCCATTTATACATTTGAAACATTTCTTCCTTTTTTATTTTACATGGTGATAATTTTTTTTTTTTTTTTACTTTTTTTTGTGAACATCTTATCGGATCTTTTTTTGGAGGAAATACATACATTATTATAAAACACTATCATTATAAATGTCCCTTCTTGTACAACATACATTTGGAGACCGTTTATCACTTCTCTTCTCCCTTATTGGAATGTGATTTGTAACATGATTCGGCCATGAAGAGAAAAAGAAGGAAAAAAACGTCTTTTTAACACTTTGTAATTTATGGATGGTTATAAAGTGTGTTTTTTTTTTGTTCCCATTTAGAGGAGTAACATACGTATATATATAAAATGGGTTTCAATATGGGCGGGTAAATGTGCAAAGTGATAAGAAGAAGAGCGATTGCGGAGGACATGTAGGTCAAAAATGATAATAGTTAGGAACATGGACTATTTTGAAGACAAGTTATGCCATTTGTTTTGGTCTTTGACAAAAAAAAACCCGCTATACAAATACATACATCAGATTTAATCAAGTGTAAAGTCTATGTATTGAGCTATAAATATTAAATATACTAACGTACATAAGTAGAGTTTTTTGAACATTGTTAGTACGAATCCGAAATGGATTTAAAAAGCTGGAAATAACCGTTGATATATATATATACATATATATTTATAGATATAAATACGATATTAAAGAAAAATGTATATTTTATTATGTCGAAGAAATAAAAAAAATTCCTTTGATATTGTTACTGTCAAATATGTTATTTGTACATCCATCCATGTATTGTGTACAAGTCGGGATTTTGTACAAGTTGTGCCTTGTAATGTAAGGAGATTGTCAAAGTTGTTTATTAACATGGAAATTACAAGTTGGTTTTTTTTGTCAGCTAACAATTTGTCTTCTACTTATTCCCTTTATATAAATGAATTACAAATCATATAGGTCCGAACTAAATTTGTCTCTTGCAATATTATTATAAGTAAAAAGAACAACTTTCGGTGGAGTAAAAACTTTCAACATTCCTTTATGTTTGCTTGTAGTAAATAAACTATTCTTTAATTGATCCATTAAATTAAATGGTCAATAGTTCGACGGATTACATTTCGCCCTATCAAAAATAGCTATTTCTGCTTCCATATCGTATATTGTGATTAAGTCTTGCACTTTACCTCCAGTATATGCCCAGGCTTTATGATTACATACCAGATGTTTCGTTAATGTTTCATTTCCCTTGTTTCCGTCTTCATCAGTCCCAAACAATATTTTCCTATCCTCTTGAGTATCTAGTTTACTCATAACATTTTTTTTGCCAATCACGCAATTCTATAATGGGACTTTCAAATTTGAACATTTCCCTACTATTACTAGATGAAGAACAATCCCACAGTTTGGAAGGATTGGCGAACAACTACTAATTTTGGAACTTTTTTTCTTTCATTTTGATCTATTAGTATTAATACCTTTAGCTTATTAGCAACCTTTCCACCTAAATTTAACAGAAAAAAGGACAAAAGTCAGTTGATAGCTGTTAACCCATTCTTTGTCGTAGTGAGCTAACGCCGCGTAATATGTCTACATACTAGCGGCATTGCTCGGAGTTATTAGTCTTCGACGAATAGATCAACTTTGATTTAACAATGTAATTTTAGTTTATTAATATAGAAGATAACTCCCAAAAATCCTCAGTATTTCTATCCATTTTTTTATAAACATACTCACACGCCATAGTTAAATGTTCTCTCCTCAATAATGAAAGAACAACAACTTGATAAAATTAAAGAAACTACAACTTTGTTCTTGGTTACCAATATAAGAAATACACGCTAAAAATGCTTAGGATTATAACCCTAAATATATGTACTTTTCTTTTTTAAATGACACACTGATCTTAAATTACACAGACACACACACACATTGTTAAAACTGAGCCTCCTTAGACAATTAAACAGATTGACAAACTTTGCTTTATCATTATAGATTATTTATGAGTAATAGCAAGATTAATCAATCAGTATTCCTTTCATTAGAAAAGTTAAAAATGATTATTTATATAATCTTAAATAATTTACATCAAACTAGAAAATGCATGATTTAAAACGTTTATTCTCATTTATTGATTACAACTTGTATATTATATATATAATATTTGACTGTAACAATGCCTAAGGAATGTTTTCCTTTTGACATTATAAAATGTACAGCGCATTTCTTTAATTAATTTTTGTTGTGCTCCTTTGAAAATCAAAGAAAAAGTCCCTCCTGTGTCCCCCATGGGAGGAGATGAAAAAAAAAGTTGTAAAAAAAAGTAAAGAAGTCAACTCCGCCCTAAGAAATTCTCCTCCTTATATTTGAAGTTGACAATGTTTATGTAGCTACCCAGTGTACCTACCTACATACCTTGTAAAATATTTAGACATGTTTGTGGAAGAAAAAGAGAATAAATAACAAATCTTTTATAATTTCGTCTAGTACACAATATGTATGTATGTTGAATGCCTTTAGAAAAAGAAAAGAGCAATTTGTTCGACTCAGAAATAAGAAGGAGTCACTTGACGTCTTTTTGAGTTGATTAACTTTATTATTCAAAAGGAAAAAAAGAAAAGACAAAATTGCATATTTTTTCCTTTCTTATCTACTTCGTCTTACGTTATTTATATTGTATATATATTAATTTTTTGGCATGGTTGACAAATACGCACTCACATCTGCTGATCATTTTGTATGCATGTATATAGACATACAAATGAATTTGATCTATGCATTGTGTTACTTTGTCACTAATTATATAACCATGTACATAATATGTAGGCGTGATGAGGCTCTTTTTTTTCGGTCCGATCTTGTATTATTCAGTTGGGAATTGACTGCAAACTACAACTTGTATATCATCATTTCAAACAATAATTGACGCCATGAACAATAGTTCATAAATAATATTGATTCTTACTAAGACAACAGTTACCACTGTATTTTGTGGTCAGCGGTCAACTTTCCTGCTTCTTTTCCTCTTATCAGTATTTGAAACGTTGATTGGTTGAATTTGAATTCACTTGTGTTAAGCTGTGAACAATTCCGGGAATAATTGCCTAGCTGCCAAATGATTTTGTGTCTTTTTTTTCTGTTTTCTTTTGATGAAAAGATTGTTGAGATACAATAAAAGTAACGACGTGTCAAAACTTTAAGTTTTAGGTGAGGCCAATCAAGACTGAATTTTTCTATGAAATCGATTCATACCGAACTTGTTTGTTGTACTGAATTGGAGACCACATTAGAAATTAGACTAGTTTATAAATATCAGGTGTAGTTATATATTTTTTAAATAGATTCATACTTGAAATTTTGTTGACTAGTTTAAATTATTAGACAAATGTAGTTGTCAACACAAAAACAAGCCTGAATGATTTTTTTGATATATTCATGTAATTGGTCAGATGCAGTTGCACTTATTAAATATAGGTAAACATTATGGTATTACAATTACTCTATCTAACCTAAGAATTGTCTTTGAAGTCCATATACATTAAATATATGAATTGTTTTTCAAAATTGAGTAAATTATGTACATTTGCATTCTTTAACGATTTAGTGTCAATTTATAATAATAAATTGATCGTATTAACCACTTGGGGGCGCTGCAAATTGCTCTTAAATTAGTCAAAATTGATTTTCAAAATAAAAACATGAGGAATGAACATGTTTTATTTGAAAAGGGCCATATCGGAGACAATATGAGTCTCATAAGTGAATTGATGGTTTTAAACCATAGTTAAAATTCTTGAGTATCTTAACTCATCCCACAAATTTGATTAATAAGACAATAACTGACTCAAATATGCCTCTGAAATATGGACTGTATGTATATATGAAGTAAAAAAAATCAATTGTCTCATTTTCATGATTAGTGTTCAAGATTGTGTTTATGTGGACGCACTAAATATATAAATGTAGTGAAGGTCCGTACGTAGAATGAACGAGAGAATTGAAGCTTCAAAAAAGTAAAAAATAAAATAAAATAATAAAGGTGTAAAGAAATGCTTGAGGCTTCATTTCTTTTTACTATTTTTTTTTTTGCCATGAACAAATTTTTTTTTGATCTTGAAGGAATTTTTTTATTTTACTTTTTCTTGAAGGGCTTTTATTGTACATACATACCTAGCATTTAACTGCCTGCAAAATGTTCATATCTACCTAAAAGAGACCTACAATAATATATGTATCATAATAATATGTTCTACATAATATAATATAATAATTACTCATATTTTCATTCTTTTCTTTTATATCCTTAGGCAGAGGTTTACAATGGTAAACGACGCGCAGACAAGAATGTTCAGTTAAATAACTCCTCTTCAAGCTCTTCTCTGGGCTCTGAGAAGTTTATTTTGGGCAAAAGCTGCAATTCCGCTGTCAAGTCTGTTGTAAATGATTTGGGACTCTCAAATAGTAGTACTACATCTCCCTCTAACAATAACAACAACAATACCACCAATCAAAATATTGCCGCTAAAAACACGACCAAAAAGTATACGGATAAAAATTGTACTCTCATGAGGAAGTTGTTGGGCTTGAAAAAAGATGAAAATGAGCTTTTGTCATCCTCCTCCCCTTATTTGAATAAGCTGAATGAGGATTGGAATGACTCTGTGAGTCTGGAGAATGCGGCATGGTATCGTCCTGGATTTGATAGGTAGGTCTTTAATAGTGCAGGCTGTCACTCTGTCTGAGACCCCCCCCGAATAATCGTTAGTCCTTTGAATTTTTCCTAAGAATGTTTATGGTTTATTAAGCCAAATAAGATATAGGAGATACGTATTCAGAGCATTGCACATATCTTCCAAAAATAATACAATATAAAACGAACATATTATGTTTTTACTTTGTTGTATACTTTATTATATTATATAACAGAATAATTAGTGATATGAAAAAAACGTCACGAAGGATCAACTTCACCTTCTTTAAGGACTGACAATTGGTACACAAATTATAAATTTGATTATAGACCGAAACCCAACAATAGCCACTTATTGATTCTTTTATTGTGTGGAATTAGACAATCTTTTTTTTATATTTGTAGGGATTTAACCAATCAGCATTTATCAAATCTCTCTACGGGCTCCTTCGTTGTACGAAGATCTAAGAGTAG
The DNA here is from genome assembly GCF_016086655.4 of Lepeophtheirus salmonis. Taxonomy (NCBI): domain Eukaryota; kingdom Metazoa; phylum Arthropoda; class Copepoda; order Siphonostomatoida; family Caligidae; genus Lepeophtheirus; species Lepeophtheirus salmonis. The sequence goes on from NC_052131.2 coordinate 40,016,456, forward strand.
AAGGGACGCCTTAGCCCTCTCTCTCAAAACACCATCTCGTCATATATCCACTTTGAGTAACAGAATTGCTCACTTTCTCATATTAGTCCTTCCCAACGGCGATGGATTTCGTATCAAGGTTTGTCATTTTATTTTCATAAATTATGTATAACTATGATTCTAATCCCATCTTCTTTTTACTCAATTTATTACAGGGCTCCAAAAAGACATTCCCATCACTACGATCCCTCATTATTCATCATTCTGTCATGTCCGAGATCCTTCCTTGTCCTTTACTCCTTCCCTTTCCTCGTCATAATCATCACCACCAAATGGGTTGTGGCTCAGAAAACGCATCAGAGTCCTCAGAGACAGATGAAGAAGACTCGCATCATGATGAGGACATTGCAGATATTTCCAATTATCCGGATCTTCTGATTACACTTCGACAAACACTGTATGCTACTCAAGATCTTCCAAATTGATTCGAGAAAATTTTTTACATTCTTTTTTTCCCTAGTCGTGTGTATTTTGTATAATTATAAATAATACACAGTCTTGCCCTACATACAAATTTGGAAGAAAATTAGAAACTATTTACAACTTTTGAGAGCTTTAAAGAAAAAAGACATTAGTGGCGTGAATTGACATTTTTTTGTTGTTGTAAAAATAGCTTACATCTTTTGTAATAAAAAAAACTATCGAAAGAGAAGGATTCCTTTCCAAATACGTGCATACAGATGTATAAGGAAGGGCCTTTTTATTACAATCTTTGCATGTTTTATATTTTAACTATTAAATTTTCTCCACACTAGTCAACTTTTTTCTCTCCCATTTTTTCTATTTCAATTTATCTCTTTATATTATTATAAATCTATATACATACATTTATATGATTATAAAATTTTATAATGTCATTTTTTTTTTTTTTTTGATTTATAGTACCTTTTCCGCGTTGTGTACCCTTATAATTATATATTTTAACGTGATACAAAAGAATATATATATATATAAATACTTCTAAAATCTTATTTGCTGACTTGTTTTTTATTTTTTATTTATACAGAAGGCATTTCAATACAAACTCATGATAAAATGATGATTTTATTCAAACGACTATAAAGATTATATTTTGTATACTTCAACTAATAATAATGCCCTCGTTGTAAGACACTAAAACGATTGCAAAAATTCCTTATTACAATTTGAGAAAAAATAATATGATGGATTATATTTGAAAGAACATATCAAGGATAAATGGAAGCTATAGGAAACCATCAGTTCTCAATTTTTTGACGCTCTGTTGCTTTTAACAACTTCGAAAATTGTTTTCGAAACTCTTATATCAGTTTTATAGATATATCTTCTCTTTATAATATATGAAACAAAATCTTAGTGTGTTCGTCACACTTTTTAATCCTGACTAAACTTCAAAGTTGTAGCTTTAAGAGAGCTGAAATTTGGCATTCAGGATGAGTATGGATATGAATATTGCCTGAATTTCGGTAACTGTAAATTTAAAAATAAAGTATATGTAGGGTCGGCCATTTCTGAGAGCAGGAGGAGAAATCGGATGCGAGACATCTGATACAACTGAATGAAGATCTATGTTAACATCAGCTGTTTGTTATATGATTTTTAGGCGAGAAATATATAACTGCCAAGGATAGTATAAGCTGTAACATTTATAGGATCATTAGTATATGAGGAATAATATAAAATTACATTTAAACAATAAAAACATATGTACCTATATTATTATTTTATTATGCACTAGCGGTAATACACGGCATTTCCAGAGCTATTAGGCATCGACGAACCGAAAAACTTTACTTTAATTATATAGATTTACTCCATTAATATAGAAGATAATTCCCAACAAATCATCGCTGCTAACCTCGGCTCACTTGGGCGTAAGGGAGTTTGCGCCTTTCCTCTTTTTACTGTGTACGATTATTCCCTGGCCAATTTTTGTGTATATTTAACGGATACTTTTCAATTTTTATGTAGTAAAATGAAGGGAGAAAATAAAAAATAAATTGTTATGTCTTATATTAAGTAGTTACATAGCTCTAAATGATTTTTAAGAGGGCCCGTTTTTAAAAAAATATGATAATCTGAAGAATGAATATTGTATTCCTTAGCAGTGTTCATTATTATTTAATTGCTGAGTTGTGAACTTCCTTTCCTAATTAGATTCAATTATATTCAAAACCTGATTGAACATGTGTGTGCTCATAAAAGGTGGAGAGTAACTTGGAGGATTTGTTGTAGAGTTTTAATTGTAAGTCCTGGTTGGAATAAGAAAAGAATCGATAATCGACATCAGAGTCATGCTTGCCAAAGTCCTTGTTTATTTCCTTCTCCTACTCCTCCCTTGTCTCAGCTGATTGTAGGCAATCTCCTCCAAAACATTCTTAAAACTGTCAGGGTTACCATATTGATTTTCGTTTTTTTTAAATTTTAACATGACCATTATAACACTATTTCCATTAGTATATATCTGTGAAGTCTTTAAAGATGCATTTCGACCACATCTCTTTTTTGTTGATCTTATTATCCTGTGTGCCTCATAAAACCAGAGAACCCACCTTTATATACACATTCAAAGATGATTTTACATCAGATAAATAAACAAACAAACAAACTTTTCTTTATTAATATAGATTTTTTTATAAATTGCAGCAAAAGTAGGAGGGATGATTCATCATTCAGAGCGAGATAATAACACCAAGATGATCTATTAAAGAACGAACAAATTTAAAACGAACACACTTTTTTCATTTTCTAATCACACAACTGTAGTTTTTTTACATCTTGCCAGGCCCTAATCAAATGTCGGTGAGAACAAAATATGAGTGACCTTATTCAAAAGGTTGATAATTTTAGTAAAGATACAAAAGCGTGCAAGGAGAAGGGAACAAATACTTATGGGATCATTGATTAAATAATAAACATCTTCCTCTATCAAGAACTTTATCTATTCCTGCCTTATTTTTCAGTATCAATATAATATTAGATGCTGATAGTCGATAGAGAGCTGAATGAAATGCCTAAACTAACGTCACCTTCCATCTGGATTTATGAAAATGGAGGCTCAGGAATTTGGAAAACACTTACCGGATAAGAAACAGATGGCTTGTCGGATTTGTAGATATAACTGTGCCTTTAGTCCCATGTCTAGAATTACACGCCACTCATTATCCTCATCTAATATCAAGAGTATGGATATTTATCTATAAAATCAAGTTAACAATGAATACATCAGGTCAGACTTTAATTTTGATCTCACAAAGATGCTTATTGCATGTAATATAACCATATCCATTGTTGATCATCCTACGTTCAGAAAATTTATGAATAAATACACGGGTAAATTCGTTCCTTTCGGAGGAATCATCATTAATTAATGGACGATGTTGATAATGACGTCATTTATAGAAAGACCCCCATTTTAAATTGTGAAGTTCAGATAATTTTCACCATGTTTAGAGTCATCAACACCAAATTACTAAATGGAACTCTGAATTTTGTACCATGTACCATCTAACAGTAAGTATTCATTTTTTTTAATCTAATCATAAAATATGATTCTATTTTAGCTAAAATTATCAAGAATTATTATACACAACTCATTAAATTGCAAAAACAAGTTCTTAGATAGTCACAGCAACAGGGGTAGTAGCTTTGGATGGTTCACAACTAGTTGGTCTGACATTAGTTTCTTCACTTAAAGACTTGGGTATGATCATTAGGTTTTCCAATATTACATAGTCAATAAATATTACTTTTTTATCACTTAAGGATGATGGTTGATTATGGTTGATAAGCTCCAAGAAAAGGTGTTCAGAAAAAAAGGCAAACAAAACTGTTTAAATGGTCACAACAATGGGGGTAGTTAGATTGGGTGTAGCATTATAATTAGCAATTGTGCGTATCCTTCATAAAATAACGGGGGGGGGGAGAATCTTTTTTGATACCCAAAATTAGAAGTAATATCCCCGGACATTACTACATAATTAGCTTATGCACTAAATCTTTACAATGGATTTAATTCTAATATTTTTTTATTAGTATATGTATTTATTGTCTAATTTTATGATTTTGACATTTACTAATTATTTAGATCTCATCCGTAGAGATATATCATCCTGTGTACAATTGTATATAGCAACTTCCACATGAAGAAAAAGAGGTGATGGATCTTTTTGATTAAACTCCACGTCTGGCTTGTGTTTTGAAATCTAAAGTTATGAAATATTTAACTGTATTCCGGTGTCAGAACAAGAAAATATTATTTGGATCAATCTATTATTTCAATATTCTGTATATATAATTTATTGTTATTATTAGTTATATGATTCTAATTGTTTAATTTTGTATATGTAACATAAATATACGATGGTTTATTTTTTAGCGTGTAAATTATATTTAATTTAAGCCTTCTTTTTTAAATTTGGAACTTCAAATATATTTCGAAATACTCTACTTTATCGTTTCATTAGCTATTATTCTGAGAATATGGTTCATAATGAATTACAATTACATGGAGTGTGACGTTTTTTAATCTACTGTAACGGATAAAAAACGTCTAAGTATACGTAGTATATCTTCATTAAAATTTTTGCTAATAAATACTTTCGTTATACCCTCAAAAATCATAATAAAGCAGGCAGCTGATAATCACATCCGTATTTTAAACAATGATACCATATGTCTTTCTCCCCCTTCTCCTTGCACGCGTTTTTCGCTACAGAATTATCAACTTTACTTATTCTTTATTCCTCTCTGTATTATATATTATTACGTATCAGCAAGCAAGGAGCAATACGATTTATAGTAATCTCTGTCAGCAGATTCACAGTCTCCCAAGTTTGTACCATATTTTTTTGAAAGCGTGGCTTTTACCCGCAGCAGAATTTACACTATATTTCCAACCCTAATTATTGAAACAAAGATGGTTATAGGTGTATTTTAATCATTAGTTTGCATTACTAATGAGGAAAAATATTCCTTTAATTTATTTTCCGTTATATTGTGGATAAAAATTTTATAAGTCCATATATATGTTATTATAAAGGACATTCCAGGCAAGTGCAACTGGCTTCACATTCCTATGTTCTTAGCAAGTAAAACAAGAATTCAATCTATATTTGGATTTGAAAAACATTTCAATTGTTTTTAATAAATGCTTTGCTCATTTACCTTTGCCTCAACCCGCACTTAATATAAAATTGAGACTGAATATAGGTGAATAGGATGAATAGACATCTTCAAACAAGTAGCTGTGTCTCTGATTGGTAATAAGGTGAATGTATTAAATATATACCTACATATATATTCAATGTATCTTTTGGATATTACTGATGACTAAATGACCGGAATTACTTTAAATTTTTCCCCCAGCCCCTCCATGTATTGGCTCAACAGCCGTTCGTTTGCTGTTGATATTCATGATTTGAAAATTATATTCCACTAAATATATTCGAAATATATATTTGTCATGACTACTGCTGATGATGAAGAATAGAGACGTAAATAAAAACTTTTTCTGGTGCGTTTAATACAATGATAAACATTTTGGTTGGCAATCTGTATGACTCCCTCTCAAAAACTAATGTCATTAGCACTGCTGGTAGGTAAAAAAAAAAAAAATAATAAAGAAGCGAACTGTGTGGCATAATATTTGTATTTCTGACGTCATTTCGCTTCCTTCTTTGTTAAATACATACCGGTAGCCTCAGAGAAAGAAAAATATAGAGGTGACAAGTATATTTACTTGGCCACTTGGCTTAGTTAGGAAGACAAAGAATAGTTACATGTTATGATCTTTGAGAAGTTTAATACAGCTGTTGTGTTTTGTCTGCTTTTAAAGACTAGGTTAAAATAGGGAGAAAAAAAAATTAGCTTATTCAGTTTCTGGCTTTTTTGACAAAATATTATTCTAAAGCATACCCAGAGTTAACATTTTTGGAAAGAAAAAAAGAGCATGGGAGAAGGGGGGAGATAAACATGTGAGACTACTTATTATTAAGACCTTTGTTAATATCAGCTGCTCGTTATATCATTTTAAGGGGAGAAAAATAATTATTGCTATAAAGAGGAGAATCTTCCGCATTTAAAATAGCATTTGGACAGTCATAATCATATTTAAATTCATATATATTTCTTTTTATGCAAAAGATAGGCAAGAATGCTTACTTTAGAGGGAGAAGTTAACATCACGTCGACTTAATAAATAATGAACAAAAAATAAGAAACAGCACACGCAACAATCGTTTTTCCTTTTCTATTTTTTTAGGTAGTTTATTCATTACAAAAATGTCAACTTTAAGCATACCAAAGTTATCAGCTGAAGGTACCCACATATTTTTCTTATTATATGTCGGTAGAACATATTTTTTAATAATCAGAAGTATAACTTTAGAGCTCCTTTGACTATAATTTTTTCCCCAATAATCCTACTTTTCTCGTCTCTAATCAATCCAAAAAAAAATTAATTAAACAAATTTAGTCATTTCATATGGATTTTTATCATCTATTAATTTGATTTAATTAATGAACTACTTATTTTCTTTGTCATCAAGAATATATTCAATATATTTAGTTAACTTTTTCAAAGACATTAGATGAAGTCTTTTCAAGATTACTTGGAAATTTGTCTCTTTTATTCAATAAATATATCAACTATGTGCTGCTAATTATGATGCAATTTGTGACGTCAGTGAAAATGAATGTTAGGGGTACAAAATACTCTCTATAATACGGAAATCAATAATAGGAACTTTACTGTCGAAGCATGTTCTCTATTTGGTAAGGAATATAACTATTTGCAAACTCTTTTGTATGTCTGCAGAAAAGGAAGAAGTAAGGACGAATATTATATATGATCATGAAAAGGTCTTTCAAAGTCAAAGCCACACCTGGACTCATAAATGTGTTCGACTTGGAGGTACCTTCTTATAAGAAGAGAAGAAGTGAGAGCGTTTATAAATAATATTTCATGTAAAATACATTAAATTTATGATCGTCATTTTTACGACTTGTTTATTAGCCTTCCATGTATGTATGCAGTACTTAAACTAATTATATGTATTCTGCTCCAAATTTTTGGGTGGAAGAGTTGTAAATTTGTAGGTATCAAACGAGTTTCATAAATTAAATAAAAAATGGCGAATCCCGTATGATAAAAAATATACCTAATAACAAACACAGTGATATCTCAGATTACGAGACTACATAATATACTGATGAGAGAACCATTCAGCATCTTGTGACTAGGTATTGCTGTTCTCACAATACCAATATTTTGATACCAGTTCTGATATAAAAATAGATATTGGTGTTTCCATATTTTTCGACTAAAATAGTAAATAACAGATATCCTGTTAAAAATATAGTAAATATACAGCAGTAAAATATACACACGAGACGTCCTTATCCTGCAACCGTTCATTCAAAAAGAAACAAAACCCAAAATCATATGGTAGTCAGCCATACCAACTGCTATTTATCTCATAAATACACCCAGGATATCTTTGATGTGTTATTTGTTTGACCTAATATAACACCCCAATAAATCCTTGATGTTAGCCTTCGTTTTACATGAGCACAATCATACGTAGCTACATTTTCTCCTAAAAACTAAATAAAATAATAATAACGGATTAATAAAAAACATATCATATGATTTGATGAGCCAAGGAGTACTTTAACTCGTTGCTAAAACTCACCTAAAGTTACAATCCTTTTAAAAAATATATTATATAAAGTACTTCCTATTTTAATTTTTTTAATATAAATCTCTTGCAAGATTTCATTAATATTAAATGGTGCTCTCTGTAGATATATATTATACTCCCTTCTTTTTCATTATAATGTATTGGTATATGAATCAGGGAGCACTATATACACTCAGTCTTTTCAGGTGGTGTCTTTTCAATTATTTTTTACTCGCAATATGGTTCATAAGTTGAATGAATTCACGACAATTAGAAATATTTTTTTCAAAGGAATATATATTTTACTCAATTCAGTCAAATTGCATCAACCCACTTATTACTCAAAGGAAGTATTTATAAAGAACTATATATAAAGGTGAGGCAGCAAGGAAATTATACGCTTGTGTTTTTTTCATTATTAAGAGAAGAAGGAAAATTTAATGACGTCACTGTTGAGGCACATATCACTCTGTCCTATACAATTGTAAAGTAATAATGTTAAAATCCAGACTTAATTCATTGTAAGGCAACACAAATTAAGTAAATAAATATAATTCAAATTCATTTATAGTACAATATTGTAAACATAGGACCATACCAAAAAGTATAAAAAACAAAAATATTTAACTTATATTGATATTAATATCTATAAAACTAAAGCCTTTCCAATTTTTATTTTTATTGTTATGAAACTTGACGATATCCTTGCTTGATACTTTATAGAATAATAGTATTAACTTCGGAAATAATTATTTAAAAAGACTAACATTAATCTGTATATGAATAATCATGAACTATCATACCTTCTAACCTTCTGTCATTCTAACTTCCATCTCATCGAAATAAAGAACCGCCATACGTTCTTGATATTCTTCTGAAATACTGATTTTTTCGGAGAGTATTTTGATGCTATCTTCGAGGAAGCCAGGTTCACACTAAAAATCTTGTAAAAAGATTTATTGAGTCTGGCGACTCAGCAATGGAAGAAGTTTCCTAGAATGTAAATATTCAAAGGCTCCAGAACCAATGCTTCGTAAGATGAGGGCAGTGGTTACATCGTCTTTTGAGTATCCTCGATTGAAATTCTTTAAGGGATCCATAATTCTTCTTACTTGTATTTTGGAGTGGATCTTTTCTAGGGTGGTCCTTATTAAGTTTTGTAAAACTTCTATGAGTTTAGTAACTTGCATTTTGTTTTTGTAACGACACAATTCCCTTTTCATCAAAAATAGTTCTTTTTGGATTTTTTGCATTTTCGCTCCCAAAACAAAGGCGCATTTGCTTCCTCACATTGACCTCCTTTTTTGAATTTGTAAACGTGAATCTGAGTGCTTTACGTCAAAATCAAAGGGTCTTGTTGGGACTCAGTGATCCCACTACAAATTTCCATGATCCCTTCATTATCAGTATCTGTTTCCGAGCCCATACTGGTTTCCTGGACCTTACTTGCTTCCAATAGTTGTTTCACAAACTCTTTCCTTTCGCGAGTTTCCTTAGAAATAACTCTGGAGAATTTGGGTTCATCTGAACTGGGAGAAGTAAAAGGAATATGGAGTGAGGGGACTGCACCACTTTTTGATTTCTTCCCGGCTTTTAAGTCAAGGAGATCAGCCTGGAGATTCCGCTCAAAATCATTGGGTGTAAAATGCCTATCACAAATCTAAGCATTCTTAATATTAATTGGATATTTTCTCCTGCAGACTGAGATCGAAAGACGCTGGAGCATCAATTTTTCTGAGGAAATGCAAAATACTGGGCATCCCGTGGATTGGAACAGCAAAGCAAGGCACTAACACAGTTTGAACCTCGATATTACATAATGAAATGCCCTGATTTCATCAATGGAAGATCCTTTTAGATTGAAGGAAGCAAGAGTGTAACCTTGATTTATAAATAATGATTACTTCGTTGGTTTATCTAAAAGATTGAATTATGAAAAAAAAAAAAAAAACTATGACGTATCAAGTGAAACGAGGGAATTACAGCTGACAACAAATGCTAAAGATATTTCAATGTTGGCAAGGTAACGCCGTGAGGAGCAGATGATTTTTTTTTTGAGTTAGTAGTAAGGACTTAGTCCAATTTTTTGGGGGATTACGTCTTCAATGGACCATTATTTTTGACGTTATAAAGCGCTGCTATTACCGTTTTCAGTTATTCATGCCCCGGTACCACTATAAGTCCTAGTGTACTGAATAACGCTACTAGGCTTGATAATAATGATTAATATAGGAATCAATTTGAGTAATAGAATGGTGTTGATTATTACTCGAATAAATAAATAAAAAATAACCCGACTTTACAAAAGTCGACCATTTTCAGAAAATCATTCAAGTTCGACCGAAATATTCTTCCGGTATTTTGGCCTCTACTTGAACTCAACTAATTAATCACAACTAGAAACAGAGGAGCAATGATTTGTCAAATTTATAGAATCAATCGAAAGGACCACTTCAACCGCCCATAACTTGGATTTGAAGTGAAAAAACTAACAAATCAACTTCTACACCGACTCGAAGTTAAATGATACAGAGTTGAATAAGACTCAAGTCTTGAAGCTCATAAACATGATTCCTTGATTTCAAACTATTTTTTAAGCGTCATTTATCTTTTTATATCCATGATACATTTTACTATTAGGGATAACTGCTAAACTTGAGTGATACTTATAAAATTTCGACTTCAAATTCTGCTCTGACTCTAAGTGAAATGTAAAATTAGATATTATAATGAATTTATATTAAAGAGTGTTAAGACGTTAAATAGGACATACCTGAAGAAAAGAGGAAGATAAGTCATTCTAACATACATGATTGTCCAAATGTGAGTGTAATATTTTACGTAAAAACTTCCAATCTGTAATCTTATTAGTTGTAAATCAATCTAGGTCCAATCCAACTCTTCTGATATAAAAAGAAGAAGGTCATTCACGTGAGCTTTATAAGACAAAATGCACTGCATAAAAAGAATATTTGTAAATATTTGTCATACTGTTAAATCAAACCTTCAAATGTTCCTGATTAAGAGCTTTCAATAAGTCTCAGTTCCGTGAAATATAATATAATAAAGATTCAATAGACTGAAAATATTGATGACAAATATTGATTGTCTGAAATATTAAAGTTAACATTTTTAGAAACTGAGGGCAAAAATGGTCAAGGAGATCGATGTGTTAAGGATTTCAATAAATCAAATAATCCATAATGACCTAAGGATTCTTTTGTCTCAAGTTATGGAAATAGTCTCGCCGAGATACAAGGACCTAACGTTTTGAAAAATGGAAAAAATATTGGAATTTGGTAACCCCAGAGAATCTATTGTGTTTTCAAATGAGAAGAAGTGGGACCTAGGCCAAACATTGAACCTTCAACACCACCAAATCTTATTATACCCATAATAAAAAGATGTCCCCTTGGATCAATAGACTATCATAAATTTTTTGTCTTTCCCTGATTTGATGCCAACCTTCCAATACAGTGATGGTAAACTTTCAACAAGAAGGAACACAAACCAGCATTCAACGCCAAGAGTAGCTTAAATCACAAATTCCATTTTGGGCAAGTCAATGTGGCCCCTTCGAGTCCAGATATAAGCTCCTTCGACTACTTCGTGTGGGATTATGTTGAGTGGAAGGTCAAAACCAATCTTCTTATTTGGAGGATCTCTGTGAGGCTATTGGGGTAGAATGGTCTGAAATTCCCAAAATATATTGTTTCATAGTCGTTTACTAGAAGTAGTTGATAAACGAGGCGGTTATATTGAAAAAGTAATACAATATAAAGAAATATTTATTTAATTAATTTTAAATTTAGTTATTTTTCTTTAACAGTTATTTCTGACACTTTACTCTGGAACCAATCCATTTCTATATCAATAAGATATATAGAGTTTAAAAACTTATGGCAACCTCCATATTTCAAAGCTAAATAATCAAAACCATAAGAAGCAAGTAGTTTAAGTTACTGAGTATCGAATTTAAAAGATACTGGTATTTTTGTAAATACAACTTGTATTTTAGTATCACTAAAGATGAATTAGTGTGCGAAAGTAATTTAGTTGAGTAATCATCCCCATGACGGGTTAATGGATGTTCGTACTCGTAAATTTGTTTGTTTCACACTGAATAAACTGTGACATAGGATGATTGTTAAACACTACATAATACCCTTACGTAATTGCCGTAGTACAATTTAAAAAAACAAAACAATTCCGGCCCTCCTCATATAAGGAGTAACCTTATCTAAAAAGGGACTCATTGTATATATATTATAAGACCGTAATTCACCCTTACATTCTTTGACGAAAAAGTAATTATGATAAATTAAATATCCAAGGAAATTATATATTATTTTTAAGAGGAGAGTAATTTAATTATAATAACAATAATAATTAGGGAGTTGAGCTCAATGCCTTAAAGAACCCCTTTAAACAAAGTATGATATAGAAGCAATTATGAACTACCAAATGCAATTGTTTAATTATTATCCTTAAGATAGTAGATACTTTTTTGCAGAAGTTAACAAATTTAATTTGCGCAAAATTAATATTACTATTAAGGTTGGAGTAGCAATAATTCTTCAATGCATGACATCATACGTTAATGTGATAAAAATCTCCAAACTTCCCACATAATATAATACCTATATTTCTTTATGTACTTTTATTGGATATAGGACTCCTACCCCCTAGTATTTCACACACCAAACCATCCACCACCAACATTTAATCCCCCTATTACAATAAATAACAATCATACAACTAAAAATTCCATCTTTTAACAGCCATACAAACATTATTATTAATTTAACTTAATAACGTTGGTATTAGTGATGTATATTACTTGTCTTGATGTAATCACTTAAAACTTATTATTATTTCATCTGGGATCTGGAAAATTCCAATACAATTCTACCACCAATATTTTTTTTTTCCAAAATTGAAAAGTGATCCCCCAAGGCTCAAGGATTAAATTCCCTTTTATATTTTGATTGAGCCCCTCTAGCGAAAGAGGCCCTTCTGGTGAAGAGTTAAATGATTTCGTCTTTACATGAAAATATTTATTGATCATTTTTGTGTCTCCTATTTAGCAATTAGTTTCTTATTCGAACTCAAAAGTAGTATTGCCAACAACCTCTACAGACAACTATAGCATCTATTTATGACTTTGGCTCTCTATCGTTTACTAGCTGTATTTCTCAATAATTATGAAAAGAAATGAAGGTGGGGTAAAGGGTTCGTAGGTTAGATGACTTAGGGAGTAAAATGACGGTGATAGTCGTTTCCATAGAGGTAGGCATGCTGTTCCTCTTTCTAATAGTATGGGCATTACTATAGGGATTCACTCCAAAGCCATTGGTACTAATGATCCATACACTTTTTGGAGCTAAATTAATATATATCATGCACGGACCCAATTTTTCCGATGATTTTTACATTTTTTCAAATGAACAAACGACCAAGTTATCAATTTTTGTTCAAATTTAGTTGGCTACGAAAAAACTTTATTCCTCGTAAGATGTCTATTTTGAGGTACCACAGATGAATTCACTTTATCATTTCTGCTCGTTACGTGTATATATATTTTTTTTTTGCAGACTTCACCTTGTGAAGTCATGGAGGTTGCATAGTTCGTTATAGAATAATTGTGGATACCCACAGTACCTCCAAGTTGAAAAAAGGTATTTTTTGTAGCCCATTAGATATGGACAGAAATTGATTATATAGCAATCGTTTCACCAATTGGTGTTAGCTTTGGTTTTGGGAAAAAGGTGTCTTTAGATAATCCTATAAAAAGGAACGAAGAAATGAAGGGCTAAATGATCCCTTTCAAAGGGGTTTCCGTTAATTTTTTAATGATTTTTTTCCATTTAGGTGCTCAAAAATGAACAAAACGTATTAATAATGCTCTATGAAAAGTGCATTTTTTCCTTTTTCATAGTAGCAATAATTATACCATGCAACAGTATTTTTTGCGCAAAGGGTGAAACCCATATTTATTATTGTTATTAAAGTCGTAGAACACAAAAATAACCATTAAAACTTTCAACCTTAACAGATTTGACCTTTAAAAACCTTTTTAAATCAATCAAGTCTTAAGGGTAACCGATTCAGTACCCTATTTCGAGATGAAAGAATTATATAGATTAAAATATAAGTAAATAAAAATTGATACAAACATTCAGCATTTGAAAAATGAACTATTCATTACTTATTCTTGATTATAATTAATAAAAAATGTGTATCCCCACTAAAAAATCGAGTAAAATGAATGACTTTACATAGAAAAGAATATATATTTTATTTTTTCTCCAAGTACTTTATATCCTAGCTTAATCTATAGAAAATACCTTACATTTTAATTTAAAAAAATTGCCTTCAAAAAGTTTAGTTTTGATTAATTTTTGGTAAACTTAGTTTTTAATATATATTAAGGAATTTTCATAAAATAAGCTAGTTAGGTTGTGTGAATATATATTACATTAATATTCCGGGGGAAATCAAATCGTTTATATATATTAATTGATCTATTATTTTAATATGATGCATCTATAATAAGCCAGATTGTCTTTCAACTTTTTTCTAATTTCGATTATTGCTAGTGCAGAAAGTTTTAATATGGTACGTAAATTACCTATACAAAATTTATTGTCCTAAGAGGTCATCTTCAGGTGGCACATCTAAAAAAGAATTAAACATAAATATAGATACTAAGAAAACATTTTTAGTTATCTTCCGTAAAATAGTCTTGATATACATTTTTTTTAAACTATAAAAAGTGTTTTACAAGTTTATTTTCCAAAATTCTCATATGGAACAATAGAAGAGAAAAAAGTTAGGAAATTTGGAAGATCTGTGTATCGTGTGTATCATTTTTTTTTTTTTTTTTTACATTTTTAGAAAGGAAAGATTAAATTTTCTTATGTTATTCACTCTTTTTGCTCCATAGGGTAGCTTTAGAAAAAAAACTTTATTAATTTTTTTATAGGTTAGAATAATATCTTTTATAACTAATAAATGCAAAATAATGATTAAAAAAAGTATTATACTCCTAATTGGGAAATTTTTTTTTCTCCTTTCATACTTTTACCTAGGTGTGCTACCTAAAGATGACCTCTTAGAACAATGTAATTTAGCATAGGTAATTTTCATACAATATGACAACTTTTACGGAGTAGAGTCGAAACTCAAAAAAAGTTGATTATCAAACGCTATAATCTATAAACTCGTTTGAATATCCTTACACCTAAATTATTTTTTCATATTAGTACATATTTTTAATTAAAAATTCATAAAGAGTTCAATTATTTTTCACCGGAATATTATTGTAATTTGTATTTAATACAACCTAACCATTGCATTTCATGAAAATTCCTTAATAAATATTAAAAACTAAATTTACCAAAAATAATCAAAATCAAACTTTTTGAAGGGCAATTTAAAAAAAATTGAAATATAAGGTCTAACTTAAGTTATGATATGAAACACTAGAAGAAAAAATAAAAAAGATACTCGCTTCTACGTTAGTCCTTCATTTTACTCGATTTTTTAGTGGTTCTATACATTTTTTATTAATTGTATCCAATGTAAAGTAATAAATAATTCATTTTTCAAATGTTGAATATTTGTATAAATTGCTATTTACTTAAATTTTCATCTATATAGTTCCTTTATATCAAAATATGGCACTGAATCGTAGCTATTCCTTAAAAACTTGATTTAAAAAAATGCTTTGCCCGCCAAACCTGTAGAGGTGAAAAGTTTTAATGGTCCTCTTCGTGTTCAAAGTCTTTAATAACAATAGTTATTGAGAGTTTCAGCCTGCAGGCATTCCAAGACCTTTATTTTGTTGCATAGTGTTATGGGCATAGAATGTAGTTTCTTCTTTGCTCGTGACACTCCTCCTTCTCCTCCAAGAGCAAATAATCATGGTCATACTATATTATTTCATACAATGATTCCACAAAAATCGGGATTATCTTAAATATAAAAAGTTCAAATATGCCCACCCATTTATCATTACTCATAATACTTTTCATCATTACGTCAAGGCAAGAATCATTAATTTACTTTGAAATGATTGAAAAAAAGGTATGAATAAAACGTAGGTATTATTTATAGTCATTTGAATTCATTTCCTGCTTCTCAGGACAATTTTTTTCAACAAATCCTCACAAAAACTACATTCAAACAAACATTAATAGAAAATAAGAAAACAATTATAAGGACTTTAAGTGATTAATTTACTTCTTCCATTAATTAGTTGTTTGATATATTATTGTTGAAGTAGTAAATTATTAACTCCTAGATTGGAGGGCTGGACATTCTGTGATAATTTCCTGCTTCTTTAACTGACTTTGTAATTTGTAAAAGGATCACATAATATATGGACCAGCAGAAAATATGAGCTAAAAAGGAGGCGAGATATTTTCTAGTTGACACTCTGAAGAGTGGTTTTTTATTTTCCAAAACTCTTTCATTCTTGAAGAAAGAATATGTTACTATAAAGAAATCACTTTTTTTTTTTTTTTGGGGGGCTTGGTTTTTGGAGGTTTTTGCCAAAATTCATAGCTACTCACAGAATAATAAATTTTTTGGAAAAAAATTACAAAAATTCATAGCTACTCAAAGAAAATTATTTTTTTGTTGAAATTTTTTTGAAAAATTGAATAATTAATATTTGAAATTTAATTTTTATGATTTTTTTCCACATAATTCAATTTTCAAATTTTTTTATGGATAGCTATGGATTTTTGAAGTTATTTTGCAAAAATATTAATATTTGAAATTTAATTTTTATGATTTTTTCCTCATATTTTTGGAAAGAAAACTTCAAAAATCTATAGCTATTCATAGAAAATTTAATTTTTCGGACTTTCTTTTTTGAAATCCTTACATATTCACAGAACATTCATTTTTGTGGAAAAAACAATTCAAATATTAATTTTTAAAAAAAGAAGCTTTTCACAGAAAGTTAATTTTAAAGCAAAAACAATTTTAAAAATTTAATTCCCAATATTCGATTTTTTTGAAAAAAACTTCAATACTCACAAAAAAATAAATTTTTTCGAAAAAAATTTCTAATAATAAATTTTTTGTTCTGGAGTATAATTTTCTCGAATGACAAAAAAATATTTTAGTAGAAAGCGAAATTCCTTAATTACGGACGCTACAGCCCCTCCAGCCCACCCTCTGTAGACGCCCATGTATAGTGCGTGTGTTCATGCAAGACATATAGGTATTTGAGGAGTTATAAGTCTGAGTCCTTGTTGGATTCAGAGTAATTCCTGTCTATATATTTATTTGTGTACCTTTATTTCTTTTCTTGAACAGCTGCACACGCTCCTTTTTTTTTTCGATATAGTTCCAATAACTTTTGAAAGCTGTTTAATATTCCTTACTGTATAATTTTTATCGTTTTTGAAAGTTGGAATATGAAAAATCCCTTTAACTAAAAGCATCATTTTCGAATTGGTGAAATGTAATTAAAAAAAGTTATTGGTTTAATATAAAATTTAAACTCATTTGTGTATAAATATAAACATTATTAATCAAATTTTTAAAACTTTTTTCAGAGATTTTCTTTCCATTCTTGGTTTCACAGTTCCTTTTAAAACTGTATTTAAATTATGTTTTATATTAATTGATTATATTTTGTATATAAACATCTTTTTTTTAATTTCAAAATATTTGTTCTAGAAGGAAGGAAGCGTTTTGAACAAATATATTTTATGACAAAATTAGTTAGTTAGTTTTTTTCTAATGTAGAGCATTATTCATATTTAAGAAACGCAAAATGAACTTATTTCTTTTTTTAGCAGACTTTGGAAAATGTATTTGTTTTTGAAAATTGGCCAAATCTTTATTAATACAGTCCCAATGGCCCATACTCATCGCAGATGACCCATAATTATCTGACTCTTTGGTGCTATGTTAATTCCTAAATCTAAATATTATTTCTTTAACTTTTGATATGTTTCTTATAAATTCAATAGATTTTTTTTAGAAAATATCAAATTTCTTATGAAGTTAAGTTAATTTAAAAGACTAATAAAAGGAATAAGCTTCCATTAATTGTTTTCTATCACATGCCACTCAAGTTGATCCACTGTTGCTAGAAATATCTTGCATTGGTTTCCATCAAACCTATCCCTTCTCCACATTGTGGAAAAAAACTTTTTGACCTTAGCCAATCTTGAAATTCGCTCCAGATGTGGCTCTTGGTGTACTGAGCCGACAACACCCATTAAAAGATGTAGCTCAGAAAGAAGTATTTCTGAAACGATTGTGGATTCTAAGGTAGCATTAATCAGTGGAAGTTTTATATCAAAATTTCGAATCTTTGTTTTGACATGTTTTATATTTTCTTTGCAATTTTTAAGAGGTATAATATTCCCGCTTTCCTTCAATCTATTGATATTTGCAGTACATATATAGCACGAGTTATTAGATGAAGGAATTGTAATACCCGTCAAAATATTAGTCTTTTTAGAATCCACTACCCAAATATAGCTCCTTTCTTGACTTTAAATTACAACGACTTCAATTATTCTTTTGATTTTTCGATGGTTTTCAAAAATTTGGCCGTCAGAAATAGGGAATAGGAAAAGTTTCTTGATTTCACTGTCCATTAATTGACCTTTCCTTGGATTAGAGTAATTGTCATTTCAAAGGAAGCTCCAGCAGAAAAGAGTCAAAGGAAGAGCCCGTCAAAACAAAAGCAAGGCTTGAATGATTTTTCTCAAAATTGAGTGTAGATTACTTTTGAACTCTTTCACAAATTATCGTCAATTTCTATCCACAAATTATTCTTATTAATCCTTTGGAAGGAGCCCAAATTGCACTTAAAGTAGCCAAAATTCATAGATTTTATCTGAAAGGCCATATTGAGACATATATAAGTCTCTTAAATCATATATAGGTTCTAAACTATAGATAAAGAGTTTGGGTATCTTACCTTATACCACAAACTTGAAAATTAAGCCTTCATAATTGACTCAAATATGTCTATGAAATATTGGGCTGTACAGTCTACATATATGCATTTATATTTTGTAAAAAAATAACTTCGAGTTTTCTCCATTTTTTGATTTTTGTTGAAGATTGTTTTTATATTGACGTACAACAACTATGAGTATATACAACGGATGTATGACTTTGGAGCAAAAACTCTCAAAATTGAATGAATCTATCGTTGTTTAAAAAGTTACAATGAAAGATGAATTTAAAAGGGTATGAGTAGAGTTGTATAAATTATGACCTAGCTGTATATAAAAATAAAATAAACCGAAAATCAACGTCTTAATCCTTACATTCTTAGTTGTAATGATGTTTATATTAGATCAGCTACAAGCATTTGTGAGAGTAAGGAAATAAACAAAAATCCTACTCCTTATAAAACAAGGATATATCAGCTGGAATTAATCCGATGTCGATCCAACAACGACTTACATACAGTTATAACTCTCCACCCAATTCTCAGTGTCTTCAGAATCCATGCAATCACGTACTTTATACTAAGATGTCCCCTTCTCAACAATGAAAGAATAATTATAACAGTGTCAGAAAATAAAACACCCCTTCTCAGGTTACAACTAAAAGTCTCGCACGAGTTCTGGGTTATATTTTATCAACAGACTCAATATCCATAGACCATTTCTGCTATCAATTTTTTGCTTGTTTCCTCATGTCCAATTTTTATTAGGAAAGTAATGATCCCATTTAGAAGAAATTTTTGACTCTTATTTTCAATATTTTGGGGCATTTTTTCCCCCCAAAAGTCAGTTTATGTTGGAGTAATTCATATCCAAAGGATTTTGAGATAAACAAATTGTCTTTTACCCATCCCTATAATAATAAAACCATTGTTTGTATGTATCGTCGTTTCGTTTTCAGGGATAAATGAGGGTCAACCTGAAATTTGTAAAATAAATGTACGATCGCGTGTTTTGTGTGATGGTATATACTTAGTATTTGCCTATTTTCCTACCAATAATGCTTTAAAACAGTAAAATGTATTTTTACTTTACTTTTATATTTGACTAATTAACAAAATATTCTTAAATGAAATTAAATATAAAAGAGTGAATCTAATAAACCTTTTTTTTTGTTTAAAAAAACTAACAACATCCCCAAGGGATGTTGTTAGGGGTTATATTGAAAAAGTAATCAATTTTTATAAGGCTAGGAAGATTTATATTTTATGAATCCAATGTTCACTAAAAAGTATATCTCATGATTAATACATCGTATGAAAAAAAAGTTTAAAGCTTGCTTAAAGGTTAATTGTACACTTTAAAAAAATCATTTACAGTTTGGTGTTTAGTGAAGCTAGTTGTGTGTTACAGCGTTCCAAAATGAAGGTTAAACAAAGATAAAATTCCAAACATTCTTCAGGGTCACTACAACTAAGGCGAAAAGCTGGTGCAGGCAGTCAAAATTTTTTGTGCTCTTTATGGACCTACTACAATATCGAATGCAACAGCAAAGTTGTGGTTCCAACGATTCCTTTCTGGTAATATGGACGTTTAAGATGAAGCACGATTCAGTCTTCGAAAATGTCGAGAAAAGATAATGGTAGGCCTAATATTGAACCGGCATGTTAATTTTATGTATTTATTTTATTTTATTGTCAAAGTAAAACGAAAAACGCTCAAAACTTTTTACTTCACATATTACTTGAAGATTTTTTATTTTGTTTTTTACTCTACATAAAAATGTGTCATTCATGAAGGGACGTTCTCTTTAAGTAAATGTTGATTTTATTAGGGTCTTCAAAGGAAAATCCATACTATATATAGATAAACCCGATTGCTACGGAGTAGGATGTTATTCTTTACTCATCTAAATAGTGGACTTTATTTTGTATACAATTTTTAAATTGGAGCTCCATACTACATGGATATGGAGCAAAAAATGAGTGCCGCTCATTCTTTCGGTTCATTTTCGAATGCCTGAGTTCCTGAAAGGAAATTTTTTTCGTACGATTAACGTAAAAAATCTTTTATTTCTTTGCTCCTTTTTTATTGTTCTCCAAATACATCTTTTACCTCGTGGTCAAAACTATAACCAAGTAGCGAAACGACGACAACGTCATCAATTTTTCTCTTTGTCAATTTAGCCAATTTTAGTGGGCTAGAATAATAGTTTTATGCCTGCTAAGATTACATTGAAAGTATCTTCAATTACTCTATAACTGATATACGTAACGTCCATAAATTCACCAAAGGTAATTCTGCAAGGGATATAAATGATTAAGGGATGCCATTTATTGTATTTTCATAACGGGCATCTCATGAGGATGTAAATTATGAAAGGAAAGTAATTCACAAATGAGCCCCTAGACTGACTTTTTTCAGAATTGATGGAATGAACAAAAAAAGTATGAACTTTTCCTGGTCTGACTATAGCAAAACCTGAACTGATCAAATTCCAATAAATATAGTATTTCTTTGAAAGACAAAGCCAGATGGATATTGAGTTTTTTTTTTTTTTTCATGAGTCATCAAATTAATCATTATTTAGCAGCTGCTAATTTTTTATTTAATGGTTTCATTTTTGCATAAAAATGATTAAACTCTGTTTAGGAATGGCTTTTTTATTGCTTCTTTGTGCTTATTTTATTTGCAAAAAAATAAAAAGAAAGCTTAATTAGCAGCGATATCCAACATTTACACCCTAATGA
Organism: Lepeophtheirus salmonis; assembly: GCF_016086655.4. NCBI lineage: Eukaryota > Metazoa > Arthropoda > Copepoda > Siphonostomatoida > Caligidae > Lepeophtheirus > Lepeophtheirus salmonis. The sequence goes on from NC_052131.2 coordinate 40,037,837, forward strand.
TGCACATTAATTATATCTTGGATTTTGATTATAAATTAGCTGACACACACACTGATCTTCCCTCAGTCCTGCTTCGTCTTATATACCTTTGTACAATTTACAATAAATAAACGAACCTTCCTATAATTTCCTTTATATGAGTAGGTAATGTTTTAAATAAAGTGCTCTGAGGCATACATAAGTAGGAGTATCTATTATTAATATGTACAATGTATCATAACCTTGTACAAATACCATGTGACTATTATTAAAGTCATAGCCTAAAGCGCCTCCCTTACAATTGATTTAAAATTATTTTACATAACATGGAAATAAACATTATTTACTCTAAGTCTATACCTATTTTGTGATCTTTATTGAATCTTTGAACCTTTCCTTCTTCATAAATAGGAAGAAAATGGATTTGGTATCAAGCATGAAAAGAAACTCCGAGGATGGCACATAAAAAATGACTTTGTATTTTGTTGTCAGCTGTCAAAGTGTCTGATTAATTATTTTCCCTAATCTGAGTTATGAACGTTGACACATCCTTACCTATATTGTATCACGCAACCTTTCCTCCGAGCAGAAATAGAAAAATAGAATTTCGGAATTATCTGGTAGTTAGCCAAATAAGTCAATCATACCAACTCCTATTTATCTGTTAAATATACCAGCCGTTAATTTTCTTATTATTTCTGCACAATCTTTAAAATGAATCACACACATATATATTAGCTTCTATTTGTTAGCCAAAATTTCTTCATAGAAATAATAAAGTGGCATATATATACAAATATATAAATATACAACAAAGAAGGATCACCAAGAAATTGTATTCCGGTTCATTCAGTTTATTTATATCAAGTGAGACGAGGGAATCAAGAAGACAACAAATGCACAGGGTATTTTTGTGTTAGCGAGGTAATGTCGTGTTGTAACAACCTTCAAAAGACAGCTGTCAAAAATCTTATAACCATTTGTTTGATAGTTGTTTTGCTAAATGTGACACTACTTTAGTTATTTTAAAAGCAATGAATCGAAAAAAAAATCTTATTATAATTTTTTTGATTTGAAAAGTGTGTTTGGGGACTCACTCCCCTTCATCAAGTAAATAATAATAAAATAGCCAATTTTGAACGAAGCAAATCGTGTTTTCTTTGTTAAGGCCGGGACTTTTCAGTCCATGTGCTATTGCTTGGTAATATTTTATTAAAAACGTAGCTATACATCAGTATTTGTATATGTAAAGGTGGGCATTAAGTTTCGTTAAATAAATGTTTTGAGATTGGAAAAGAATAACTGTTGTTTTGTGTGCTCTTTATTAATTTATATATTTTTCTTGTTATTTTTTTCAGTCAAACAGGCAAACATAATCATTATCAATGAAAATAAATACATTCATTTTCATTGGTTGTTTCTCAACGTGTATAAAATTAGAAAAATTTTAGTTATCAAAATGTTAGTTTCATTCTGACAGAGTCCGATCTAAATAAAAGTAAAATTATAAAGAGACTAACTATACTTATAAATTTGTTTATTTTATTTCTTCCCTCACTTAGTTACATTTATTGTACCACGCAACTTTTCATCAAAAAATAAACTAAGAAAAGGCCTAAAATCATCTGGAAGTTAGCCAAATAAGTAGATTATACCCACTGTTATTTATCTCCTATGTAGTCTCAGACAATCACTGTCATATTTAAAAAAAAAATGAATTAAGTACAAATATTAGGTATATACTTCATAATATTAAAATCCAACCAAGTATTTTAGTCGATTCTGTAAACAATATTGCTTAGTTTTAATATTTTTTATATTAGTTTTAATATTTTATTAAAAACGTAGTTATATATTTTTATTTTTATGATAGCCAAAATTTCTTCATATAATATTAAAATGACTTATATATATACAAGGGATCAACAAGAAGTTGTATTCTTGTACTTTTGGAAACGGTGTATAAGTATAAAACAACTTAATAGTCTGTTTTTCAAAAATACTAAATTATGGAATAAACATGACGTATCAAGTGAATCGCAGGAATCGACAGCTGACAACAAACTACTCTGGGTATTCTTATGTTAGCGAGGTAACGCTGTGCCCCGTTTCCTTTTCTCTCTTCTTAATTTAGAAGATAACCTCCCAAGAATTCTTCGGTTTTACTCACCTTTGTTCGTGAGCACACTCAGACGTAACTATTCAATACACATATCAATTCATATGTGTTATGTCCTCAAGAATAAGAATAAGCGTTTGAGAATTTATATAAAATATATAATGTGATGACTGATGAGTACTTTAGACCCTAGAATGCTCACAAACAAAAACAAACAAATGAGTGACTCAAACTCACATTCTGGCACATATAAAACAAGATAGTACACAAAAACATAAAAATATATATTATCGACTTTTGAAAAAATGGAAAATGGAAAAAAATACTTCTTCTCAAATCTGTTTTATTTATGGGAGTCGACTAAAATATATAGGAGGAATTTGACCTTATTCAAGAGTTGTGTCATGAGTCGTTCCTTTTCTATTATAATACTTTTACTTAGTTATATAATTTATTCAATTATTACACGGATAAATAAATAAAAGGAATCACATACTATATTACGTCACGATGAATCAGTTTTACCTTTTTTTAAAGACTGATAAGCCGGACTAGACTAGACCATGGTATTTAGTCGTAAATAGGGTCAAAAACAAAACTAGACTTACAATCACTTCCATTTAGATGTTTTAATCAATTCAAACCGATTTCCATCACTTATCAGTTTTTTTTCTCTCTCTTGCCACTCCTAACCCTCCGGTTTAATGACGTTTTGTCATATTCAGTACACACTCTTTGGTTCTATTAACATGGAGTCATCCAAGAAATCCTGTTTACAATGTATACTCTTATCATATTCTATATCAAATTTTATCGAAGCAGGGTGTTACCTCGCTAACATAGAAATATTCTTTGTATTTTGTTATCATCTGTCAATGTTTCTCGATTTTTACTTCTAATGAGAGTTCTGAACTTTGATTGGTATAACTAGAACTATTTTTGTAAAGTAGAGATCAATATACAACAATTATTCAAGAATAATTCCATAGTTGACTAGAATTGGCCCACTACCAACCAATTTTGGACCTTTTTTTGTTTTAATTCTTTCGAAGTAGAGGGTGCGAGATTAAATAATAGGTAATTAAAGGTAACAGATTTGGAAGATAAATACTTCTCTTCCTTTCTTTTGGATTGAATCAACCCTTTCTAGGAACATTCTTGTAGTCAATATTCCAAAAGCCATGGATCTTAATGGATTGATCCACCCTAAATCCAATTGAGTGTTTCTGTGAGTTTAAAAGTTCATTTCAGATTGATCCTATCTGTTAAGAAATGTATTTTCGGTAAAATAGAAACGTTATAATGTCTCATGGAGATGTATTTCAGAATATAAATTGTCTTTTCATCTGTAAGTAGTCTTAATGGAGTTGCTTAATTCAATAATTGAAAAGAAGGAGGAATTGAATTGAGTAGAGAGCAGGTCCAAGTATCTTTATTAAGTTTCCCATGATATCTTCTTTCTATAATAGCACTCAGTGGAGAACAGTTTTATGGGCATCAAAGTCATACAAATCTAGCTCGTCAGATGACAAAAGGTCCTGAGTAATGTCTTATATTCCAAAAACAGGGTCAGAAGAGAGTCTTGTTGATGGATTGTATAAATTATTATTATAAAGGAACTAAATGATAGACACCATGCTATTTCCATTGAAAAAAGAGGGCGAAAAGTCTTTCATGAAAGATATGCACTTTTCCTTGAGAGTGGATAAATCATATGTCTCAGCACAATAGTGAGCATCCATTTACAAGACTCAACATAACTTCATCCATCCTTGTTTCATCTTGACATATTCCTGAATACAGCAGGAGTCAGATCCGGAACCTTAATCTCAAGATCCAGTTGACTCCTTAAAGTATCAATCGAACATCTGTTCAAATAAAGGAGTGGCAGATCCGAGAATACATTTGTAAGAATGTAACGTCAAAAAAGGGCCATTACTCAAAAAGTCCTATTATCTTACATGGAACTATTGATTCCGTTTTTGCCATTTTCGTTTTCACTTCTTATCTGATCATTTTATATTATGCATTAACTGATGGCAAATTAATGATCATCCCCCCTATGCTTAGACAATATAATTAATCTCTCGAATGTATCTATCTTTTGAAATCCTCTATTACAAGGAGAGTGGTTTAAGAAAGATTAAATGCTCAAATTTTATTATCACTTCTTTGACCAATTGTTATTTATAAAAACTTATGCCCAAACTAGAAACCCGTTCACCCACTATTTTCGGTCACTCAGACAACGTGGTCAATATTTGTCCAGATATAGTAGGCTACACATCAACATTTATATCTGCCAGGGACGTTAATGTTCCTATTGTTAATAAATCTATAAAAAACTACTTAACTTCATGAATTTACCTTTTTATCGCGTTAACAAGGTGAATTCTACGAAAGAGGAGGAATACGTCACCAGAAAAAAATATACAGTAATGTAATCTGTGATATTTCAAAATTGATATCTTTCGGGAGATCTATCACATAGGCAAGTAGGTATTCACAAGCTAACAGACGAGTTTTGACACGTTGTTTTATACCTTTGATACAACTGATTCATATTACTACAATAATATAACTAGAAATTGGTGTTTTTGTAAGAAAAGGTGAGAGTGAGACATATAGTACAACTTAATTAAGACCCCTGGTTATATTAGCTTCCTATTTTATGATTTTGAAGGGAAAAAATTAATCACCGCAATAAAAAGGAGAACCTTCCACATTTTAAAATAGCATCATTAGTGCAGGGAAAATCTTATAATTATATTTAAATTCCTATACCTATATAGTTATTTTATTATACATTTTTAAATCAATTTAAAGCAAAGATAGGTGAGAATTCTTCCATAAAAGAGTGAGATGTTAACACACCCATGACTTATTAAATAATGAACAAAAAAGAAAAAAGAGCACACGGTCAACCGTTTTTCTTTTTCTACTTGCTATACATAGTTTTTTCTTTATACAGGTCCCTTCTTTAAATATAAATAATATAAGGGGGAAGAGTAGTAGAAAAATCAATAGCTATCAAAAAAATATTACTAAATTTCTATGTTGTAGACTATTAAAGCTTTTTCCAAATAGAGAAATACCAAGAGGTTGAAAATCAATTGGTTTTTAGCAAATTATTAGGAACTGTAATATGACTATTAATTAAATATAGTATGGAATTTTTCACAGTTTAACAAAAGTTAATTTGATAACACTAATAATTAATAGGAAACCAGAGTACATATTATACAAATCGAAAACTGATGTTAGGTTGTAGTGTAAGCTTTCATGTTAGTGGGGAAATGTAGAAAGATATTTATTCCCTCTTTGAACCTTTCCCTCATAATGATAAATAAAAAGAAACAAAATTAACCCGTATTTAGCCGAAACCGTTGTCTGTTGGACTATTCCTTATTTTATTTATTTTCAATTTCATGTTTATTTACAAGTAATTAGTTACATTACTCATGGAATACTAAAAAAATCAAATTGATTTACTTTAAAAATATTATTGTAATATCAAAAATATTAATGCATTGAAATTCATATTACATATACTTCATTACTAATTCATAATTTTTTTATATGGAAGTGAAGTTTTATTTTATTTATTTCCTTGAAAAAACTTAACAGAACATTATTAATAATTTTTTTAATTTTTTTTTTATATAATGACATTTTTGTGATATAAGTTTCTTATATCAAAGCCATATTTTTGAATACCTTACTTTATTTCATTTATAACTTATTTTAAATACTAGTTCCGAATCTTTTTTTTTTTTTTAAACTGTTAAAAAAATGATAAGAACCACTGTATTTTTCTCAATTAAATTAAATTTAAAAATTCGGCAAAAAGAAATAAGTAACCCCCCTGTAGTCCACCACTTCTATACCTACCACTTAGTGCAACCAAGATCTTTATTGTATCATTAAACATTACACTAAATCGAAGCATATAAAAGGTCAAAAATCAGTTGTTATATAGCCAATACTTGTTTGCTGAGGGAAGATTCTTTGCTATTTTTTGCAACTCCGGAACAAATAAGATATCACTGGAATTTTGGTTTATCTTTGTAGTGACTATCCAAAATAAAATTTCAGTGGGAAAATTTGAAAAACAAAAACAAACTATGTTTACTTCACTTTTTTTCTTTTAAATAATCACTTTTTTTTTTTAAACCAGATCAAAAAATAAATCGATATTCCATAGTTTTCGCAGATGAATGAAACTCTCTGCTTTGACCTGAGCCAGTCGAACAAATGAGAAGACGAAACAAATGGATTCACTTATTCTGGTGACTTCAGTCAAAGAAGAAGAGCTATATGTTGAAGAGACAAAAGTCAACTGAGAATGAGGCATAGAGTTTTTGAGGCTTTATATATGAAGACCATAATGCATATTTGTTGTCCACAAATCTGTGCTACATGCGGGACACAAGTGTGAGAGGATTACTTAAAATAATTTTATTCGTTTTAAATTTCAAAAGAGATTTAGTAATTTATTAGCAGGTGTTGTTTCCAGTATATACATATATGAAATAGGGATGTAACTTAACTTTTAGACTCTATCATCACTTATGTGTTATAACAAATCTCTATAAGTACACACACACACACACAACACCTGGCTCTGTTTTTGTCTTTCCTTTGACAAATCAATTGGTTGAAGGAATGAAATTAAAAATCCGATTATAAGTAATTTGTATTATCCATTAAATGTAACCGTCAGATTTATGTACACATCAAAATAAATGATATCTTTAGTGGTTAACAAATATTGAATACAATATTTTATGGTGTTATATCCATTTAGTTATGGGTTAAACAAATATTGAATACAATATTCTATGGTGTTATATCTATTTAGTTAATAATGAACCGACATTACATTTAATTTCTTCAACTAATAATAATTATAATTTTTCATTTCTATGTACATATTAACATCCTGATAAATCCTTCGGAGACGCTGCAAAGTGTATTTTAAGATCCTAGAAATGATGGGACACAATTAAATAATATCATAAATGAAAATTTTCTCATTAATATTATAAGATTTAGGTTTTTGCGAGATGGTTCAGCTACACTTTGTACATAAACAAACTATAATAAGCATTTCGCAATCTCATCATCAAGAGTGAGCAAAAAGCAACATGCAGCGTATCTTAGATATCCTAGATACTTATTGAGGTAGCTAGGATTATGGACATTATAAAGTACTCCAGTTGCCTGGTTTTCAAGGTGGCCAGGATGAAGAATAATGGAGAAGACTTCTCCAGAAAATCAGGAAGTAGAGATCACAATTTAAGGATGGATCCAGAGTTCCTGTCTAACTTGAGAAAGACGATCAAGGAAGCTCCCACAAATCGATAAATCCCCTCTATAAAAACTTATCCGTGGATGCTAGGAATATCAAAAGGGCTGTGAAGGGCTACTTGGGATTCTGCTGATACACAATCTTCTGATAGAGGTCATTAAAGCCCTTAAGGCCCGGAAACTCGAGACGTAAAGGGGAAAAGAGATGTGGGCCCCTTCTTCCCCAGATTTGAACTCAATTGACTTTGGTTTGTAGAGCACTTTGGACAAGAAAACCAACAAAATACCAGACCCAAATGTGGACTCACTGAAGACTGCCATAGTGGCTGCGTGGGACAACTTTTCTGAAAAGTTTTGTCATCAACTTCTGAAGGTGGACAAGTTTTGTAACCAAGTTTACAAATTCCTTGTTTACAAGTTTTGTAATGTTTTTTTATTCAAAATATTTTTTTTCCAAATATTTTAAAAGCAATCTCTTGAGTCCACCTTTTGCTGCCCAAACCTGTATTATTATTCTTTCAATGTGGCTCTAGATTAGTATTGATGAAAAATGACTGTGGAATCTAGTTATAAAGGTCATTTTAATGTCTGTCAAAGTAAACATATACAAAACAACCATTTTAATTCAAATGCAAAAGTTTGTGGACTAGTAATACGAATTTAGCAAAATCTTGATAACAGTAATAAATAACTAAATGCTCATAGAATTAGGCAATTATTATCGTTATTGAATGAAAAACGACAAATATTCCGGAGATTAATAAAAAAATGTCATTTTGTTAGTAAAAACATGTTTTCCAGATTTTATATTAGTTTAATGGGGCATCAGCAAAATAAATAAAAAGTTTATCGGCAAGCTGGTCTAATAGTATTTTGTCTGGGGGTGCAACATATATAAATTAAAAATGGTATTCCTTTTATTATTTTTTTCTTGGACAAACATACTTTTTTTTATTTACAAATACGGAATAATAGTATAATCCAAGATTTGAATACGGTTATTTCAAAATAAAGGATCTCTCAACTTAAACTGAGACTACAATAGAGGGACACCTCTTAAAATATTAAGTATGAATGTTAATAACTAAAGAGCGGGAAAAGATGTAGTAAGCACTGCAGCTTACTGACCGTAAAATCCGATGAGCCAAATTAAAAACTATAAACCAAAAATAATTAACAACTACATCACACAATAAATTATCTATAGTAATTTGCATTAAATCTTAATAGTAGGAGAATAAGAAATTATTCTCCTACTAACCATAGATGTAGTTGTAAGCCCCTCTTCTTTATTATTGTCCCAGACTAAGATAATAAATAAAACAGAAAAGTTTTAAAGCCCAGTACAGATTGATCCGCGAGCCGGGGTTTGGGACCACTGTTACAGCTATCATTATTGGGTATGTCAACCTATTCCAGATATTTGAATATAAAATCCATAATTGACCAAAATAAATCAATGAAAATATTGGCTTTTTATATTTATTAAGTTTACAATAAAAATTATCTAATTTTCTTGATTTTTGAGCAAGAATGCTTTTGTTTTGACTATTGTGTTAGTCATTGATTAGCTATAATTACAAATTTATAATACCTCTTGTACATATGTGTTTTTACTGTACTTTTCCTAAAGAAACAATAACAGCCAAAAAAAGCCCATCTGTTCCTCACATGATGAAGTTTCTCTTTACATACTGTTAACCTTTGTTCAGCATGACGGTATGAATAATACAGTATTTGAAAGTTATTCAATGTATTTACAAGGTTGCGTGATTTACTCGACTCTTAATCTTCCAAATCCACAATCATACCTTTCCTTTAGTGTCATACTCCCATTCATTAATTATAAAAATAGTCGTTAATTTTCGAAGGATTTGAAATTTGAAGTAAACTTCGACCTTCGGTTTTAGAGGAGGTATTGGGAGGATTTTCTATGGACTGGTGTTTGATTATAAAAACTAGGCCTTGCACAGAGTAGATTTTTTTAACACAAATTATTTGAAAAAAACAATAAATGGCTCTAAAAATAGATTTCTTATAACAATGTTCATTGATTACATGAATTTAACATACGCATAAATTAACAATAGAAAAAGGTCCCCACATTTAATTTTCATTAAAAAACAACCAGATTAAATTGAAATTTAAAAATGAAACAAAAGGATCATGCAAAATAATCTGTGTCTAGGGCCCCTCTTACGGTAAAACCAGCCCTGATTCCGACATCCGGTACTTGATACATGATTTGAACTTGAGTCCTTTTGACTGGGAAGTATGTATAATACTTCAAGTCACAAAATCCAAAAATGAAGGAAAATCATTTTTATCACTTGAATTTTTGAGAGTTTAATAACTACTTCAGCAAATATCCAATATCCCAACTTACAGTATAATAGATAAGTAACTGATCTCTATAACAACTTTTCATAAATAAAAAATAGTGATAAATATTTGTTTAATTCGAATCTCAAGTAAATAAAAATTTCTTTAATCTGTTAAACAAACAATCTATTTTAAATTTTTAATCTATATTATTATCTTTGTTATTTGAGTTATTAGAGCAATAATTCATATTCAAAGTAACTTCAAAAGCTCATTTTACTCCGAAGAACTATTCATATTACCTTAACTACTGTTAATTCCTCTCCATTTTTAGGAACCTTCCTTGAACATTGATTCCTCCTCTACTTATTGAAGATAATATTTATTATATCTACGCATAAATTACACAAGAGAAGGATAGGAACAAGATGAAATATTTTTTGCGTGCTATGCATTAGTCGTTATAACATTCCCATTTTCTTTTCTATAACTTAATATACTTATTAAGTAATTGTAAATGTACAACTATGTACAACTCTGAAAATTTATTAAACTTTTAATTTTATTTTTTGTGAAGAGTCTAGTATTGTCACATGATGTAAAACAAGTCAGGCTATGAAAAAATAGAGAAGTATATTATGTTCATGGGGGGGTGTCGCAGTATTATATTTTGGGAGAGTCTAGGCTTTTGGAATTTTCTTGAAAAAAAATATAAAATTACATTTTTTGGAACTTAAATTTCAAAAATTTAGGTTCCAATATTATATTTTTTGATTTGAAAAAATTCAAAAATCCACAGTGACTATTGAGTCTATCCTGGGACTGCGTTAAAAAAGAAGAGAAAAAGGGGAAGTACGCCTAGATTAATAAAGCAATTTTTGTCTTTCTATCTGCATGAATATAGGAAAGCGAGTCATCCGATAATCTATACAATAAAAATATTTTGATCTAAGAAATAAAAATCGTATTAATGAAATAGTGCAGGTGGGTACATATAATATTGAACGTTTATAAAGGGTACAGTTTTTATGGTGATCCTTGATCTAAATTATATAAATATTTTTCATATATGAAATAATAATGTGGGCGTATTAATGAAATATTATTGGCATGTCCTGTATACAAAGAGTACTGTTTCTGCTTATTTTTGTTATTGGTCTCTTAATCTTGTGTATATCGCTGATAATTCAAGGGCATTTTCAGTATATGCTAAGATTTGAATAATATATAAACGCTGCTATATTAAAATTAATTTGGTTTATTTTTATTAGTAATGCTCGGCAAAGTTTAGCCGATTTGATTTGCCCCCAGCACAACAACAAGACAAAAAAAACTGGACCGTAGATTAGTTGAGAAACTTTAGGAACGCTACCTCGCCTTCGCTAGTCAACAAGACTAAGTTCCCAGGCTCTTCTATAATGCTGGGAATAGTGGCATCAGACGAGAAGCAGATGCACCGTATTGGTCTTGCCCTGTGTTAGGACCAATTACCTTGAGGGAAACTATGTGTTCCAGCATGACTCCACCCTGATAGTCACAAGGCCAGAACTACGCAACAATGGCTTGAGAATAATTTTTCCGATTGCTGGAAATACGATTTGTGGCCTCCCTCCTCGCCTAATTTGAATCCTCTCGACTATGGTATCTGGTGCTATGTCGAAAGTAGATTCTGTGAAAGTAGGTTTCTTTCATTCCAGTGTCGACACTCTAAAGACCTCCACCATGAGGTCATGTCCAAGGCCACGTCGTCAAGTTGTGTGCAGCTATCAGACCCAGGCTCGAGGCCATGGTGGCAGCAGAGACCGGCCATTTCGAGAAATAATTTTGTAATTATAATTTTTTTGAATAATATGCAGTCCACTCGTTTAACATTATGTTGTTTTTGATGAAGTCGATTTTCCGTATCCTACAGTAAAAGGTTACGTTTTGCTGTCGTGAACTGTATATAAAAGAGAATAAAAAACAAGAAATACTATGAACATATCGAAGATACCTAATTATCTTATCAAATGCCTCTTTTTATTTCATCAAGGGGTCCTCAGGGATTTTAGTGGGTTATTTGCTTTAATTCACGGCCAAATGATAAGCCTTGGGCTATGATTCAGAATTTTTAATTTGGTCAAATTCATTTTTTCGAGTTGCGGTAGAGTACTAGAAATGTCACGTTAGATAAGAGCTTCAAAAAGTGTTCCTCATCCCCCTCGCTGTCCCGCTGCTACAAAATAGGTCTCCCAAGCGTTCGTCTTTGCTTTATCATCCCTTTAAAACATATTTATAAAAGTAAAAAAAAATATATATATAAACCTTGATTTCTTGAATTTTTTGTAAGTACTATAATACTATTAAAACGGAAGGCTAAAATCTCATTTTTTGCGTCCAACGTCAAAAAAAAAAAAAAATCCGTTTTTTCCAGCTTTCCGTTGATTGGACACAAGTTCCATGATGTTCCGTTCACAAGCCTGGTTAACGGTAATTGCATGTTACTTGACTCTATGTATAATTTTAATTATTCAATGAACTTTTGATTTGTTAAGAACTCTTTGATTTATTTTGTTCATTCTGGAGGTGTCGTCGCTGATTAGTGATGGCATCACTACAGCTCGAGAGATAAACGTTAAATGATAGTCCGGAACAATTTTGCTGATTTTCTTATAGCTTATCAACCGTGTGTCACATAGAACTACTATTTCCGGAAAATGTAATACAATGAAAGTCGATAGAAGACTGTCGAGTTAACGTTATCGGAAATAAAACCAACTTTTTAGTTGTTATTTTACGAAATTAGATCCTGTTTTTTTGGAGTTAGGAGTCTTTTTAGTCTGCATAAGGACTTCAGTGCTATTGCAAGGCTTTTGTATGATTTTTGTCGTGCTAAGTGTGTCGAATAGTTACGTCATAGAGGATTGGATGAACGTGATGGGACTTTCAAGTTTATGTTTAAAACCAGGGCAATATAATATAAGGTATGCTCTTCTGAACACTCAAGGCGTGTCAAGTAAGTTGAAGCTATGACGTAGTTAGATCATGCTAATCAGTTGTAGTAGGCGATTTTTTGTCTAATTTTTAATGTAATTTGATAATGAAATGATTAAATGTTTATTTATATTAATTTAATTTAACTTAATATTAAAAATCATCTGGATAAAAAAGTTTAACATATGGTAATTTTATTATTAACCAATTATAATAAATTTAATATAATTTATAAAAAGCTATGTTATGTAATGTGATAATTTCTTTAATTTATGGCCAATTTCTTTGTTTTTTAGCAGATTTATACTACAATGTATGACATCCTGAGGGAAATTTGGAGCTGACACTTGGAGAACAGATATTAATTAGGTTGATTTGAAATTTTTGGTTCATGATAAGCCTTAAAGATTGCCTCGAATTGTTTTATTTGAGTAAAAAATGAACTTTCTGACTTAGTCAACTCTCCTCTGGATAAAGTTGATATCCATGATGTTAAATCTTCAGTACAATAAGGTGATCTTTTGTCCTACATACATATTCAGGGTATAGAGCTTCAAACTTTTTACCCATATATCCTGCTATGTAACCAAGTCCTTGAATACCACAGTCCAAGGCAGAAAAGGAAAAATCTGTTGGTACTTTGTGTTCCAAATTAGGATGCAAGGATAATTCAGCTGCTAATAGTAAAGTATCATCATTTTCTTCCTAATCTATTTTTGGCTCATTCACTTATTGTTCCAAGTCTTTAATTAAAAAAACAAGGAAGTTATCATTTTCTTTATCTTCAATTTGAAGTGCTGATGACCCAATATGGACCCTATCAGCTTGGCCAAAGATAACTAATCCGAATAGATTTATACAATCAACACTAGTTGGATGATTACTGGAGACTCCAAGGGCCCTCAAACGCGATAAAATATTTTCTAGCAATCCTGATTCAACTGCGAAGTAAGGATGTATTTAATACTAGATGACTCCCTCAAATCTTCGAATAATTTTTCCAAAGATTATGTGGAAATCAAAATTCCATGCTGGAAAGGAAAAAGGGATGTTTCTTTTACCAATTCCCCGGATATTCTTTATTTTTTCCTTCATCTTATTGAAGACCTCTTTTTGTTCATCCAAATGGATGCCTAATCTACAAAAAATTAATAAAAAAAGTAAAAATAACATCAATTGGCTTCCCACTATTGAAGACATCAAACCAGGAATCTACAGTTTTAATAAACTCAGGTTGTGACTTCTTTGCTGGAAAAAGATATTCAAATGCTGAGGCTGTTGTATGACTTAACAATTGTATGGCCAGAAAAACACGATGTCTTTGTCTTCCATAACATTCCAGATGGATAACCTGGATCTTGTGTGAAATTTTTAGCTCATGACAATCTCTTGCTGTCAATTTTATAAAATCATTCCTTGTTATTTGGGGTCCATCAGGTAACTGGTACCCTTTATCCAAAAGAGGGTTTATTAGGAGTTTGATTAGGTGAGGCACATCATGAAAGATGTAAATTTTCTTTGATTGTTCCGAGGGATTCCAAAAATACGAAGAATCCTCAGTGATTCCTAATGTATTATGCAGTCCCATATTTGATGGATCCATATCGGAGATCAGAGCCACTACACAAATTCCTCTCTTCTCTATTTCTTTTATGATATTGAATAGATTTTCAATAGACATGGCAGTGTCGATATCAAAGTAAAAAGGCATTTTCAAGGATTCGCAAAGTCCACGTACCATTGCAACCTGAATCTTCTTGTTTGGGCCAAAGACTTGATGATAGGAAGGATAGTAATCGTAACTTCTTTTTAAATCTATTTCATCAAAAGACAGCACACTAAGATGTTTATTCTGATCATTTTTTAGAGAAAATTCTGGAAGAGAAAACAATTTCAAATATTTACTTATAAATATTTATGCCAATACTGAAATTGTAATGTAATTGTCCATGCGCTTACCCTTCATTTTTTTCATCAAAGTATCTAAAAGTTTATGTTGAATCCCAGGGCACATTTAAATTTTGAAATCCATTTTCTAAAAATTGATAAAGCTGGCAAACGGAAGGAAAAATTTTTCTGAAGATAATTATATGCATTTCCTCCAGCCATTTACCTCAAATGTGAGAACATTGAAAGTCTTCTTCAGTCCAGTTTTTTGGCCTTACATTAATCTTTTTGTTCATTAACACATTGCCTTGACTTGATGAAAATCACTGCTGTAATTTATATTTTAAGGCTTGTGATTCCTGTCTCTTTGATACCTTCTGGTACAGATTTTTCTTTTGAAGAGAAATAACTCTTTTTTTAAGCCTACTTATTTTCAAAAGTAATTTTTTCTTCTCTTTCCTCCAATTACGATATTCTTCCCCCTCAATATTAACCTGAACTAGCACATGGTCGTATATTTTTTCTGATAAATGTTCAACTTCCATAGCCTTAGGAAAAGATCATCATCAAAACCCGAATCCAAGTTTTCTTTGCGGATGGTATTGGGTAATTTATCAAGCATCTTAGTTGTATTTCTGGATAAGAGCCTAGAAAAATTATATTTAATTACAATAAACAAGTTGTATTTACTCGATTTCAATTTGACCTTTCTTTTCTTCTAATTTTGGATGTATCAGCCTGTATTATTCTTAGAAGGATTCTCAGGAACTAAGTTAAGGGTAGGAAACGCTTTGGGGTTAAGCTTTTCCGAACCTTGTTACTCGAACTCGTTCCATAGTTCGCCATTAGTTCAGCCTTGAAATTTCTTTCAAACCAAAAAATCTCAAAATGTCGAGAACAAATTCTGGTGGTTGTAACATTAAATTAATCTTGCCTATGGCAGGCTTATATCGTCATTTCTAGGAAATCGACTGTAAGAATATTTCTGATCAGAATCAATGTGAGAGGAAAAGCAGGTAGCTACAACATAAGTCATAGTACTCCTTTTACTAGTGAGTAATTCTAGAAGATTTTTCAAAGAGGATAACGTGGAATTATCCAATTCTTTTTAAATTTATGTCATTTAATTTTGTAAAATATATGATTCTATGATCCAACTGCGTCACAAGTCAGCTGCTCCTCTCAACAACAAGTCAAAAATTGTTCTGAAGATCTTACCTTCTATTCTATATACCTTGCTTAAAACTATTCTGTGCTATGTTCATCTTCTGACCCTCGCCATTATTAGGGATATGATTTTTGCTGAGAAGCTTTACCTTTTTATTCTCCTCTGCTCAACAAAAGTATCATCCCTAATCATTTTTTGATTGATGGTGTTTGAATGAGTAAACATAATTTACATACATGTTTTCTGTTTCATTACTATTTCAAGCGTCGGAAAAAAAGTCTTTCCGTAGAGTTTTTTAATTTATAATTAACCACCCAACCTCTATGAATTGACATATGTAATTCTGCAAAGGGAAGAAAAAACTGAGGAAAAATGATAAATTGACGTCATCAGTGGTATTGCAAAAGTGACATCTTGTGATAAAAATAAAGAAAAAGAGTTTTCCCAATTATACCAAAATTGATGGTCATTTCGTTAAAAAACGATCGAATTAGCAGATGAATTACATGAGCGCCTAACCTTTTAGAAAAGAACGCATGAATGGAAAATTGTTATCGAGTCTAAGCTATTACGTATTCAAATCATTAACACACTGATGAGAGTATCCATCATTAACTAGACCATGTACATTTTTTCGGGGGAGAGGGAATTAAACATACATATAATGTTAGATTAATTTACTTAATGTGGGAGCTCATTAATGATAGAGGCTTATATATTATGAAAAAAAAATAGTAATAGCAGGACTTGTAGGTGTTGATATCATTTGATTAAGTGCTTATATTATCATTTTTTATTATTTTTTGATATAATAGCAATTTTGTGTACCTACACGATTTTGGATTAATGTATTTTACGATATTATATCTATGTATTTTTACTCAAAATACGAAATATATATCTCTATATATTAATTGTAAAACGTAAGTTAACCGAAAATAATTTGATTTATAGAAAGTTTTACATAGATGATTAGTGTGGGGAAAAATGTAAAACTTGTCTGAATTTTTGATATCTACGCAGTGACTCAAAAGTTGAAATAAAAGTATTTTAGGAAAAATAAAATATACCCTTTCATATAAATAGGACTTTTTAGAAATATTTTTTTACAACAAAAAAAAAAAAAACCATTTATCCTATTGAAATTTTTAATCAGAAAAGATTGATAAGTCAGACGGTGTTATTTTCTATTTTTTATGAGTACACTCACACGTAGTCACTTAATACTTAGATACTTAATGTCTTCTCAAGAATAAAATAAAATAACAGCTTCATATTTTTTTAAATATGATTTGAGTATTTTGGCTCTTTGCTAAACATAATCTATAGTCAAATTCATTTTTTTAAATTCTATATAAAGTACTTCCTTCCCCCCTCCCTTTTTATAAATATGAATTGAACTAAACACCTCCGAGATTTCATTCATTTTTACATATCAGCATGTATATTTTATTATAATCTTTAGATATACTGAAAATAGAAATGAGTTGTGATTAACGTTGATATGTTTGTAATGAAAAAAAGAGCACGAAAAGAAGGCTTGAGTGAGACATATGGTACTACTAAACTTATACCTTTCTTAATATCGGCTGTATGCTATATGATTTTGGGGGATGAAAATGAATTATTCCTATAAAGAGGGGAACCTTTAAAATAACATTAGTACAAGGAAAATTTTATAATTATATTTGAATTTATATATATATTTTTTAAAAACAATTTATGCTAAAGATAGGCAATAATGCTTATTTCAGAGGGACAAGTTGGTGCACGACGATCTAATAAAGAATACCAAAAAAGTAATAGTACATGCAACATCCTTTTATTCCCTTTCTAATTTCTAACATAGTTTTTTTATTAGAAAAATGTCAACTCTAATTATGATATACATCAGAGAGCAATATTATACTATGCTTTCGATTTTCTATATACTACATAGGTGTAGGATATACATCAAGGAACACTATATACTATGCACCATGTATACACGCTTGATGCTACATGCAAAAGACCATCAAGATTTCATTAATATGACTATGTTGTTATTTCTTATATCAAAAATATATTTTTTTCAAATATCCAATTAAATAGATAACCTTTTCTTTATTAAATAGAAAATACCCTAATATTTTATAAATATTTTGTTACGTAATTAGCAATGGTTATTTTCTTAGTTTAGACAATAGATTAACAATTACATATATTTCCAAATATAATATATTTTTCCCTAATTAGCATACTTTTTTATTTCCTAATCGATCAAAAAAAATAATAATAATAATTGTACACATTTAGTCATTTTATAGTGACCCCCCCCAATCGCCTTTAACTATGCTGTTTTCATTGGAAACACTCCATATATGCACTTATGAATAAGGAGATAGAGAGTGCTCTCAAGGAGTGATTTTCAAGGAAGCATTTATTTAGCTATTATATGAATGAATGGCATTAAGACTTCGTTAACGTTTGGTGAAATGAATCACTTGAGGTAAATGTCAAGTC
The DNA here is from genome assembly GCF_016086655.4 of Lepeophtheirus salmonis. Taxonomy (NCBI): domain Eukaryota; kingdom Metazoa; phylum Arthropoda; class Copepoda; order Siphonostomatoida; family Caligidae; genus Lepeophtheirus; species Lepeophtheirus salmonis. The sequence goes on from NC_052131.2 coordinate 40,056,097, forward strand.
TAAATATGTATTACTGACATTTTCAAGCACAATAACAACATTTAATTGATAATGTCTATTATCATTTGCTCCAATTATGACCATCATGAAGAGGGGAAGAAATTGCAAAATTCAATTATGACGAACCTCATACTTAAACTTTCAAGGCTGTTGAAGGGAACGGCCATTCAACTTCCTCGAAATTAGTGCAAACAATAATTGAATTAAATATAGTTATATTGAAGATTTATAAGTGTATGATAATTTCTCTATGAGGAAGACTTTGGGAACAACCTTATAATTGGAATTGAAAACATTCTAAAATTATCAGTATTTGGAGAAAGAAATTAAGAGTTTTCGGTAGAAAAATTCTTATTGCAAATTCAATTCACTTCGTTAAGCCTCACGGGACGAAATAATTCCGTTAACGAAACTTTTTTTTTTCATGACGAAGACGAAAATTTGACAAAATTCATGACGAAAACTGGACGAACACGAAACTCTGACGAAGTCGGAATTCTGACAAAGACAAAATAAAAGATAACTACGACGAAACAATGACGATGTCTGACGAAGATTACATTATGACACTGACGAAACTCTGACAAAAACTAATAAATTACGATTACGAACCCAAAAAAATACCAAAGCAATTACTAATGCTGCTGGTTAGTGCAACATGCCCCCATGGTCTTACAACAAACTCAAAGCACAAAACTTTTCTTAAAGCGTATTCAATTTAACTAATAATTAAGTGTCCGTGTAATGTGTATATATGTGATAACAACAATGTCCAAAATGCGCGTTAAATTTTTTTGAAAAATTTCAAAAATTGATAGTTATTCACACAAAATTAAATTTTTCGGAAAAAAAAAATTTTGAAAACCTATAGCTATTCACATAAAATTTAATTTTTTAGCTAGAAAATTTTAAAAGTTAAATCTCAAATATGTCTAAAATAAATTTGCCAATTACAAAGATTTGGTTGTGTGTTATGAACCTACTCCGGACCATATTGACATATTTAAAAAAAATTTTAAACCTTAATTTTCATACATTATTTATTACTAAGAAAATATAAATCAAACTAGAAAAATTATTTCCAGTGCAGAGGAAACTCTGACAAAGACGAAAACCTGACAAAAATTATGACGAAGACGAGACAAAGGCGAAACTCTGAGAAGACGAAATTCTGCCAAGAAAAAAACTTTGACAATGACGAAACTCTTATGAAGACGAAATAAAAGATAACTATGACGAAACAACGATGTCTGACGAAGACAAGACGAAACTGAAAATAGCTGACGAAGTTAAAACTGATTCAAAACACATTTTTATGAGTATTTCTCTTATTGGAGTCTTGATTTTCTCAGATATATAACTCATAATTGAATGAGACTTTTGTGTGACTCGAATCCAAGTTGTGAGTTTGAGTCATCAATTATTAGCTTTGAAACTTGGATTAACAGTGTTTTTATCTCAAGAAACATGAAAATGACCTTTCTACTTTTTCCGTTTAAATATATTCCGTATATATAGCTTAAATTTGAAAATACGTTTCTCTACTTGTGTAAAGCATAATTAATATTTAAATTAAGAAAAAAAATCATTACACAGTGAATTATAGAGGACTTAAATAATTCATTATTTTTATTTTGGTCCCTCATGTTAGGGACTGGGTATCGGTCTAGTTCAGAGATTCTGTTGAGACGGCGGTAGTCTCCACACAATCAGAATCCTCCCTTAAGTTTTTCCACTACATGTACAGCCGAGGAGAACGATGACAAGGAGGGACGAATTACTCCAGACTTTTGCAATCCAGCTATCTCTCTTTTAAGAAGTGTAGGTTAGGACCACTGAGTCTCCTAGCCTTAAAACACAGGGGGCGGGAGGTGATGATATTGTGTGTAACAGAATGTTTTGGAGGTACGCGAAGGAAAAGTCATAATTAATCTTTTTCAAAATACAGATGGAAGGTTGGGTGGGTTTTAAATTTTAAACGTTCCGATATTGGAAAAGACTTATATTTTTTTAAATCAATGCAAATGCCTGTCTCTCTTATGAAAAAGGCACTCAAAATTGGTTGTACCTGGTCAACAACGTAAAAGGTCCAAAAATATTTCCATCGAAGAAATTCCCATTAGAAGGATTTTCTGTCCTCCGAACACAACGAGGGAGGGTAGATTTGATTTTTTGGATATATGAGTAGCTAAATTATTTGGTAAAATAGACACTTGTGTGCATGAGTCGGTAAGGAAGTTAATATTCTTGTGGTATTCCTTTATAAAAAGTTAATCTTTGTTTGATTTGAAAACCTCATCTCTGAATAGATGAGGGTATGCTAATTTTTTTTAATCAAAGAATGAAAATGACAATGGGATTCGGCATACGTTCTTGCCTTGACTCCCTACTTCATATGCTGTCTACACATTATTTTTTTCCACTTAGTCCTCCATTTTTCTTATTAAAAATAATTGAAACCTCTTTTTCTTCTTTGTGATTTAAATCCGGGGATGGAAGACGCGTAGAAGAGTTTGTCAAACTGGCCTTGGAATTTGAATTTCATGAATCATTAATACCGTAACAATATTCGGCCAAATCTTCCAGATTCAGCTTGACTATCGTAAGAGGCATGGACCGGTGGGAGGTTGGAATAGATCTAACAAGAATCTCCTTACCCATAGTCCCTAACAGGTTAACAACGAAATATGGGTATAATTGGCAATTAATGGTCGGAAGAACTTTCTTGGACGACATCGATTCGTCCAAATAAAGAACAATGGCTCTTCTTACACGTTCTTGGGTTGAGATTCCCCATTGTTTCAGGACTTTCAATTTTAAATTTTCATACGAAGAAGTCCAATCCACGGGAGGTACATCTCTTAGGATATGCAAAGGGAGCACAGATACAACAATGTTTAGTTTGTCGCAACCCTCCTATACTTATGGGATTTGAAAATGAACTCTGCCCTCATGAACCAGGTCTCAGGATCCTCTTCGTCGAACCTTGGAAATCGTATATGGGAGCATCGTACGGTGTGTGCTCGGAAATAGCGAGGCAATCACGCTCAGGAGAAAGGTCCTTTGAACAGGTAGAAGGCATTTTATAGTTAAGATCGGGGTCACCAATGAAGGAACACGCCACGTAGACTTAAACTGAATGTATTTCCAAAAAGTTTTAGCATAAAATATAAAAGAAATTTCAACCTATCTTGTCTAAAAAGTCCTATAGCTACTTACTAAATACGTAGACTTTCTCTCTTCAGGAATACAAAAATAATAATAACAGCTTGAAATAATAATGTAGTATATTTTTAAATATGAGTTAAACCAAACACCTACAAAATGTAATTCTTTTTGCCCCCATACCAATCAAGGAATATTTGCGTTTACTAATTTTTTTTAAATGACGATTAAAAAAATTTATGGGGAAAATGAATATATTAAGTTCTACGACTTTTTTCTATTTAGCGGATAATAAATGATAATCAAGTTTATTCGAATTTTTTGCCTTTGGCTGGCGAACGTATAATAAATTAAAGAATAATTTAGAAAATATTTTTGTAATATAATTTTGCTGGAATAAAAAATTACCACCTGGAAAAGTGGCAGACAGGTTTTCAATTTAATTGGTAAATATTTGAAATTCCAGTCAAATTGTGTTAAGATAGATTCAATTATTTGAACACAGCAAATCTCAAATTGGCTGGATCTATTCCGTAAATGACAAATATTCAGTCTACTAAGTATTGTCTAGAGCTGTAACAATATCAAAAATATGCAATATCTGTCCATTAGTCCTTTTTGAAAAGAGTTCAAGTTAAGTTTCAATTCATTCAGGCTCAAATCCGAGTCAAATTTTAAGTTTTTTAAGCTTAGATGGTCCGATTTAAATCTCAAGTCGTTAAAAATAACAGTATGAATTCAAAAAAGATATTGCATCAAATCAAGTTCGAATGGTAAAAGCCTTAATTTATAAAAAGCATGTATTAATACGTAGTAGTATCCGGCATTGCCTTGATTTATTAGGCGTGGACGAGGACACAAAATTTGTCTGTTCGTCGTCGGTAGAAGATAACTTCCCAAAAATTCATTGGTTCTATTCTCCGTTTTTTATGCACACACTCACACGTAGTTGCTCAATAATTAGATGTTCTCTCTTCAATAATACTAATTAAGAAAAAATTGATGACCTTATTACTGATGAGCTAGGAAGTGATCTAGTCTCTAGAGCACTTCCTAGCAATGCCTTAGTTACACACACACTATGCTATATTCAAAACACCAACGAAATTTCATTAATATACCTACATTGTTATTTCTTAGATCAAAAATATATAAATGATATACATCAGGAATCACTATATACACTTCACTCTATATGCATGCTTAATAGTATATTCGAAACGCCTGCAAGATTTCATTAATATGACTATATTATTATTTCTTATATACTAAATGTCTGTTTTTCATTCCAAAATACATTTTTTTATTTATATATACAGATAAACTTTGCTTTATTAGTATAGTTGATAATATTGTATATAATACATAACCAAACGAACTAGTAGGATTTTTGAAAATAACCAATGGTGGCTTAGCTCAACTTTCACAAAAAGGGTCATGGTTAAAATTTTGCCAAGCCTTAATATATATGTATAATTTTTTTTATTAGGTTAAATAGAATCTTGATTTTTTTATAAAATCAATTTATTTTCTTGCCAGTATTCTCAAGTCAAAGTCAAAAGTAATCAAATTACTTTCTTGAGTACACAGCTAATGAATGGAAAATATAGAAATTGCATCAATAGTTGTTTTTTTTATTAAACTATAATAAACAAATTAAAAAATAAACATGTTGTTGTTTTTGGTCATCCGTCCCAAGATCATTACATCGTTCCGCTCGTGAAGAAACAAATGTACTACATTACTACTCATTTTTTAAAGTGGCCATTAAATTCAATTTCGATAAAAAAGACATTTATTTTACTCATTAGTTAAATTACTACAATTACTCCATTTTACCTAGGAATGGTCTCTAAAGTACATATTATATACAGCGTAGTTCCGATCCGAGTTAACAAAGTTCAATTTTACTTCAAGATTTTACGCGATTTACAAAAATTATCTTCTCAAATGAGAAAAAATTTGACCTGGGTGCCAAGTTCCACTGTTTCTAAGGGTAGTCCTAAAATCCATATCTGCAGCTTCGTTAATGGTGTGGGGCAGAATTTCTAGTCAAGGATTAAAACTTCCGTTAATTTCTCAAGAAAATAATGTCTAGTTGAACCAAGAACGCTACAAATCTGAAGTTTTGAAGCTTTACCCCTTCCCCGGTATAAATCCCGGAAGGACAAGAGCAAGAATTACTTTTCATCCGGATGGAGCTACCGTACATACAGGGAAAAAAACAAGAGCAGTGGCTATCAAAATTTCCATAATAAATTTATTATGATGAAATTTTGCCATTTAATAGATAAAAGACTAAAATTTATTTGACATGTATTCAAATATTCGTCGGATCAAACAGAGAGATTCGTAAGTTGAAAAATATCACATTATTCATAATATTTAAGTATGAGAAAATACAAGAGCTACAAAACTTTTTACATTCAAACATGGGGAAAGGAAAACCCGACTCCCCGTTTCATTTATAGTCAGTGATGTATAAAACATGTTCTGTCAGTATTTAAGAATAAAATAAACCGAAAATGAACTTGGTAATCCGGATAATTCGAAGAATGTTTGGGTTGTTGCAACGTTTTAGATCAGCTACAAGTGCCCGTGAGAGAAAGGAACTGAACAGAAATCCCACTCCATAGAAAGGGAACTACTCTAATGTCCAAGAGCATCCGCAGGATTTAAAAAAAATTAAAAGTATTAAATTTGTTGGTCCCTTTTATACTTCCCATTGTTCACTGGTTTCCTTAATATTAATGAAAAAAAGGGTTTCATTATTATGAAACTTTGTTGTTAAAGCCCCAAAAATTGATAATATCAAAACGATGACGTCATATGAAAATGCTCTAAAGAATATTTATTTAATACGGTGTTACCTCACTAACAGAAAAATGTTTTTTGTTATAAGCTGCAGAGGTTTCGTTTCTTTTCCCTAATCAGTGATGATAATATGTTGATAAGTTAAAATCGATATTCGATAATAAGCCCATTATTAATTTGTGAACAATTCCCAACAATTATTAAATGTTTATAATTCCATATTAGGAAAAAAATGGCCAATATTATCAACTGATTGTGTCCCTCTTTTCTATCCTCCTATCCCCTCAGAAGAAATGTTTGGGAGATAGGATAAAGGTAACAACGTGTAAATTGATCAACATTTGTGAATAAATGTTGACGGATACTACTATGACTTATGTTTAAAAAATTTAAGATACTATGAAAGTACATAATATACCAATCAAACTCCGATATTTACAGGATAACGGAAGATCTAGGACTAATATATTATTAAAATGTAATTATTAGATCTGTCATGATATGCGTACAATATTAAAAGATATTAAGTTGAATAATTTATTAATTTTAATTATATATTTTGTTTTAATGCTATTCAACATATTTACAGCTATGTAGGAATGCATTTTTTATTTTAAGCTTTTTTTTTAAAGCAAAACTCGAAGATAAAGGGACACATCCCTTCTTTGCCTTTAAACGCTCAAATAATTATGGATATAAATGCCTTGTTGAATTAAAAAAATACAATATGTTGGTTTTTATTTCGAACTGTTTATTGATTTAAACTGGATTTGTTATATTTAAGGGAGGAGTAACAACATTCCGATGGAATTTAAAGTGATATTCAAAACAAATCCTATCTTAATTATCAGTTTATCCTTTCAATAATACTTTAAATAACCAAATTGAAATGATTTTGTTTATTTTTTATTATTAAAATGCATTTAGATTTCGTTTGATTAATCTAGAACTATACATTATATAAATAACGTAATTAACTTTATTATCTCTGCCAACGAATTTGAACGGAGGTTATCTTTTAGCTAGTGAAAGTATGATTCCAAAAAAAATCCCAATACCAATTCCAATGTAAAAAAGTCTAGTAAAAAAATTATCGATTCCGATTCTTTAATATTTTACAAAATAATTAAAACATACTATTTTGCTATTAAGGCTATCCACAAGATATATTTAAGGGGGGCTTTATTTTCGAATTTTTTTTTTTTTTTTTTTGAAAAATTAAACTTTTCCAAAAATAATTAAATTCTATGGAAAAATTTCAAAGACTGTACAAAAATTTTTTTTAAATACACAGCTATTCACAAAAAATTACACTTTTTTGGAGAACAAATTCCAAAATCCACAGTTGTTCATAAAAAACAATTTTTTTTTGGAAAATATAATTTCAAAAAAAAATTTCAAAAATTAAACTTGAAAAAGAAATTGAAATATAAAATTTTTTGGTGAAAAGTTTTAAATATACATAGTTAACTACAGAAAATTAATTTTTTTCGGAAAAAAAATTGAAATATTAAATTTCACAGTAAAACATTTCAAATATTTTATTTTTCTAGTAAACTTGGGGGGGTTATTCTATTCCAAATTTAAAAAGTAATAAATAAATAAATACTAGTAATAAATAAGAATTGGAAATTTCAAATTAAACATTATTTATAGGACTCCAGGATTAATGAAAAAGTTAGAGATCCATTTTGAACAAACTTGCTACGAAGTTCATATTTGATCACAGTAAGAGTCCATTAAATTTTGAGAGGTCAAGATAACACAAAATGTAAAAAAATGCATAATCTACCATAACTTTGGAATAAATTGAGATACATAACTCAATTTGATTTGAGGTAGAGGTTTTTACTCTACCGATTGCCCATTCTAGTCGTGTCTTGTACTCTTCCCTTTTAAAAGAAACAGAAATAAAGACACAAAATCAGTTGATAATAATTAACCAATTCTTTTTAAGTCTATAAATATTAATCAATAGTTGTTTGGCATTATTTGCAAGAACTACTTTAATTAATCAATGTTCAGAAAACTGATTAGCCGTAGATAGACGGAATAATAGGCTTAAATGAAATGGGATGATGCATTGTGTCATTTGAGGGATATTTTATATTGAGGCAAAAAACTATATTACATATACTTTTTTGTCTCTTTAATGAATAAAATCAAATAAGTAATTTCTTATTTCCTGCTTTAGTTCGTAAACTTATTCATACCATATGTTTTACAATAACAGCTCTGAAGACCTGGTGCATCAGAATAAAAAAATCTTCAAAAAAATCAAGAAAAAAAGTCAATTCCTCACGTAGTTACCTTTATTACATCACGCAAGCTTTCCTCCAAAAAGAAACAGAAAAAGCCCCAAAATCATCTGGTAATTAGCCAAATAAGTAAATCATACGAACTTCTATTTATCTCTTATGTATTAGCAGACTCACATTATCACATAATTTATCAACAATTATTGAAATAAATTACATATATACACCAGCTCAAACCTGAGCAGTTGTGGTGGCAAAATTAATGGAAATAGGGTTCCAACTCGAGATGCCCACAACTAGCAATCTCACGCACCTTCACTCTTCTGTCATCCATCACCATATCATGGATTTTATAAAGGATTTCTGGAGTAGTAACCTCAAAAGGGAGTCCAGAAGGTTCTGCGTCACTTGTGCCCATATGGCCACTCCAAAAATTTTGAATCGACTTATAAATTGTTCTAATCAAAGGTCCAAAGTCCACATAATGTTTATCAAGCTACTTTTTAGTCCCCAGAGGCGTTTTACCTTTCACAAAGTAATGTTTAATCAACAAACGAAATTATTTTTTGTCCACTTTTTGAAAATCACTCCACTTCCTCGATTCAAACGAATGCCAAACAGAACTAAATAGACTGATCTCACTGAATGCTTGTGTTGTTTCTTCCAAGAGATACTACTAACTAAATATGACCCGAATTGAAGCCCGAAAAAAATTGTCAATGCTTAGAGCAGTTAAAGTTACAGCTGAGATATACTTCAAAAATTTACGAAAGACTTTCATGCTTTAATTACAGCGGATGAGGAAGAAAAGCAGTTTCTACTACGTTGCGTTCATGAACACTAGAAGATATATACTGAATGTAAAATAAAAGACTTGAAAGAAAATACATCCAAAAACATTAATTTTTTGTGTTATTAAGTAAAAATAATCCTAATATATGAAATAGAGTCCTATAATTTATCAATTTTGAAAGATAAACTAAGCATCACTATAGTATAGAGTAGGGTGGACCGGAGAAAGTTAAAACACGTTTTACTGAATTACTTGGAGATACTTTAAATTTGACAAGCCAAAGTTTTACACAACAGACATACATCTATTTTCTAATAGTCAAACGAGTTAAAATACAATTATGATAAGTACTTTTTGTGTAATTTTTATTTGAATGCAAATTTTCCGGTTCACCCTACAATCAAGTCATCGAATTGACGTTAGGCTCTAGTTGGCACCTGTTATCGTTGTCTTAGAGATTTTTTTTTTCATATTTGAGTAGCCAAAATCAAATAGAAAAAAATGGGGGGGGGGGTATGCATTTTTGAAAAATTACTTTTAATTTTATGGGACACCTTAATATATATATTATGAAAACATTCAAAAAAATTTAGAGAAAAAAAAAATATGTTATATGTCTTGGGACACCCTAATATACATATTACCTACCAATATTACATACAATATTGAAATATATAGTCAATTATAGAGTTTGTATTTTAATTTTTGGGATGAGTCAATATATTCAAGAACTTTACCTTCAATAAAAAACCTCTATTTGATTGAAAACTCATATATTTCCCCAATATGGCTTTTTGAATAAAATCAATTAATTTTTTCATTCTTTAGTTTTCAAGATCAATTTTGGGCATTTTTAGCGAAATTTGAAAATTAGAATAATTTTTGATAGAAGTGTGATAGAATTTGTTGAGATATACCATATGTTTGGGGTTCACAACTCAATAGGTCCCCCCGTTGTATGAGAAATCTATTAATATTTGTAAATTTATTCGAAAGCTATAATTCTCAAGAATACGATTCAGCTAAAGAAGGTTTATTCTTTTGTTTCATATTAACTCTAATAAGAGAAGAAGAAATCTTATGTTTTTAAATTAAACATTTCATTTATAATAGAAAATTTAAAATTTTACATCACTCATATCCAAAAATATTCTTCTATGTCTCAAACCGTATAATGTGTATACATAGTACATTTATAAATGGCTTTAAGTGTTGATAGGGTCTGCAGGTGTTTGTGTACGTGTGTTCACTGATGTGCGCAAAATATATACTTCAACACAAATCTTCTCCCTGTTTTAATATCATTTTTCTGGTGTTCTTTACAATAACTGCTCTTAGAAGTTGCCTGTAACTTTTAACACAACTTTTCATTTTTTCATAATTTTGAAGGGAAAAAAAGAAAAGATTGTGCGCAAACTCATGAGGAATTTGCTTCAACTCACTTTAAATGTGAGTTTGTATGTGTGCAAATGAGTTTGGAAGAATAGCTAAAAAAAAGTTCGATCCATATCAAAAAATATCATATCATCAATTTTGAATCTGACAGATTTAAATATATATTCCATGATTTTAGTTTTCATTAATGATTGCCTTTTTGGAGGGTGGGTCATCTGATTTTTCTTAGTGAGTTGCGAAGAATTCCAAGAAGCATTTTGTCATAGGATATCCGTTATTTAAGTTCATTGTATTAAATGATAATTTAATTATCTTGTAGATCTGGTATTCATGTCAATAAAATTATTACTAAAGACTTCTCTAGAAACATTTGTAGACCTTATCAACACTTAAATCCATTTATAAATGTAGGAACGTCTTACAATCTTCCTCAGATAGATTCTTTTCGATATTCTGAAATGAGGTAAGTATCGAAAGATCTCTACGATTTCTATCATTTCTCATTTTCTGTCCCTCAATCAATAGACATTGACTTCACTCACTGGCAAATTGGAACATTAAATAACTGATTCTTTTTCTGGGCATTACCGCTCTCAATTGAAACCTTTTTCTTTAAGTTCATAAAAACTTTTAGTTTTCACCAAAGGAGTGGTTTATATAGGTAGATAGATTAAAATTTACCTATGTCACCTTCCCATTCCTGGTTATTAAGCACCACTGTTGTAGACATTATAAGGTTTGAGACTTAGAAAAATATTTTTGGATATGAGTGATGTAAAATTTTAAATTTTCTATTAAAATTGAAAAGTTTTATTTGAAAGATAAAGATTTCTTCCCCTCGTATTATAGTTAATATGAAACAAAATTATTTTTCACGGGTAGAATTATATTGTTGAGAATGATAGCCTTCGAATAAGTTTACGCCAATTAACAGATTTCTCATACAACGAGGGACGTATGGAGTTGTAAACCCCAAACACAACGGTGTACCTTTTATAGTTTATGTGGAAAGTGATGTAGTTTTCATTTTGGTCACTTCTTCAAGGTAAAGTTTTCATTTTGGTCCAATATTAGCCTTGTCACGGCTATGTAAGAAGCAATTAGATTTGCATTAAAAAATAAGTAAGACTTTTTTTTTTAACTTTATTTAGTTTTAACTACTCATAGTCTTAATCTCGCCTTTTTGAAGTATGTTTATCGGATAATGGGGTTTTGGATCCGTGATAAATGGTATGATTTTAGTAAATCAAATTGAGACTGGATAATAAATTATACTTTTTTAAAAATGTTCTATAAAATGGAACCCAAGGACGATAATGCTTACAAAAGCTTCCTCTCTAAAAAATTGCGCCTCGCCACTTTTTTCCGAAGGATAAAATGAAATTATCTTTTTTTTTTCATCATTTACTATTTTTTTTTGCTTCTCGACTGCTCAAACCATTTTACCTGTGATGTATCGAATGTTTTCATTGGCAGATTGTTTGCATATCAAACATTTGCAAATTTTTTAAAGTTATTACTCGCTTAACTTCATTTTAAAAACATTTGCTACATCAATACTTGACATGTAAATTATCAGTTAAAAATAACATATTCTAATATTGTAGATTTAAAAAAAAATTATAACTTGAATAATCCTACAAATAAATTAAATAGGTTAAACAGTTTCATAAACGCTCGAGCGAGGAAAATCTAAATTGAAAATACAATACGAATTTAGATCAATATAAGCACTTGAAACCTTCGAGGGCCTATAACCTTCGTATAGAGGCCGCGCCAGACATACGTACCACAATTAACCTAATTAAATGAAATATTTAATAAATTTTTAGAGCCGTTTATAGTCGTTAAGTATGTATTTACATTTATTCATTTAATTAATTAATTGATGGAATAAAAGGTTGACAAACAAATTAACATTAATATTGGTTTTTAATTGTAGATTTGTAGCGGATTCCCATACTAAATTGGATTAAATGAATATATAGAATTATAATATTTATATCCTTGATAAATAGCACATAAGACAATTTTTACAAATTAAGTTACATATTAATATGTCATTCTATTATACTAGAAAAGTACACTTAATTATTCGTTGAAGGAGCCTATAAATCACTTGTAACGGTACTCAAAACTTGGTTGAAGATCTATTGGAGGTATGAATTTGCAGTTATAGATATACAACTCAGAAGATTCGAGTCCCTTGAGTGACTACTTTTGACAAAAGATAAAGCACATGAGGAGACAAAAACCATCTTTTTCATCTTTCCTTTCTGATGCCAGATCGATCCAACTGTCCTAAACTTCGCAGTTTTTCTCACTTTCGTTTATCATTTCATTTAGGGTATTCTCCTAATATCCAACCTTTGAACGCTTCCCCGAATCCTATCAGTGATTTACCTCACCAACGTCAACTGCCTCTTTTTCTGATACATCCTGGATCATTTGGATTACAACTACTAAAAAACTGGGTACAACTGAGTAAAAAAAGCTAATTAGTATATTCTATCTAGAGTTGTTCCCTCATGGCATAGAGGAACAAGGGATTTGAATGATTACGATAGATTGACACTGATGGTCGTTATTATATTTATTAGCACGTTGACCAGCAAGAAGGAAGATAATACAACAATAATTTTTCAAGGACAATTGGGCAAAAATATTTTTGCCGAAGGGTAGTTTGCAAAACGGGCATTTCGCCGAATGACTTTTATGGGACAATTGGCCAAAAAATGATATAAAATTTATTTATTATATACAATTGAAATTTTAATTCAATGTACATTCGGCAAATTGTCCTTCGACAAAAATGTTTTTGGCTAAAAGTCCACTCAAGAATAATAACATAGGGAAGGGAAAAGGTGTAAATATGTAACATTCACATGTAGAGTCTACGTTAACAATAAGAGTAGCGTAATATAAATTATACAAGTCAATTACAATAATAATAATAAAGTAGAAATCCCTGCTCTTACCTCATATTATGCTTGTTTGTCAATACACAAGTCTTTTCCCATATGTACAATAGATCGTATTGAACCATAATTGATGAAAAAGTGATTAACACTTCTTCCATGCGAATTGCTGTCGTGTTTGTTACTTATTTAGTTTATTTAAAGTACTAAAACGGGTTAAAAGATTCGAACCAAATGCTACTGTGTTGTGTTTATATAATGAATATAATTAATGAAATAGATTATTCTGTAAAACAAAACTAATTAATTTACCTATATCAAGGTTAATACAAATACAAGGTTATACCAAAACGCATTTACGACTGATGTTTGGCTTCCACCCCACTTTTAATAGTGACGTCATAGAAAATGATTGGTTGCGTGTTTTGTCAAAATCGGTCTTTCTTGCCAGCAATCGGCACGATACATTAAATTGAAAATTCTTGCAAACCGAATTACATGATAGTCTAACCTTATATTTCCATTAACCTTGACCTATATGACATAGGTATAAAACATATGATCAATATAAATATATATATTTTACTACCATTTTAAATAGTTGTAAAATATGCAATTGCATATAGGAAAAATAATTTTTCTGCCAAATGTCCCCAATTGGCTACCTCTTTATTATTTACTAATAAATCTTTGAAATAGAAAGAGATACAAAATTGTTCCTTCTTTAGCGTGGATGAGGAAACTTCTTCTCAATTATTTTACGAATGTTTGTAAGTAAACCATGTGATAAGTATGACTGTGGGGCTCTTGCAGGCTTCGTTTAAAACATCGATCTCCAAGACTGATTGTTTGGTGATGTCATCTCATCCTGTATCAAAATCGAACTAATCATTTCAAAAGTCCTACTTGTTCTCTACTCCGCACGTTCAATTAAGTCCATGATTCTTACAGGGGTTGATAAGTTGGTCATAATAATAGACTAATAAACTCAATGATCAACTTGCTGCATAGTCCTCTCTTCTTCTTAGGGTCGGAGATTTTAGCTAGTTTTTAGAATGTATTTTCTGCAACTTATCAAGCTATCATTATATAGAATTGTTTTTTTAAAGAAACTATGTTCAGTTGCGTCATTTTTAAGCATTTTGTTTGTTATGTTCAAAAGTATGTCATTTTAGAAGAGTTGAAATGAATTATTATTGATTACAAAAAATAAAATAAAAATGTCCGAAATGGTTATTCGCTGAAATATAGGTTCGGCAAAAAAAATATCGTCCGAAAGTCCTAGGACCATTAAATATAATAATAAACTGTTACAATTGATCCAGCCCTCATTTATTTAAAAAAATCGTCAGATGACCTTTTGTAACTATTGATAAATTTTTATATGTTTTAATTTATTTTCTTTAAAATTTCCATTAGGTTCTTGGATACAGGGTTGATCTTATCTAGTTGTACTTATTTCGTTTTTCTTCAATTTTTCAAGAGTAACATTTAATAGATGCTTTTTTAGGACATTTATTTAAGAACAATTATCTGAAAGCTTGCACAACTTTTATGCACATTGTGACCCTTCAGCTCTAATAATTGGCTCAATACGAGGTCTAAATCCCTTGCAGATCTTGACTATTTAGTCAAACTCGAGCTTGGTCCACTCCTTCTCCTTTCTAGAGACTGGGCACTCCTCTGAGGAGTAGCAAATACCCTCTCCTCAAGACGAGCCTAGATAGAGTAGTCCAAGGGGTTATTGTCTAGGCAGGAGGACGTCCACATGTTGAGGTCCCAAAAGTCCGGAAAATTGTATCTTAAGAAGACCTGGTTCTTAGTAGCGTAATAATACGAAGAAAGTACATGTTTCACTGACACTGAGACATTGTTTGGTTGTGATGTAGTGGTTGTTCTGCTTATTCAAAGTGTTATCAACGGGGAAATTTTTTTCATCAGAAAAGAGAAAAACTTTTCCCGAATTTTTGTTGGCCTTGAGAATATTTAGAATATTCTTTGCTCTCTTCAACCATCTCAGCTTGCTCTATTCAGTGATAAGATGTCTTGTTGTCCTCTTATGTGAATTTGCAGCAACGTTATGATGATTACCTCTGATTAGCAAGAATCATCATTAAATTTTTATTACTTAAATTTTTCATATTTGCTACTCATTTAAAATTACTAATAAGGAAAAACTACTTATACATTTTATACCTATGTCTTCAATATTTAAAAAAAGTATAATTTGTCATATTTATATCACTAAGCACATACAAGAACATTTTTTCTAATCTATTCTGGAATTTTATAAGTAAGGTTGTAAATCTTGAGCATTTTTTATGTGTTTTGTTGTTGTTGTTGTTGGCAATCTGAACAGTTATTTAATGTGTGTTAAAAGAAGAATTCTCGGCGCCATCTTTTGTGTAAATTAATTTAAAAATGAATAAATGAAATTAATATATATGAATTTAAATATATTCTAATATTTTCCGTTTATAACGCTATTTTAAATGTAGAATGTTCTTCACTTTATAGCCGTAATTTATTTTTCTCCTTCAAAAACAGGGCTGTAGAGTCGGGATATTAAATACCAGACTCCGAGTCCAGTATTTTGAATGTAACCGACTCCGACTCTAACACACATTATTATTTTTTAATTAAGATGTTTTATAGCCTATATATGTACTATTGAGTCATTTGAGTCTAATGACTATAAATAAAGCTATAGGTAGTTATTTGTAATACATAGCAAATAATTGTGACAGGTATAAAGAAAATATTTGGAACATAAGATATTTAACAAAGTAAACAACAAATGAAATATTTCAAAATCAATATAGTGCTAACACATTCAAAAGTTTCTGAACATAATCTATGCACTCGTAACAGGAGAACGGTAATACACAAAACATATCATTTCAACGTTTTACTTTACACTGATGATATTGACTATTCAAAAGACTAAATAAGGGCTAATGGCTAAACTCTACCCAACATAATAATTTAGACCTTAGAGAAGTTCGGGGATTGCAATTGTATAGAATAAAGAGTACTTTCGAAATTTGTGAAGTAAACTTATAAAACGGTTAACTTTCAAGTTTCATAAATTAATAGCCCTTACTACCTACAATTTATAACCATTCAGAAAAAAACTTTACGAATACTCAATGTATGCCTTAGATTATAAATAATTTTTGTAACGGGACTAGGAGTCGCTACAAATTTTCTGACTGCTGACTCTGACTCCAAACAAACAAGGCACCGAATCTGACTTAGGACCCTGCTCCAAAATCATAAAACAGATAGCTAAGGTTTTAATTCAGGTGTGCCATACGTCTCACTCCTGGGGCACAATTTAAAAAATAAAGGCCGCAAGAAGGATTACCATGTTAGAAATTCTAAAGAAAATCCCCAAATAGTAGTTACTCAATCAAAGTGCGAGTGTGCTCATGAAACACAGCGAGTACAGTTCATTACATCCTCTGTTTATTAGCGACTACAAACTGCTTCATCTCATAAAAAATTTACATATACTGTGAAACATCGACACACGAACGTAACTATGTTTGCTTTTGCATCAAATTACGAATTTTATTTGAGTTAGGAAAACTGGAGATAAGCCGTGAATGGATAAATGTGAATCAAATTAGGCCAATCATATAGATGATTTGATATACGAGCTACGAACTCAGTTACAGAACGGATTAAATTTGTGCAATGTCGAGACAACACTGTATTGAGATATTATGTGAGACGTTCAAGTAATTTAAGTATTTCTTTGGAAATCCTACGTGATATTTAAAGGAACATCAGCGTAATACTTTGTTCAATCAAGCACAAAAAAAAAAAACATACTTCAACTAGTAAAAAAAGCACTCAGCTCATATTAGATTATATTCTCGAATAAAGAATATTGTTATATTTTGACGAGAAGTAATTTTAAAAATAATTCATAGTAAAGTTATTTTTGTACACTGTTTTAGACTGAGGCTTCGAATTTAAGTCATATCTTATCAGTGTCTCTTCCAATATATAAATAATAATCATTAAGGTATGTTATACAAACATCTATCTGCGTCTTCAGTGTATCTTTTTCAATCAAATTCAATATTGCTTTTTTATCTATCCCTAAAATAAAGAATTAATTATAGTGCAATTAAAGTGTAGTTAAAGGATGCAAAACTCCTAATCACCCAGGTAAGATAATAAATATTTGGAATTTACTAAGTTACTACGGCGTATAGTAACAAGTAATTTGATAAAATTTTAGTGTTGTATCGACTTATGTCGATCATGAACGAGTTGAATTGTTAATTATCGATGCAAGTCGATAAATTAGAAAAGAAAAAACAAGAAAAAAAATAACTAGCTAAGCATTCCCACTATCCATTAATGGAATTCTAATAACTTTCAATTAACCTTCGACTGAAAAGTTCGTAGGCTAACAAAAAAAAATATTAATTTGGCAAAATTCGAGTTATTTATTCAATTGATGGCGATGCAACGATTATAGCGTTCATAAAATTGATCTTAAAAAAAATAGACCTCAGTTTCTTTGATTAACTCTACATTATCTCTCTACTTTTTTTTCTTGTGAGCATTCGTTTGGGGTCTGCAAGCCGGGAAAAGTCACTGGGGGAAGGGGGGGAGGCAGAGTTGGAGAATATGGTAGAGGGGGAAGCAATTCGTAGTCTAAACCATACAATTTTACATTGTTTTTAGTGATTTGTGACACAGTAAATTGTCTTGATTATTATTATACCATACATATCCCATAATACACATGCCCAGGGACTCTTCTAGCTTTCATCATTCAGAGAGGAGGGGGTGGACTTGCTAACCGATAGATGCCTCATTCCATGCTTTGTATTCGGTTCGATGGCTTCCAGTCCACTCAACTGACCGTCGAGTGGCCAGGGTTTCCCAAAACATAGATGCTCAGCTCCCCTATATACTTATACATTTTAAACTGAGGTCCCCTTTATACGAGTTTTAGGGCCCCTGATGGAACTTGGGCCACTATACGCTCTGCATATAAGGTAGCTACGGCCCTGTTTGCTTCAAATATAATTTCCTGGGCCCGAATTTTCTAGCAACGCACCTTTTTTAAAGTGCCTGTTACCAAACTGAGCCTTTATATAAAAACACCGAGACCAAGGACCCGAACCAAGACCGGAACCAAGACCGGAACTGTTGAAATGAAAGAACTGAGAACTACTGAACCAAAATCGGGTACTACCTTGCCAACAACAACATAACTATATTTGCTTCACCAATTGTCGGACACCTCACAAACTTGTACACGTATCGTTTGAAGATCGATACTAGCTAAAAATCATATGATTTCATGGTGGTGCCATGTATGTGTCAACTAATGAACTTTTCAGCCAACCTAGTTGACATATTTTGACTGTTTTATCTTTTCAACGTTATTTTAGTTTTTATTTATGAAAAATGACTTGATTAAGAATAGAATATGCAATTACAAAAAAATAATATTCACAAATATTTTTTTAATTTATTTGTATCCATGTCAAGTTTGATTCCAAAAGGGCAGAAGGGATAAAATGAATGAAATTAGCGTTTTGGCTGAGGGAAAAGTCACAGAATCCTCCTAGTATTCTTCATATCTCATAGAAATTGAATTTTATAACGAGTGAGGGAACCATATTGAACGACCATTTCATCAACATCTCATAATACCAAACAAGTTTATTAGTTGAAATCCTTAGAATTACTAAAAAATGTATTTCAACTCCTTGAGCATAATATATACCTTTTTAATCATTGAGTCTATTGTAAGTTTTTAGTTACTGTATTTTTTCATTATGGGTATGTATTTAGTAATTTTTTTTTAAACTCTAAATTTTTATTTTTTTGTATAATCTAATTTGGGGCTAGAATACTAAATAATTATTATACTAATAATTATATGCTGGGTGGTGTGCCAGTCTCTAGCTTGTTATTTAAACAATGATGCATGCTCAGAAAAATTTTGACAGCACTTTTCTATTTGAGAAACATAGTTACACGCAAGGTTATTAGAAATACAAGGTTGTACCATCATGTAATCTGGCTTGCTAGAATTTTCAATTTGAAGTATCGTACAGACTACTGGGCAGGATAAGAAGATTTTGACAAAATATACAACCACTCATACACTATGACGTCAATATTAAAAAGCGTGGTAGAAGTCAAACATCAGTCGTACAGGCGTTATGGTATTAGCTTGTATTCCTATTAACCTTGCGTACATGTTATTTTTTAGTAAATAATATTATCACTTAGGGATTCGTATTACTTTGCTACAAGACTTGCTGTCGCTTTGTCTACAAACGAATATAATATTAAATTAAAAAATAAAAACGCTAATCGGATTTTATAATTGTTTGAATCGACATAACACTTTGATAAACACCTTAATTAAAAGTATTAAATGTCAACTATAGAATTATTATATTTTCAAAGTGTAATTAAATAGATTGGCATATTTTTAATGGTACAAAAATTATAGATATGTAATTAATTTTCTTCATTATGAAAATGATGATTGTCTTACGTAACTTATGATGCATTATAATAAGCTTGTAAATCAATGGTTAAAATTTTCTTGGTTTTTAATAATTCTAAGAGAGTTAAAGTTAAACACCTGTTACTTCTACTTGAATAAACAAACATTACATCGTCTGACTCCTACAAATCATAAAATATGTTATATAAAGTATAGATCAAAATAGTGAATATCCGGTCGATTATTTCTGCCTGTTCTATTAAAACCATCAGCGACAAATATATTGTTATACAGGCAAACATCTGTTCACTAACCTAAAAAATATGTATTGTGTAGTCAACTGTCGATTACCCTGCTTCTTTTCAACTCATTAGGGCTCTGAACGTTAATTGGTTGAATTAGAATGAGTTCTTGTGAACAGAATTTCCGACAATAATTGAAGAATCAATCCATAGTTGGGAAGAATTGATTAAATTCCAACTAATTTTTAGCCTCTTGAGAGGAAATAATGCGATATAGAATAAAGGAAACAACATCATACGTATATATGTTGTGTGCAAGTTGGAATAAAAAAAACTGAGAGGAATAATACTGAATACAGGATTTACAGTGCTTGGGATTAGTATAATGCAATAATTGAATATTCCATGGATGATTGACACATTAGTGGTCTAATTTTCTACTATTTTAATAAAATTTACTCAAATATAAGTATTCTGTGGCATGTTATAAAGTTCTAATGTCCAAGGTTATATTACCCATAAATACATAATAACTATGTAATTTTAACAAATTAATATAAATTTATAGTTGGGCATTAGAATGTCCAATATTGTAATTAAATCATGCATTTTAAGACGAAGCAATTGCAACTTGTACCATTTTCTTATATAAGTCTGAACATCTATATATATACATATATATATTTACAAGTTAAATATTCGGAATTTTTTACCGTTTAATGAAATCCACTCAACCTATGACTTTTCTCATAACGAGGCTATTTTAAAAGGGATCTGACTTTTTTCGGGTCCAAGTTAAGATTTAAGTATCCTGCCCCCTTTCTCCTCCTTCTCTGCCTTGTCTATAAGGATTACCTGTATTGAGAAGTAGTAATAGCAGCACTACAGGCATGTACCTATGCAACCGTATTTCCTATTTTTAAATGTGAACATCAGGTAAAACGCGCCACCACGGCGATTCATACATACATAGGTGCACGGATGGATATTCTTGAAAGAGCTCGTTTTGAATTATACTAGTTATTATGTATTGAATGAAATTTTCTCTTTAGTTTCTTATAGTCCTTAAATATGGTTGGAGAGTGACGCGTGATGGATACATTTAAATCACGTATAGTTATTCATTGTTAATTTATTTTTCTATACATATGTACATTACATTATTTCCAAATCTTGTGATTCTCTTCCTTAAAGAGAGTGGTTATTATATAAAAGTGTTATAATATTAATAAACATATTTGTAATATGTACTAACCATTTAAGTGAAAGTTTATAGGTATAAGTACATGTTATGTATAGTGCCAATAATATATACATTACATATGTAGATTGAAAAGTTAGGAAATTGAGGCAGAAACAAATCCTATTTCAAAAATTGCGGGCAATTATTGGATAAATAAATATAAAATGATTCAACGTTTTATTTCTTAGATATGTGGATCCACAAATCATCATCATGCGTTGGAACAAGTACATAGTAACCCCAGAGAAGGAGCGGAAGAAAATGCCAGATGTGAGTCATATGAATGGAATCATCAACTCTGGCTTCGAAGAAATTGAATTAAATGATAACAATAGTGTTCTTAATCCAGAAGAAGAAAAAAAGAACGGGGAAACAGTAGAGCACAAATCCTCTGTTGTTTCCAATGACAATCTCAAATTGGACATAAATGAAGATATAAGTAATACTCATGTACCGTTTATGAAACTTGTAAGTGGACAAAATGAATTTGTACTACTTTGATGTTTTATTGATTCGTCAACTCTGTTTGTATTAGTTTTCTTATGCCACAAGGAGTGACTTGATATTCATTGGTATTGGGATTCTAGCTGCACTTATTGGCGGACTATCACTTCCATTTATGATAATGCTCTTTGGAGAGTTGACAGACACATTTATACTGAGTAATCCTTTATCCAGTGATATTTGTTTGATAGAAAATGGGACTTGTTGTTCAAATAACGGAACGTAAGTAATGAGATTTTTTCCACAATATTAACTTATATCCTTGTCAAAATTAATGTTGTTCGTATTGTCAAAAACATTTAGTTTTTAAAGAGTTGCAAAAATATAAATAATTGATGTAGTACAAATTACCTTATGATTTAATTACTCTAAAATAAAACATATTGTAGAGTGGATTTATCCTTAGAGGATTGTGATTTGAACGAGGATGACATTACGCAATTATTTAAACCTATCAATTTCTTGGATGGAGTAGCTCGTTTCGGTAAATATATGGATTGAATGATGAAAATACATTAATTAACATTTCATTTTTTTTAAACCTAAAGGTCAAGGAACAGCTATCATTGGTTTAATCAATTTCATTACTTCATATATTTTTGTCACATCTTTAAATTTTACGGCTGAAAGACAAGTACATCGAATCCGAAAAGCCTTTTTTAAATCTTTACTCAATCAAGATATCAAGTGGTTCGATACTCATGAAACTGGGGACTTTGCTACAAAGATCACTGAGTATGTATGTTAGCATATAATTAATCAATAATTCTCCCTATAGTAGATGTTAAAACATAAAAAGATTTTCAATATGATTATTATTCAAATCATTATATTTGTTTCAAGGGATTTGAACAAACTTCAGGAAGGGATTGGTGAAAAAATAGGACTTTTTATATTTTTTATCACAATATTTATATCAAGTCTGATAACTGCTTTCATACATGGATGGGAGCTAACTCTAGTAATTCTTTCTGCAATGCCTATACTAATGATAGCTGTAGGAATAATTGCCAAATCACAAACAGCTCTTACAGTGAAGGAGTCAAATGCCTACAGTAAAGCTGGATCCGTTGCAGAGGAAGCATTCTCTTCCATTAAGACTGTAATGTCATTTCAAGGACAAAACACTGAGATTCAAAGGTAAGATGATCCTTTAAAATATTATAAAAAAATATCATAAGATATTTATGTTTTTAGATATAAAGAAAATTTATCTGAGGCACAGAAAACAGGGATACTGAGAGGACTTCTGACTGGAATTGGAGGAGGTTTAATGTGGTTCATTATATATTCTAGCTACGCAATTGCATTTTGGTATGGGGTGAAATTAATTCTTGATGATCGTGAATCTTGCATAGCTAGTCCAACGGACTGTCAGATTCGATATGGACCGTCGAATCTTCTGATAGTGTTTTTTTCTGTGTTAATGGGAGCAATGAATATTGGACAGGCCAGTCCTTATGTTGAAGCATTTGCAATTGCAAGAGGTGCTGCAAGTTCAGTTTTTCAAATCATTCAAAGCACACCTGCGATAAAATCCGATTATGATCATTTGCAGAGGCAGCAAGATAAAGCACCACCTTTCACAGGTCGGATCACCTTTAAAAACGTTCATTTTGAATACCCAAGTCGTCCAACAGTGAAAGTTTTGTCAGGTCTTAGCTTTGAGGCTTCACCTGGTAAAACATTGGCCTTGGTAGGTCCATCTGGATGTGGAAAATCAACTGTTATTCAGTTGATACAACGATTTTACGATCCAAGTTTTGGCGTAGTATCAATCGATGGTGAGGATATTACAACTCTTGATCCACATTGGCTCCGAAGTCATATTGGAATTGTGGGTCAAGAGCCAGTTTTATTTGAATATTCCATTAAAGAAAACATAACTATGGGCTTACAAGGGGAGATAAGTGAGAAAATGATTGATGATACATGTAAGGCTGCAAATGCCTATGATTTCATTCAAAGACTTCCCAAGGTATGTACAATGTACCTTCATATTTATTTATTAACATATGAGATCTGATATTGTCACTCATTTCATTTTCCATGTAAAGAAATATGACACCATAGTCGGAGAGAAGGGCGCTCTTCTCTCAGGAGGTCAAAAGCAGCGAATTGCCATCGCTAGAGCTTTAATACGAAATCCTTCAATTCTATTATTAGATGAGGCATCTTCAGCCTTAGACTCTCAAAGCGAGTTCATTGTTCAATCAGCTCTTGATAAAGCTAGAAAAGGCCGTACTACAATTATTGTTGCACATCGTTTATCCACCATTCGATCAGCAGATGCGATTCTTGTGATGAAAGATGGTTATAGAGTCGACTACGGAACACACGAATCCCTGAAATCTAATAAAACAGGATTGTATTGTTCATTAGTAAACGCTCAGGATTGCCAAGTGGATCAAGATGAAGGTCTACCACTGTTTAATCCAGAACTGAACTATGAAGAAGAAGATGAAGTCTATGATCTTGAACAAGGTATACATAAGCATAACACTTGCTCAAATCGTGATAACTTAAAAATATATTTTTTAGTTGAAAATGAAATGAATTCAATGACTTATGGTTCTATAAGTGGAGGATCATCTTGGAATCGTCGGCATCACTTTGTTCGGCCTACTTTAGAGAGACGTCATAGTACTGGGAGTGGATATAGTGAAGATTCATTAAAAATCGAAGATGCACTAGATGTAGCTGGTTCAGCTATTGGGATTGCCCGAGTTGGGTCAAGAAAAATTCGTAGAACTAGTACAAATTTTACGGATAACGAATATTTGGAAGCAGAAGAAATGAAATCAGTCAACTCAAATGTAGGATTCTTCACTGTTCTACGAGAAAATTCTAACGAATGGCTATATATATTTATGGGATGTATTGCATCAGTGGTTATGGGAGCCTCAATGCCTGTTTATGCTCATTTATTCGGCGAAGTTCTTGGAGTATTATCAAAAAGTATTGAAGAAGCTCGTGTTAACTCAATCACGTACTCCATGTATTTCCTTCTTGTAGGGATTATTGTAGGATTTAGTATGTTCATGCAAGTAAGTTCGATGGTTTAAAACTCATCCGACTCTCAATCAATTAGTTTACAAATATTATTTTTAATTCCGTTAGATATTTATGTTTAGTCTATCTGGAGAACTCCTTACGACAAAGCTTCGGATAAAGGCGTTCACGGCCATGCTAAACCAAGAGGTTGGTTGGTATGACGAGTCTGTAAATAGTACTGGTGCTCTATGCTCAAGGTTGTCGGCTGATGCTTCTGCAGTTCAAGGGGTGATTAATTATTTGAGTTTTTTTATTCATTTATTATATATATTAATAGGCAACCGGAAGTCGTTTGGGCACAATAATTCAAGTAACACTCACAATACTCATGTCTATATCTGCTGCATTATATTTTAATATAAAACTTGGATTAGTTGGAACTCTTTTTGTACCATTTGTTCTTATTGGAGCCTGGTTCCAAGGGAAAATAATAACTTCCCAAGATAACCTCGAAAAGGATGCCCTTTCTCGCTCAGCTCGGATTGCCATTGAGGCAATTAATGGAATAAGGACTGTCGTGGGACTAAGGTTGGAGGAAAGCTTTCAAGAAAAGTATTCTACAGAATTGAAAGATCCGCACGAGTCTGCTATAAAGAATTCTCATTTAAGAGGCCTTATTTTTGGATTTTCTCAATCCATACCTTTCTTTGCCTATGCGGGTACTATGTACTACGGAGGAACCTTAGTAGAATCAGACGGACTTCCTTATAAAAATGTCTTTAAGTGAGTGGGTTCGTTGTATATAGTTCTTACTTAATTATGAGAAAAATTTATTTAATCTATATTTAAGAGTTGCAGAAACACTTATACTTGGAACTCTTATGGTGGGTCAAGCTACAGCATTCGGACCAAACTATACTAAAGCAAGAATTGCGTCAATACGTATATTTAAACTTTTGAATAGAGAGCCAAAAATTCGCTCTGATGTTATACCAAATACTGATGAAATGGTGAATATTTCTTTCAACAGTCCATGAATAATAATAATTATTATCCTTTATTTAGGCCACTAACATGAACGGAGAAGTTACTTTTACGAATGCTGGATTTTATTATCCAACAAGAAAATCCGTCAAAGTTTTAAGAGATTTGAAACTATCCATAAAGAGTGGTCAAAGTATTGGAATTGTAGGCTCTTCAGGATGTGGAAAATCAACCATAATTCAACTTATTCAGAAATTTTATGATCTCAGTAGTGGTAAATTGGAATTGGATTCCAAGGACTCAGAGTCCATCAATGTAATGTGGCTTCGATCAAAAATAGGGATTGTGTCACAAGAGCCAAATTTGTTTAACCGTTCCATAAGGGAAAATATTTGTTATGGCTTGAACAAAAGGAATGATGTTAGTATGGATGACATTATTCAAGCAGCCAAGGATGCAAACATCCATAGTTTTATAGCTTCACTTCCACAGGTTGTACATGTGTACCTATACTGTATAATAAATTTACATATGTCACACATTATGCTTTGTAATATATGTAGGGCTATGACACTCGAGTCGGCAATGCCGGAACCATGCTTTCTGGTGGTCAAAAACAGAGAATCGCTATTGCCAGAGCATTGATAAGAAATCCTTCTTTATTATTGCTTGATGAAGCTACTTCAGCCCTGGATACAGAGTCAGAGAAGGTTGTACAAGAGGCTCTCAATAAAGCTTTAGAAAATAGAACATCCATTACAATTGCGCACAGACTAAGTACAATCAAAAACGTGGATAAAATTTTCGTCTTAAATCAAGGAAAAGTCGCAGAGGCTGGAAGCCATGAGTCGTTACTTCTGCTTAAAGGATTTTATTATAAACTTTGGACTAACGGGACACAAAGAAAAATATAATTTATTTTTATGATGGAACAATTGAATCATTGATTATACTGTCGGGCCAGATATTTTTTTCATTTTCTGAGCCATCCCCACAAGTGAATGGTTCGTTCTTTATACATTTTGTACATCCTTTAGTAAAGTCTGGTAGACATGTGTCGCATATTTCTCCGATCCATCCAAATGAACAATTACATTCATCAGGTGCAGAGCAATTTCCATTTTTACAACCCTTTTTACACATAGGAGCATCACAGTTTGTACCAGTAAAACCCTCCTCACATAAACACTCAGATGGATCTTGGATGCAAAATCCATGTTTGCAAGTCTCTCTTTTTGTACACACATCACACTCCTTTCCTTTCCATCCGGGGATACATCTTTAAAAATAAAAAGATCATCATAATTTCATGTAATCACCCCAAATATCATAAGTGTGTATCCCATACTTACTGGCATTGATGAGGTGAAACACAGTATCCATGTTGTAAGCAATTGTCAGAACATGCGGCTGGAAAAAATATGAAAATATGAGAAGTTACTATTCTGATTGTAAGGTTCATTTTCACAAAGCGCGACGCTTTCGCCGTAATTTTGGTTCTATCCTTGGATCAGAACTTCAAGGGGACCCTGGACACTATATTTAATCTTATTACTTTAATAACTCTCCTATTACAAAATGGGAGGTTTTGTAACGGCACATATAGCATCTTTTAAAGGCTAAATGTTACTAGAAACAAACACAATAGTGACGAACGTGTTTCCAGAGTGTCCTGCTTTTAACATAAACCATTTATTTTCATTGACATGAACTCTCTTATTTGTGTAAGGTAGAGTTACTAAAGTTTGAAGATCATCAATTGTAGAATCACTACAATTGATGATCTTCAATTGTAGAATCAATTGAAGATTTTTGTACTGTGGATAGTTCCAAAATGGAATATAATTTGGTAGAGACTGTGTATTTTCTTTCCATCAAACTTTTTTTTAACTAGGAATTTTTGTGACCACATACTTAACTTATTGACAGAGATAAATTAATTGCACTTGATTACTAACTTTCGTTGCCATAAAACCTCTCCTTTTTTTAAAGAAAAAATATGTAAGATTTGAATATCACATTTTGGTGAGTAGTCACAAAATTATGTCCCTAGAATTGATTAAAAAAACTACGACAATATGAATATGCAATCTGTACATCTATGATAAAGCTTGTGTCTACTTATTGAAAGCATAAAAACAAAAGTTAATTGCTTATGGGAGGGGAATCACTAAGAAGAAGGAAATGTTGGCAGGACATCAGTTTCTTCATTCTGATAATTTCCTTAAATAAAAATTATCAGTTGCTGCTCTTTCAGAAATCTCCTACTTTCAAAAGAAACGATTTTGTAGATCGAAATATATTGAATCTTTATGATCGTCCCGAAATTAAAAAGTGACAATTAAGGAAGTAAAAACTAGTTGTTGGTTTCTGTCTGAAAATTATAAACTAATATGATACCGTTATATGTTTAAATAATTCAGTCCAATTTTGGACTGGATGAATTTCATAGTAAAATTCGGTTTACAAATAAATTGTGCTTGATCTGGTTCCACGTTATTTTTTTAGAAATGAAATTTGATGGGGGAAGAATTTGTTTGCGACATTTTTATAAGAAAAATAAATTTTAATCTATGAATTGAATCTCGTTCAATGTTCTAAAATTCGGTCTGGACCGAAACATCAGTCTAGAAAAAATAAATTAAGAAAGAAAAGAGAATAGAAATTCAGCCTCGGTCTCAATACTAGTGACAAGGAGCCCTAAATGTTATTTTAAAATCATACGTAGTTGACAAAAGGGTCCAGTCCAATTTGTTTCACATTTGCATTCAAAGGGTGTATCACATGTTCCATATTTACAATGTGGTAATTTGATGCATTCGTCACATTTCTCTCCAGACCTTAAAAATGAAAAGAAAATCCGCGTATTCTCCTACTGATTATATATATTGGATCGTATATCCTATTACCATCCTAGTTCGCAGGCACACATCTCAGGTCCAACGCACTTTCCATGAACACATGTTTTCGAACAAGTTGGAACTTCACACAAGTAATCTGGATTTGACCAACCTCTCATACAAATGATTTCACCTCGGCCATTACAAATATATTTTTCGGTTTCTTTCAATCGTTCTGCAGAACAGGCATAAGCACTTTTGCTAACTGGAGTATGTATTTGTCCGGAAGAAAGCTGATGGAACCTGTTGCTACTCGTTCCACTTGAAAATAAACTTACTAAGAAAATTGTAAATACTAAAAACAACATTTTACTTGATTGTGTGGTTCCTTTGAAGGATTCTTAGATATTTATACCTCTTTTTTGATTGTCATTTTCGCTCTCTCTCTTTCTCTTAAATAAAATGATTAGTTTATGGATTGTGAATCAATCTCATAGTTTAAATGCAATTAAATATTATTGATTTATTTTTATAATTTAATTTTGTAAATATAATGCTAACACAAGAGATTGGTAACCTAGTAATAGTTATATAGCGCATTATTTCTCAAACTATATAAAAGTGCACCTCGAGAGTATATTCAATTATATGCTGCAAAATTTATGTTATCTACCAATAAGTAAACAAGCCCAAAAAATGTGTTCATGACTTTGGTTATCTCAAGAAATAAGGCAATATTTTCACTATAACAATCCTATTTTCAATGTCGAAGATGTCTCTAGAGCAGTCTATTTTTAAGTTGACTTTCCGGTTGCTGAACTCGGATCTTCTCAAGTGAATTGGATATAGAACAGCCGTTTTATTAGCGTTTTCAACATTTCCAACTGTATAAAGGGTACAACAAACTGTACACTTGTGGTAAAAAGAAGCGAAAATAATCATGCTTAAACAAGGATTCTAGTTATATACAAATGACATTTGTGTCCGGGTAATCCTTCGTGTATAACCTATAAATAAGACTCGTATAAATCGTTCCCAATACTGACGTAGTTGTTCTATGTGTAGGTTTTGTGTGAGGTTGATAAGCTTGAGTTTCCGCCTTGATTACTCTTACTTCCTTATATATAGGTTTAGTTTGTCTAGATACGAATTTACATCCTCGATCCGTGACTAATTTTACGCCAGTACCAAAAAGGATAAATTATTACTTCCTTAGCATCATTTTATCCACTATCATCTTCCATAAAGAATAAGCTCCAGGGAATGTAATACATGTGTCAATTATGGCTATTATATATTTGAGATCGTTAGCCTATCTGTTGAGCAATGTTCCAACTATATCAATGTAGAATACTTGAAAGCGTTCTCTTACAGCCGTAGATGCTAGACCCATTACTTTGGAAGCTTGTTGTTTTCTAACTGATGATTGCATGCTAATACAGTATATATATCTTCTATATAAATAAAAGAAAGTTTGTCCCTATGAATATCTGAATGTCTGAATATATGAAAAACGAGTCGCCGGGTGCACTGTATATAGTGCTTCATGATGTATGTACATAAGAAACATATTAAATGGGACTTAAAATCAGTCCAATCCAGTCTCATCCCTGTAATCGGGCCTTAAAAAAGTCCCAAATTTTGAATCGCACTCTACAAGGTCTCATTTTTCACTAATATTATGTTAAAGCATCTCAGTTTCCAATTGAATTAGTTTTGTAAACTTTAAGTATATTTAAACACGTGCATATTTCAACATTATTCTTAATTTAGGATATGTTAAACACTAAATTGGTCTTATTAAAATAATAGAAGACTATGATGACGTCATTTATCAGAGATCGTTCTATGGGACGGCTTTGGCGTCCGAAATGCATTCGTCTTTAAAATTTTAGAGAGGACGTCAAAAAAAGTTAATCAATATTCCAAGTTTTGAGCCATCAAAAGTAGCAGAAAAAATGAATATTTTTCACCGGAAATTCTTGTGTATATGTAGTTGGATAAATAGAGTTGTTGACTATAGCAATTTTTTTCTCTTGGCTCATAGGGATGGGAATAATATTTTTTAAATTGAGTTAAGCGTAAAAACAACGTCTGAGAGAATGACGTTAAAACATAGAAAATGAATTACTGATTTTCTACATTTTAAAATGGTATCAGTGCAGACAAAATATTATGATTACACGAGTGTTTAAATACATATATATTTTATTTATTTTTAAAACAATTTATACCAAAGATAGACAATAATTCTTCTTTAAGAGGTATCAATTAAAAATCAAAAAGATCAAAATCCTCACCGGTTTTCTTTTCTAATCGCTTACTGAGTTTTTTCTCATCAAAAACACATTTTCTACTCATACTCAATTGAATCAAGTCACAAATACTAACATTCTTTCCCTTTATAAATATTCTACCTATCAAATTAATAATATAAATTGTAATTACAGTTGAAGTTGTGAACAAACTTCATAATTTTTGTTTCGTTTCATAGATCATTTCAAGTTTATCATGATATATCCTCGAATCGTATCAATGAATACTCATGTTAATACTTCCCATGAGTATGAGTAGAGTTGTGAAATATGTAAAAATTACACTGAGTTATTTTCTATTGGTCAATTTGAATAATACTTTTGGAGAGGTTTTATCATTAGAGTTGTCGAAAATATGAACTATAAAAAATTATATTCAAGTTTGAACTTGTATATAAGAAAATTGTACAAATTAAGAAGAATTAATTTGTACATATACTCATATTCTCTTAACTAAAAATGTTCCCTTGCTTTAAAAATGTATAATAAAATAAATATTTAAGTATAGTTATGAGATTTTCCCTGCACTCAGGCTATTTTAAAAGTAGAAAGTTCCCTCCTTTATATCAGTAATTCATTTTAACCCACCAAAATCATAAAACAAGGAGACCTATATTGAAAAGGCTCTTAAACCAAGCAAGGAATACTAAGACTAATACTGAAGAGTTAAGAAAAAAATTGCTCTCACACAAAGAGGCTAACTCCTTCTTTTCCTGTAACTACAAAAATGGGAAATGATGAATAACATGATATATAAAAGTTCATTGGATAAATATATCAGACTTGTAACATTGTCTCATGATCTTAAATTAATCAATTTCTTAACTTATCCTAAATTATATTTATCCTTTTATCTCAATAATTTCATTTTATACCCAGAATATTAAAAACTTAATTTGTATTTCTTTCGATATTCATTAAGCACTTTTTTTACTATTTTAAAAATAGTTTTTATTTCGTATGTTATGATAAAAATATAATATTGGAAGTACAATAATCTGTTAGGTCGAATGAAACTTCGCAACGTTTCTGTTCTTCTATTAATTATAGAAAATATTATATCTTCAGCAAGCAACGGAAAATTCTTGTTGGTATGGGCATCACAGATTGATAAGACGATGAAGAATTCACTTATGGTTGTTGTTTTTTTTTTTGTTTTTTTTTGTAATAACTAGAATAATTTTATTATTTTAGATACCGATATTTTCAATTGAGGCATGCACTAAACAAACTATTTCTTTGTAACTACAGGTCATTACTGTTATCGTAAATCATATAAGCGTTTTAGAAGTTTGACTTTTCTTTCCTTAGAATCTTCCTTGGAGTATTAACAATGATTGTCATACCTATATATCTGCCAATATAAAATACAATTCCTTCCTGTTGTTGAAGATCCTGGAAAAAAGTTGTATAGTTAGGAAATTTTCCAAAATAGTCTGAAATTATCTCAAATTTGCATGTCATTTGATCTACTTTTAGAGATAATATTTCAGATATTATCATTTTTTCGTCTTTGTATAGATAGACTTGAACAAGGTCTAAAATAAAGAAACAAATTATGTTTAAGTAGTAGTCTTTGGATATTTGTTAAATACAAAGTTTTTCATTCGTTTACAACTTAGTTCATTCACTTAATTCCAATTGTAAGTATAGACATCACAGATTAATCAGACAAGAAGCATTCACCTTTAGTTTATTCTTTTTTGCACTAGCTAAGCATATATTTTAAATTGATAAAAACGGAACCATGCAAACTATTTCTTGGTAACTACAGGTCATTCTTGTTATCGTAAGTCATAAAACTTTTTTAGAAGTTTGATTTTGTGAAGGAGCACAAAATAATATATTTTACTTTTAGGGTGTTAGAAGAGATGAGACATTTACTACATCATGAATGAGAACTTGGAAGATCCATTACTGCTTGGTTGGAGAAATTAAGAAGCTGTTGACAAATGTCAAATGTTTCTTTCTCTGTTCATGGAGCCCAGAAAATCTGCAATGTTGATAGCTTCAGTGACAGTAGTTAATCTTAGTGTCTGAATTTATGCAGTGTGATACGAAGGTCTTATTTAGATCGATGTTGTTACAGAAAATCCTGAAGGATATGTCTTCTTCCACCTCCAGCAATGTTTAGCCCTTTAATATCTGAATGAATGATTTTGACAAGTGGAACTTTTGGAGTTTGATGCAACAATCTTTCAACCAACTGTGAGTATATATCATTTAGAAGTATGATTGCTTATTAAAATTGCATGGGAAGAAATTGCAATATTGAAGTGCATAATTTATCATTTGAAGGGAATGCTCCTCAACTATGATATAATTTCGTTGTCTAGACATTTGACAGTGCTTCTAAAAATATTTGAAAGGAAGTTAAGCAAAAAAAAGAGCCGTCTCAGAAATTCATAAGCATGAAGCAATATTTATAGTATTGGGGAGTATTGCATTTTCCTTTGTTACGGGGCTGATCTAAAGATTCAGTGATAAAATCAGTTACTTTCAAATGCAGACTGTATAGTCTTGAATTTGCTGTTGACGTCTAGTCAATTGTATATCTTGGCATGCCCCTAATCCATTTGTTAAGGTTTGTTACGAGGAGAGAAGGCCTCTCCAGATTTCCACCAAACGAACTGGGTAGAACTGTGACCAAAAAGCTAGATTTTTGTTTCATATGACCACAATACTGTTGACCAGGAGATCTTATCCTTCTGCAAGTGTTCTTTGGCAAACTTTTATCTTGATCTAAGGTGTCGAGGTTTGAGTAAGTGTCTTTCTTGGACGTCTCTCATGATAGCCTTCTTTGTAAACCTTTCTATATATCGTTCTTTGTGAATCAACAATCCCATTCATCTCTAAATTATCTCAAATCACCTTGTTAATTGTTCTAAGCTTAATTTTGAATTCCCTGACCACTTTTCTTTGCAATTGATAATATAGTTTTGATGGCCGACCAGTTCTTTTAAGATTACAAACTTCTCCCTATTTTCCATATTTTATGATTATATAGCAAATAGTAAATTTGGGAACCTTCAATTTCTTGGAAATCGATTTGTGTCCACTGCCTTACTTATAAAAAATGAACAATCATATCTCTAACTTGAACACAATGTTCTTTGATTTTGGTCATACGGCAAACTAGACAATACTGAGGTAGTTCATCACATCTAAAAAGATTCTAAAGGGAGGATTAAAAATATTCAGATTAAAGAAGTTCTCGACTCTCCTGATCTTCTTTTTTGAATAAAAAGATATTAAAACTGATATTCCAGACTTGGATGAAAATAATACATCAAGAACTGACCATGAAAATAACCGAAACTTTTGAGGGTGCCAATACTAATGTACATACTAATATCTAAACAGGCTAAAAATTCTTGACGAAAAGCTATCTAAAAAACTTCATTTAGTATTTTTTTTTAAAGTATTTATACGTTAGCAGTAATTATTTTGGCACAATATATAACATAGAATATTAAAATATAATAGGAAAAATTAACAAAAAAAAATGAGGTGGCAATTAGGGATGGGTACGGGTAATACCTTTAGCCGTGGACTCGTACCCGGAACAACAATTAAAAGTATTTTACCCGTAAAAAGGGTATTCAGCAGGTAAAAACTCTTCACGAGTAATATTTGATCAAAAGAATCCGGGTATTTCTTTTCTGAGGCGGGTACCCGTTTAACTCAATTTATGTTTGAAAACTGTAGCATATCCTACTGTAGACAATCAAAGAAGAGCTATTTATATTGAAATAACGCAACCTTGCATATTTTATTCAGTTTATTATATGACTACAACTCTAAGGTATGTTGATTTTTTGTTGTAGTCCATATAAATATTTCTACTAATGTGAATTATTTTTATTTTATCAATAAAAATTAGCTTTATCTAGGTATATTTTATGAGATGATTTATGATGAAGAGCGTGATCCTTTTTCAACTTGCCAAGGTATGGACCTGGATAGACCTGGAAGTAGTACGAAAGGATTATTTGATTATTATGAATGGAGTCCCAGATGATGATTTTAGTGAGAAAAGCCTCCCACTGCAATCATCAAAGGAGAATGAAAGTTAATACTATACTTCTATAGAAGTCTATAAATCCATGGATGAACCGTCAACTACCTAAAACAAATGGTGTTCTTTTTCTGGAACAGTAGCCCCAAAATCAGGATCCTCTATTGTATTTATATTTTTTACAAGAATCAAGATGGACAAAAAGGTGGTTTGTAATCTCTGCTTGTGGGAGCAGTACATCTAATTTGGTCAAACATTTAAATTATCTTCATCTTGCATAGTTTAGTACAGATTCTAACAAGCTTCCTAATATATCAGAATACATGTGTCGTGTCATAAAGTCATTCAATTCTCGAAAAAAAAGAAATTAGACAATCTTTTTGTGGAAATAATTATCTCTTATATTGAAGATTCCAGATTCTGAAGCTTGGTTCGCCAATCTTGACCCATGATACATTTTGCCTAATTGAAAGACACTTAGTAATAAATTATTCCCTGTTAAGTTCGGCAGAATGAAGACTCCACTCAATTAGCGACTGCATAACAGATTTCCCTCACAGATATTCGGACTTCCTGTAACAATACAGCCTATATTATTTTGAACTCACGTTTCACCAATCGTATGCAAAAACCAGATCAAAGTCGTTCTTGTCTTCAGCAGAGATGCCTTGCTTGCCATTCGACGATGACCACCCATAATGCACATAATATTCAATCTTTGATTGAAAATACTATCCATCAAGGAAAAAGAAGTTGTTTCTATTACAACCGACAATGCACATGTCAGTCTGTAAAAAATACCAATATATCAGCTACTTTGCCCACTCTCTTAATTTGGTAGCTCAAGGGGGGATGAATAATAATACTGCATTAGATTACCTTAGGAATAAAGTTAAGTCAATTGTAACATTGATAAGACAATGCACTACTTCATTAAGCTTAATATATAATTCTTTCGAATTATTGTTTATTTTATGATTAGATAGCTTATAAAATATACAAGAACATTAATGATATCATTAATTACCTGCGGGTAATAAAAAATACTCGAGGGTCAATGAAACTCTTTTAAGTACTCGAATTATTACCCGGGTTTACTCGGGTCTAAAGATTCATTACCCGTTCACTTAAAAAAAAAACTCAAAACCCATCCCTAGTGTCAATACATATGAGCATGACTGTAAGTATAAAGTAACAAGAATGAGTGTAATTGTAATGTTAGAGTCTAAAATTTTATGTTCAAAAATGCATCATCGTTTTTGTGGTATTTCTTTTTAAAAATTGAAAATGGGCATTTGATAAAAAAAAAAGAGACAAAAAAATGAAAAAAAAAGAAAGATTATTCAGAAAAAGACAGATATTTCTTCTAAAAATCAATGTTTATGTGTCAAATTTACATGCAAACGAATCTCCAAACAAATATATATCCACAAACTTTACTTTATTGACGAATCCAATATTTCATTGAAAGTTCATTTTTTTGTACCTGAAGAAACGAAACTGCAATTTTCACAGATATCTTTTTTTGCATATAATTTTTTTGATTTTGAATAAATTTAGAAAATGTACTTTTTCATATAGTTGTTTTTTCAATCACTTTTTGATTTATAATGCAACTTCTTTCTAGCTTTCCTGAGCTCCAACAACGGGTTTTATTTTTTGGGTATAGCATATGCCTCCCTCATAAATATGACCTCCACCTCCCTCCCTCCAAAAAAAAAAAAAAAAAATCGGCACCCCAGTCTTAGTCTGACCAGGTTCAAAAGAAGCTCCCATAAAAAAATTTAAGGCTCCTAGGTTCAGGTGTGGGTATGCATAAAGGAAACAAACAGACTCTATTTTATTTTTATACAGTTTAATGACTGATATATATTTTTCCAAAGGAAACTACGTTTGGATTGACAGTTGTTGATTGTCTCGTTCCAAAGTCAATATAGTTTTTGATTACTCAAGACAAGGATAGGAACATGAAAAAATATTTATCTACGTGCTTTACCTCAGTCGTCATTATAACCCCTTCCTCTTTTCAGTAACAGAAAACACTTACGCACTTGAATGTACCACTATGAATGGATATAGTAATATTTGTTAGAATGCTAAATTGTTGTATTGCCCAAACTTGGGAAATAAAAAGACAGATAATATAAATACACATAAGTGTACATCAAATCTCAAGGAGAAAGATCGATGGACGAGTCAGGGCGAATTAGACTTATTTCTCAAATACCAAGAAACCTCTAATACTGAATTCCTTAAAAATTTTAAAAGAGGTGGCCTCTCTGCACCGTCAGAAATGTTCTACATAGTATTTATTTTGTAGACAATTTGTATGAATACATTTGGGGAAAAGATACATTCACAAAATTAATTATATTTTCGGAAAGCAATCGATCTTTATTCGCTGTTACCATTATTCAGCAAAAACAGGGGGAATACTTGATAAATATAATATCAAATAAAAATGTAAATTCGGATATAGTTTACGTAAAAAAACCAAGCATCATTGAGGGGAAAATGCACTCTGTATTGAAGATAAATTTTGTTACAGAAAAGAAAGATCATGCTCGGCAAAGGAATAAGTGAAAAACTTTGTAAAAATTTATGAAAGTATATTATTAATTATTTAATAAAATTTGTTCTATTAATATTATTTTCCAGTTGAGTTTTTAGTCAATTGACATAACGACCAATGTATTTGTCTATTTGTGTTGTTTCATCCCTTGTTAGTGTATCCGGGCTATGTACAAAACATATGAACGATTAATTATAAAATTTTTAATAGATTACAAAAGTAAATTAAATTTTTTATTGAATCTCCAACTTGGCTCAAGTCCAGATCTTGATTACATACGAGTCTTAATCTAGTTAGAAAAGCACATGGATTAGCTTTTTAAATAATTAAAAGGGAAAAGTTTTATAATAATGATGTCACATATTGATTATACTATAAGTACGCAAGTTTTCTTTATTAGTTTTAAAAAAAGTAAGTGGTCAATAGCCCACATGTTCGCTTGAGATTATATGCTTAAGACTTGATCATTTAATTTTAGTTTGAAAGCAAAAACTCGATACTTTACATGAACTTGAAATCTGCTTGCTATATTTTTTTGTGAGTATAACCAAATATCATAATTCGCATTATTGTATCATTCAATTTTTGGTCTTTGATATAAAGTACTCATTACCAGTGCTTTTCAAAAGGAGAGTTTGGTCATCATGCACGCCATCTAAAGATAAAAATAGAAACTAATATCGTAAAACCTTTAGCTTATATAAAAGAATAATCTAAAACTGAATGAAATACTTCATTATTTACAAAATGAAATAAACAGAGGATTTACAAGTTTAGAAACAATTTGCCTCATTTTTAAGCTTTTGCTCGCGTAACTTGACACTAAGACATTTGAGGCACATTCAAAATTTATATTTTTCTCTCTACAATAAAAGTGTAGCTTACAATTACATTTTAACCTATGTTTCAAGGTGACAAGAAGTAATAAATTCATTCGAAAGATTTGTGAGGATTGATGAAGATATCTCATGATTAGGATTGTTCATCTGACATATTCTTGGATTGTAGCCTTCAAATATATAGCTAGCTTTTTGAAGCAATGAAATTGAAGAATTGCTATAATAAAATAATGATTTTTCTGAAAAATACTTTAGAAAGTAAATTTTAAAAAGAGCAATCATTATAGTCCTTAGTATAATATTTTAAACATTGAACACATCACAATTTAATAGTTATGTGAATGCAATAACCTCCCAAGTGAGGTTAAATACAATTTTTTGAGGTATTCGAGTCCAGCTAAACAAATAAAAAAATTTTGATTAGAGTTAACTACTACTTTAGAAAGCTGTTGAGATATATCCTCCAGATGAGTGAGGAACACAGACACATCAAATTGATAGTTCTCAGTATCTTTCCTAGAGATCTACTGTGACAAAACACTAGTTTCAGACCATTTTTAAACAAATTTTAAATGTTGTTAAAAAAAGTCATTTTTAAAAAATTTTCTAAAACTATAGAAACATAATTTTTTTCGTTTAAATAAAACAAAAAAGGCGTTTTTTAACTTATATAGTCATTCTAAAAATGACTTTTTTTAAATCATTTCGTATCCGAAAAGTTGGACTAAAATTGATTTTGATATTACCCCCCTCCTTTACTTATAGATAAACTACAAGCAAGCCCAATTCAAATTAACTTTGGTGCGTTTTCTGGCTATCTATCAAGAAATGTATAGATTTAGACTGGACTCTAAAAATAATAATAAACGAATAATGACAAAATAATGCAACTGTGAACCTAGATTAGAAAATCTAGCAAAATATAACATTGCAATTTCTTCTACATAGAAATAGCAAATAAGTACTTAATAGCATAAGTTATAAAGGGTTACCGGTAATAACATTACATATGTTTTACAAGTGGTTCATAACTCAGGGGTGTCACAGGGGGTGGTCTGAAAGGGTTGTACCCCCAAAAAAAAAAAATAATTAAGAATTATTGTTTTTACCAGAAATTTTAATGTTTTAAATTTTTCTCCAAAAAAATGTAATCTTTTCTGAACAGCTTTGGATTTTGAATTTTTCTTCCAAAAAAACTTACTTTTTCTGTAAATAGCTATGGATTTAAAAAAAAAAATCCAAAAACCAAGCCCCTCCTACCAAATATAATCCTGCAGACGCTCTTGTCACTGAAGCTAAAAACGCTTTGTGCTGGTAAAGAGGGTTACTTGGGTTAAATATTTTACAAGTGGTGCATCACTAAAAAACTTTTGAGAATCTCTGTTTTAGAGGACTCAAAAATGAAAAATAAATATTTCCATATAAAAACAAAATAATTAGACTCTGGGTCTGAAATCCCACTTTCGTTAGAGAGGCTCATGTAAAATATGTACAGGGACTTAAATCCTGTAGTCTAAGGGAGTCAATTTTCTATGAAAGCCTTTGAAAGGATAAGAAGTGTGCATTTATACTTAATTAAGGTATCTACAGTGGAGAATTAGGGTGCCAATCAAATCTTCACTACCTTTTTAACGCTTATTTATAAAATTAGATAATATGTTAATTTAACTCCAATCTTTGGGTAGCTCTCTTTAGAGTTGTATTCACAGCGACAATTTTTTATGCTCAAATAGATTAAAACAGGAAAAAATCCATTTAAAAAAAAGTATGGATTGGAGGTTTTCCAGAACTTTTTTTTTTTTGCGTCGTCATCATCTGTCTTGAAAACTCAGCACGCAATATTTAGGATGACGTCACATATAATTATAAAGTATTCACTTCCTGCAATCTCACTCATCACGATGGACGCTAGAACCAATTCGAAAGTGTGGACAGTTCCATCAAAAGACGTCATAAGTAATATATTTAAGACAACATAATCATGCTACGTTTCATTGGTATTCTCTTCCAAAAAGTGAGGGGCCAATGCATCCCCCCCTTTGTTGTGGCGCTTATGCTTAGGACTCATACATTTATGGCATCCTTAAATAGTTTAACCCCCTCTCTGTGTTTGTCCATTAATCGCCCCCCCGAATGGGGTGTCCTAAAGTTTTAGCTACATGTTGAAGAGGTTTTGTTGGCCAGTAAAAACACTGGTCAGTTCTCAATGCAGTGGACTGCCAAATATATTATACTCCCCCTCCTAAAAAACCTTTAACCCCCTCCCACGTCAAAAGGGCGTCATAAATAAATGAGCCCTTATCAATTTTCAGTAACTTACAATTAGTTGCATTAGTGCATTCTTCTCTATGTCTGAAGATTATTTGTAATTAAGGATATATAGCTACAAATTACTCGCAGGTATTTAAATAATAAAGTTCATTTACCCGTGTCTACCAGATTCCAAAAAAAAGTTATA
The DNA here is from genome assembly GCF_016086655.4 of Lepeophtheirus salmonis. NCBI lineage: Eukaryota > Metazoa > Arthropoda > Copepoda > Siphonostomatoida > Caligidae > Lepeophtheirus > Lepeophtheirus salmonis. Next base: position 40,096,942 of record NC_052131.2, read on the forward strand.
GACGTCACTTACCCCTAATAAATATATATTGTCGGTAAGATTTGCATATAACATTATCCAATATGGTCAAAAAGAATACTATCAAGATTGAGTTCAATTAATTAAAAAGATTCTCTATTTTTATAGGGAGTCCGATTCAAAATATATTGAGATACCGGGTGCTCCTTAGAAATGTGAACCCTTACTAATTCAATAATTAATTAAGGTTGAGTGTATGAAATTAATTCATATTTTGCTATACTAAATCATAAATAATTAGTTACAAGACAAAACAAATCTGAGCTCTCTAGCTAACGTACAAGTTGAGAAAATGGCACTTAAACGTGATGGACGAATTTCCATTCACACACTTCAAGCAGTTGGGTGTCTCCAAGACCACCGTCTACGGTTCCAGCATGTCCAAAACGTTAAAGAGGAAGAAAGGCTCTGTCAAAAAGGCCAAACTGGATAAGGACAAGTTAAAGAAAACACCACAGGCCAATCCCCGTAAGTCCATGAGGGTACATAAAGAGAACTCGGGTTTTTCATACCAAACTGTTCAAAGAAGTATTAAAAAAAGTGGGCGGAAAGACCCTTGTGAGGTTGGAGATGTCATTATTGACACCAGTAATTAAAGAAATCCATCTCCTCCAATGTAAGAATCTTTTGAATAAGTTTTTTAAGCAACCCCTTCAATTACACCTTTTATGTGCAATTTAAGGTGCATTCCTGTAGTGTCCCTCATCCAAACACAGAGGCCCTCAAAGCCACCACTGGGGTGTCATGACATATACTACATCCGTATAGGGTATCAGGCCATCTCCAACCTGGAAGCAATCATTGCCGTTAAGCTAAGATAAGGCTCTTATTATTAGGATTAAGAGATCTCCGACATAGATCTATTTATAGTATTCATTTTGTTGAAATACAATCATTAAATAATAAATTATATCTTGTTGAACTTTAAAATTCAAAGGGTTAAGATTTTCATGGAAGAACATCAGCCTACAACCTGTTGGTGGGGGTGTAGTATAGCAAATTAGAAGGGGTTCCTGATGCATAGAAATGCGGCGTTGGGCAATTTAAACTGACTTAAGGCCCAGTACTTCAGCTCCACAAACTGAGAGCTGGGTTGTATTTTGGAATATTAGGATAGTTTCTTGATACAGAGGGAAGCAGCGCCGGAGAAATTTCACTTGACTCGGCCCAGCAATTCACCTGCACAATTTGTGGGCTGGGGTGTATTATAAGAGTTCCTTGGTGTCTAAAAACACAGCAACTGCTTCCTCATTGCGTATAAGAAGAGTGCTGGTATACTCATAAAACCAAGATAAGAATTATTCTTAAAATTTTACAGTCTTTATTTTTTGTTTTATATTAAGCAGAAGAGTTCTTAATTAAATTTAATTTCTTAATGTCCCGAGCAACGCCCGGCAAACCTACTAGTATTAACTTAGTTAAAGGCTCAAATTATAATCGAAGAAGTAATTATTCATTGAAAATTTTTATCACAATATAAAGTATCAAATGAAATTCTATTGATAAAAACATAGTCAATTTTATTAGAATTTCGATGAAGATGAACGTTACTCCGTTGCAAATTGCCCTTTTCTTTATTTTTTTTTTTATTAGAAGAATTTTTCGCTATAATTCCATACTCTGTAGCTTTATCAATTATCCTATATTAATTATTATAATTCTCGACCATTTCTTTGAATGATGTTAATAGTCCTCTATCATTTACTGAAAAAAAATTCAAAAATTAAATTTCAAAATTCCATACCAATCACGGAAAATTAATTTTTTTTTAAATCCTAAGCTCACATATTTTATAGGTGAACTGCTAGGCCAGAGTGAAGTTAAATTTCTTTTTTGGAGCTTCCCTAAGCGTTAAGAAATCCACCTAATATCCCACCCCTAATCAAGGAGACTGTCGAAGGCGAAGTTGATTTGCGTGAAGAGTCATTTCGTCGTCGCCTGCTTTCATAATCCATACAGTTTTTTCCAATTGTTGATGGAACCGACCAGGTATCCATTTAGGATGGTCATTACCTAAGCATCTAGCCCATACATTCATAAATGTTAAAAATGTATTTGGAGCTCGTTAATACAGTTCGGATAACAAGCCATATGCATAAGACGAGATATTAACAATTCTGCCGGAGATTTACTAACCCCAAGCGGAGTCGACCTATAACCGAACAGCAGCTCATCTAACGATAACGAGGGATTTTTTTTTAAGAAGACCCTTTACTATTCTTACTGCTATTTGAGCTTGGTCATTAGATTGAGGGTGATAAGGTGGAGACAATGAGAATGGGTGTCATTCCCCCATTCAGACAATTTTGATCTTAATGTAGAGTTTGTAAATTGCGGACCGTTGTCTGAGTGGATGATTTTAGGGAAACCAAATCGTGTGAACCATTTAAATAGTTGATTCAGCGTTGCAAGCGTCGAAGTATTTTTCATATATTCGGCTTCTAACCATTTGGATCATCATTATTAAAATGAAAAGACCCTTAAATTTAGCGTAATCAATATGTACTCTCTCCCACTCCGAGGCCAGAGGAAACGGTTTAAACTCGTGAGGATTCGGGATAAGTTCTTGGCACACTTCGTATGACTGGACCCTCAATATCTCGGTAAGATCATAGCCATCATAAAGAATTGCGTGCTACCATTTTCATTTTCACTATTCCTCTATAATTTACGTGGACCTCATCTAGGTACATTCTACGGAGTCCACACTCTACGATACCACGAGTCGGATACCACCAAAAAATAGGCCATATCTTACAAATAGACAATCCCGCTTCGGAACATATGTCATTTAAGAAACTGCAGACCAATTGCCCGTTTTTGACGCTTCAGTTGCTTTAGACAGTTCATTCTCCGCTTCTACACCAGCCAGTATTGTCGTTTCTGGAGTACTCAGCATTGAGAAAGTTCTAACCATAAGTAATTAAGTATGATCTGTTCATTGACCGGACTCATCAACCTGAAGGCGAAACAAAGCATCTACTTGTGCGCTTTTAATTCCTTTTACCTGTTTAATCATATATGTAAATGACGACAGAATAATAACATAGCAAGACGGTCTAGCAGACACCACACTAGGAAGTTCTTTCTTAAGATCAAGGATAAACTGTAAAGGTTTGTGGTCGGTTCTCATTGTAAATTTTCGTCCCAGCAGGTAACATTCAAACTTTTTGAGACCATAAATTATCTCAGTTGACTCATTATCAATTTGCGAGTAGTTGGAGTCAGCTGATGTTAATTTTCTCGATACATAAGATACTGGACTTTCCACATCCCCACAATCTGCGATAGGACGGCTCCCAAACCAACAAGGGAAGCATCCGTCGATAAGAAGAATGGACGAGACAGATCATAATGAACAAGGATAGGGGCATTAGAAATTTCTTTTTTAATATGAGTAAAGCTTATTGCCATCTCCGTTGTGGACACAAAAGTCGCACCTTTTTTTGTTACTTCATTAAGTGGGGCCGTATATATAAAGACGATCTCTCTACGGAGCATCGGCTCGTTGGGAAGAGATGATTCCCATCCACATACCTGGAATCTTTTCATTCACGCACGGATCCGATCTGAGGCCATCCCAATCATGAGCATACAGCTCATCGATGAGATATATCTTCTTTCTCATCCACAAGGAGGAAAGGAGGTAGCAGACACGGGTCGAACCCGAAGCATCATCATCCACGAGCCCATATCAAAGAGTTTACAAGTGTGCAATGCACATTGGGCATGATCCTTTCCTCCTCAATGCACGATCATCCAGTGGAAAATCTCGAGCCAGGAGCCCGTCTTAGACAGATACCAAAGTATTCTCCACAGTGCAATGGTCATCCGTGGATGACCATGGGCCATTAACCCGTCCAGGAAAGGAAAGGACCATCACATCCTCGTCGTCACGTATAGTGTTTAACTACTGGCTTTAGGGAACATAATACTGAGTAGTGAAAGGGTTAACTACGAAGGCTTTAAATGTGAATCAATGACTATATCAAAAGAGATTACTTTACACATGAATATAAAAAACAAAGTACACATAAAAGATAACTACAAAGTATACGCATAAAATCACAAGTAAAACCGGGACATAGATCCTGTCTAGATCTACTAGACATAAACACAATAGTACATTACAAAATACACCCCAGCTTTCAAGTTGTATAGGTAAAGTACTAACCAAAATACAGTTTAAAGTCTAAAATATAGCTAGGCTCTCAAGTTGTACAGGTGAAGTACTGGGCCTCAAGGTAGTTTAAACTGACCACCTGCACCTTTCTAAGTAACAAGAACCCCTTCCAATATGCTAGAATACACCCCACCTAGAGGTTGTGGGCTGCTGGTCCCTAAGGTAGGTTAAATTCTTCCACCGCCGCTTCCCTCAGCATCAAATAACCCTAATAATCTCCAAAATACACTTTGGCCCTCAGGTTGCACAGGTAAAGTGATAGAAATGCTATTTAAAGGCGTCCATGATCTTGAATGCAAAAAAAAAAAATGTAATCTGTATGGATTTCTGGAAATGGAGGCCCAGGAATTTGGAAATACTTACCGGACGATTTGTTGACATAAATGTGACTTTAGTACCACGTCTAGAATTAAACGCCACTCATTATCCTCATCTCATATCAAAAACATGGATATTCATCCAAAAAATCAAGTTAATGATAAATACATGAAGTAAGACTTTAACTCTGATCTCACAAAGATGCTTATTGCATGTAATATACCATTGGTAATCATCCTACGTTCCAAAAATTTATGAAGAAATACACGGGTAAATCCGTCCCTTCCCGAAGAACCATCATTAAATTAATGGAGGATTAATGATGTAATCTCCAAAATCAAGGAAGAAGTCGAATATACATGAGGAAAAAGGGGTGATGATCTTATTGATTATACTCCACGTCTAGCTTGTGTTTCGCAACCTAAAGTTATGACATATTGAACTAAATTCCGATGTCAAGGCAAAAAAATATTATTTTGATCAATCTATTATTTCGATATTCTGTATTTATAATTTATTGTTATTATTAGTTATATGATTACAATTGTTTAATTTAGGATATTTAACATAAATGTATAATGGTTTATTTTTTACTATGTATATTATATTTAATTTAAGCCTTATTTTTTAAACTTGGAACTTGAAATATATTTCGAAATATTCTATATTGTCGTTTCATTAGTTATTATTCTGAGAATATGGTTCATAATGAATTACATTTCATGAAGTCTGACGTTTTCAAATCTACTGTAACAGATAAAAGACGTGTAGGTCAATTATACGTTGTATATCTTTATTAAACTTTTTGCTTTATACCCTCAAAAATCATAATAATGCACGCAGCTCACAATCACACCAGTATTTTAAATAATGATACAATAAGCCTTTCTCCCCCCTCCCCTTCTCCTTGACGCATTTTTCTTTAAAGTATTATCAAGCTTATACATACACTATACACTAGTGAGCTCGGTAAATGAAGCTGTAGAGTTTTTGAGACATAAAAAAGTCGGATACCCCAAATGAAATTACTAAATTAAATTGAATGTAGAAAAACGAAAACGCTTTCATGTATGTCTGGAGTGACAAAGTTTTTTTGTTTTTTTTTGTCTGAAATGTCTATGGGAATCATAATAAAATTAATCCAATAGCCGACTAAAAATAACAATAATTTATTTTCAGAGAAGTAGAATAGCTGTCCGTTGTGATTCATATCAATCTTCTCTTAATAAATATAAATGAATTAAGTCATAATTAATTATTAAAATCCATTGTATATAACTTATGATCAACTTTTAATAGTACTGAGTCATTGTAATCAAATTGCATATTTGTAGCACGTCAAGCCTAAAGGAAGCTAGAATAATTTTTCTTCAAATGGAGCATGGAATAATTCTTATAATGTTTATCCCTGCATAACTCAACTCGATGTGAAGTACTTTAAATCCATACAAAAAATTGCAGACAAAAATAAAAACAAAGAGCGTGAGAATGAGTCCTGGAGTACAAGAGAAATTAAATTAATTAGTAAAAGAGACATAAATAATAGTGTTGTACTTTTTAGAGTGGTTAATTCACATTTACTTGAATAATAATGCCAGGGTCGTCTGCAGGGGTGGAGGCTTTAGGCCTCTCCAATTTCAAAAATTACACTTGAATTTGCATAGTCGTGTTTCTAGGATTCTGTGGACAACTAAACCCCTTCGGAAATAACTATGACCTATTGGAATAGAACGCTAAAATCTCATTTTTAATGTTCATCGTTTTAAAAAAATCAGTTCAATTTTGCATTCTGTTCACAAGCCTGCCTATATATAATTATTCATATGGATAATATGATTTATTTGAGCTCATTTTTGGAGACAAAATTACGCTTACAAATCAACACAATAGCTAGAGTAGACGACGTTGTTCAGAAAAAAAAAAAAAAAAAAGCAAGGGGGGAATTTATTGAAAGATTATACAAATTTTCAGGTTTGTAGAGGAAATTTACTCGAATGTAACCATTTAGAATTAACCAAATTTTTAGTTCTCCATACATTTGAATTGTTTAATGAGGTGTTCAAAAAGGATGTAAGGGTAGGAGTTAGGTTGAGCGGTTTACTCGGAAACCAATTAGTAACTTTTTCACTGGATATTTTTTTATTTTTCTGTTTAATAGTATTATTTGTAAAAGAGCTGAAGTAGAGTCCATATTTTCTGAGTCAAGTTTGAGTCCACAGTATCCGTCCCAGGTGCATTAAAAAGACACTGGTACGGACTCTATCACTGTTTTATACACAATTTAATTTCTAAGGCAAGGATACAAAGCTCAGTTAGGAACTGGAGACAGTTCAATACCATTTGATCTTATGTGGGCCAAACCAGTAAAATAATAGAAAATAGTCAATCGTCATCGCCACAAGATTTTTTTTTCTTTGAAAATTTGAAAATTTGAAATCGGTATATTTCTAATAAATACTCTTTTACTTTCAATATTATATATATTAGAGTAGGCTGCCTGGGACATTAAGAAATTAAAATTAATTAAGAATTATTATGCTTAATATAAAACAAAAAATATAAACATAAAATTTTTAAGAATAATTCTCTCTGGATATTAGATGTATCTTTGCACCATTTTTATAAGGAGATAGAGTTGGGTTGCCCGGCTTTGCCCGGGACATTAAGAAATTAAAATTAATTTTGAACACTTATTATTCTTTTTTTAGGAGATTATAAGGTTTAAAAAAGAAAAAATATTCAAGGTGACCTATTGTTCTCAAAAATCCTTTGACATTTTTCTCTTCTTTTTTTTCATCTCTAAATCTTACACTCTCCTTCAAAAAAAGTCTCCAAAGGTACATATCAGCATTAACGGGGAATAATTCTTGAAATTTTATGGTCTTTATTTTATATGAAATAGTCGTTTGTTTCTCTTCCTAAAAAATAAAATATCATTCTATAAGCGTTATACAAAATAAAAAAAATTATACAGAAGATAAAAAAACATATAAAAAATGTACATTTTTAATAGCATTTTACTTTCTAAAAAATTCAAAATTTCAAGAAAGAAAATAATGAAAAGAACCGAACATTTATATCTATTTTTAGGCCACGCTCATGCTAAACCCAACTCGGCCCTCAAATTTTTATCATTATTTCTAACCAAATTGAGATTTGAGCCACGTGCAATCCGTTTGGCATAGGCCTTTGCAAAAGCTATTATACGAATAATAAGATGTACCCTGTTGTTTTTTTTGGACAATTGTTTTGTTTCGTTTGCCAACAGATTTATATCTAAAGTAAATACGTATACTAAATTTTGCTCATTCATCTTGTTTTAATCCTTGTTGATAAATGCTTAACTTGACTGAAAAGGCTGAATTGTGGGAGACAAATATATTAGAATAAAAAATATTTTAGTTATAAAGTACGGATTCATCAATTTGTTTCTGGCTTTGTAATGTTAATAAGATAACCATTGATGAAAATCTTATTTATTTTTAGTTCGCATTATTATTATTTTATTTTAAATTGGTAATCTGAAGAATCAATTTTCTTTTCCTTAACAGTAGGGAATATTATTTAGTTCTTGAGTAGTGAACATCCTTTCCTAAATATATTCTATTATATTCATGATTGAACATTTGTGTGTTATCATAAAAGACCCTGAATATTTGTTGCGGAGTTATAATTGTAAGTCCTTGTTGGACTCAAACTAGAATTGAAGTTCGATATGTGAGGTATTCTAACAAATTACCATATTTATATCCTTTTCTCCTTCCTCTCTTGTCACAGCTGATCTAATTAAACGTCATTTGCATTATTCATTGATTCCTCTAAGTGTGAGTACTCTGTTTATTAAGTATCCCCTGGCTACAAAAATTGAATAACAATTATTCTCCATTTCCTCATTTTTTCTAAGATGAATATAAATGCAAGGTTATACTGTCCATAACAATTTTCCAACTGATGTTTGTCTTCCACCACGCTTTTTAATAGTAACGTCAAAGAGTATATAAAATTACTATTAATCATATAAATTCTAGTATTATATGCTGTTAATATACCGTTGTTATTCTCTATGACGTCAAAATCTGTCTTGCCAGGAGTCAGTATGGTACCCCAATTTGAAAATTATGGCAAGACCGATTACATGACGGTATAATCTTGTATTTCTATTAACCTTGATTTTTTCTGATTGCTTCATATAAAATTGCGGAGACAATATGGAAATTCCTAAGTATTTTCTCCAATAACGATACGATACAGATATTCGATATTCTGTCCCTGCAATATGGGGGTCATGACCATAGGTTTAGGAGACACGAAATATTCATTGGTTATTTGGGCGAACACTTTAGTACATGCGGGGAAGTAGCGTGATATATTCATTAAAAAATATTTTAAAGAAATGTTGTTTAAGAACAACATTTCGTCATCAAGGTGTTTCATATCTTAGAAGTCATAAATATAAGGGCAAAATTTGAATGCCCCACCCACTAAAATATGGAACTTTCTCAAAGACCCATAACAGGTAGAGAACGTTTTTAAGTCTCATATTAAGCACTGATACAACCCTAATTTATACCGTAGTACAATATTTGACCTATATTTTTGAATTTGAAAAATAGGACTAAAGTACCTAACTTTATACATTTAAATATTGAGATCAAAAGAGCCTATAATCCAAAATACTCTGAGAATAATTATATTTGTAATATCAAATTTATTCTAAATAATTTGAATGATCTAAATTTAATATACAAAATCTTAAAGTTATAAATTACTTTACTTTATTACTTTCTTTTGATTTATATGAGGAATTTTGTATATTTTTTTAATGGTTTTTAAGGAATTAAAATGAAAGCATAAATCAATTAAAGGCATGGATAAAAAAGGAGTATAAAAAGCAAAGGATTTTAAGTCAAAAGGCATCAATCGTCATGCCTTCAATGTTCTTAGTTTTATTTGTTACTTCTCTCCTTTTGAATGGAACTCAGTCCTATATGGTACAAAGAAAATTCTCTGGATCCCGTTATACACCACTTCTTTTGAAGAATAAAATTGATTGCAGCGCTGAAAAGTTAAAAGTATGTTTATTTTACTCACGTAATTTGAGATTTTTTAAATAATTAATGTGTTGTAATCTCAAAAAAGGAACAAGACAGATACATATGTACTGAAGACGGAGAGATCAGATGCCTAAGCGGATGGACAAAAGAGGAATTAAAATGTGTTATTCCTGATTGTTCCTTAAATGGAGAAGATGGATGTAAACATGGGCGTTGTATAGCCCCCCATACTTGTGCCTGTGATATTGGTTGGTAAGTACATAAAGGGCTGGTTTATGGGGCATTTCCCTCCCTCGGGCTTGATTATAAAAACTTACTTTAAAAATACCTTTTTCAAAAAAAAAAAATCCTAAAAAATAAACATAAAAAACACCTTGAAATCCTGCATTTTATTATCTTTAAAAACGAGTATTCTAAATTATTTTCTTAACAAAAAGAAACTAATTTTTTTCTACAATACAAATTGATTCAAAACTTAATTTTAATTTAAAAAGAAAGAAAATAACCCCGAGAATTTATCCTTTCCCTAAGCTCTGCTCACATTAAAACCGGCCCTGAGTGTTTATTGCTCAATGATATATATATCTAATGAGCGTTTTCACTGGCATACGGAATGAACAAACAACACCATCAAGTGGGGGTCATGTACTACATTTTATAACTAATACACCACCACTTTGGTGTATCGTTGTGACGTCACGTGAACACGCTCTAAATAAGTAATTTATGATAAATTAATTGATAATTATTTTAATAAATTAGGGAAGGTCCTTTATGTGACACTTGTGTAACAATGCCTAATTGTGAACATGGAAATTGCACTGATGCTTTAGGCTGCAAATGTCATAATGGCTGGGAAGGATACTTTTGCAATATCCGTATGAATATTTCTCAATAAATAAATAAATTAACTTCTGAATGACGATATTAATAATGAGGTTTTTAATAGCAATATGTAAGGAGAACTGCTCAATTACAAATGGTTTTTGCAATAATCCAGGAAAGTGCGAATGTATGTTTGGATGGCAAGGTGAGGACTGTAATGATTGTGCCAAATTAGATTCTTGCACGAATGGGCATTGCTCAACTAAGCCTTTTGAGTGCATTTGTGATGAAGGTTATAGTGGACCTAATTGTGATATAGCTGGTTGTAACTGTGTACATGGGATGTGCAATACAAAGAATGGACAATGCGATTGCGTTCCTGGTTGGTTTGGAAAACATTGTGAACATTGCCTCCCAAATTTAAATAAATGTAATAAATGTAAAGATAACATTCCCTGGACTTGTGAAGAAGGATCCGATTTTAGTCCTATGGATACAGGATCATTCGAGGAGCGTCTAAATAACTTAAAAATAAAGTCCATGGAAGGCTAGTGTTTAACTCATTATTCATTTGTAGTAACGAGTTGTAGAATAAAACTTAATTCATCATTATTAAAGATTATTATTATTGAGTCAAATATTTTTTCTTAACGATGTGATAGCAGAGACTGTTGTTTCTATATTTTAATAGCACCTTCTTTGTTTTTAATGCTATTTGATCTAGCTCGCCGACTATGAGAGTTAGAAACACACTCGTACATATAGTCATCGTAGTTATATGACTAAAGACTTCAGCAAGGCAATAATAATGTGTAGTCGTCGTCAGGTAATGTGAAGTACTAAACGCCGAATCGTCATCCTTATATGCACTATGAAAATTTACAGGTATCAGTCTGAAATAATACTAGTGATGACAGAGGATTATACATTTTTAGCGAATTTATAAAGTAAGTACACGTCTTACAACGGTAGTTTTCAATGAAATCACGATATTTCATTGATTTGATGTAAAACAATCAAATATTAAATATTTACATTCCACATTTTATTCCTGAAATTACTTGTAATTTTAAAAAATCTATAAAAAGCAGATATTTTTTTATACAGAGTAAACTATGCAATTAACGTCACATGCAAAGTCAAGTAGTATGTATAATTTATAATTACTCCCAACATAGTATGCGTTTATACACTTCAATTGATTCTACTACACTTAAGTTAGTATGTATTGACTAAGTTCATTTATTTTGTGTAATTTTTTATCTCTGTGACAATAACATAACTACAGCTACATAGAAGATATGTGCCTTATCCCCATGGTTATAATACTGCATATCAATTAGGGGCATTGGGGGAAGTTCGGGGAAAGTTGCAACACTTGGTTTTTCCTAATTTCCTCGAAGCTAGTTAAACTCAGATTCACCAAAATCTACCTCAACTGAAAATCCAAAATAATATGTCTGCTATCGTTTTAAACGATTTAAAAATTATACCGGTGACTATATTGTATAGTTTTTCTACAAATATCTCTGTAGGCACTGATAGTTACAGAGTTAATTATGTCATGTTTAATCACACTTCGTTTAATTACATTTAGACCCGTCACATTTAATCTCATCTTTATTTCATCAAGAAAATAAAAATAAATTGTTTATTTTAGACGAAACATTCAATAAATGGTTTCCTTTCTTCTTCGCCTTATAATTTTCATGCAAAAAAACCTTTGTTAGTGAATACATAGTTGACGAAATTAACCCTGGACAGTTGAAACAGTTAAAAAATTGAGTTTGGGATAGTAATTAAGAAAATTAGAGTAAACCGTATTTTTAGAGGAATAAATAACTAGACTTTTCAATGTGTTGAATTTTAAGTAACTTTCAATGTATAACATCAATAAGATTTAAATTAATTATAGATCACTGATCATAATTATAGATAGGGGAAATCGACTATCACAACTCTCTTCTGAGCTTTGACTTGGCGGATAATACGACTAAACATACTTGAATGAAGCATAAACATTTAATATAACAAAGAAGGATAAATTAGTCGAGGACAATTTCTACAACTGATTCCTTTGTACTGACCTCAACAATATCCAAAATTTCTCTTCAAAAAGTTAGTTTTAAATATTGATAAAATTATAATAACTGATTGCAAAACAATCAAAATTCAAATTATATAAATTTAAGTTATAGGCAAAAACAATAAAATACTGACTTCATTATTACGAAATGTTGTTACTCAAAATATTACTTTTACCCCTATGAATCAGTTTATGTGCAATTTTTTTTATAAAATTTGATAAAAATCGTAGATTATTTTGCATTATATTATTATCATTTGTAGTACAAATTTTATGGCTGAAGTTTTTTTGATATTCTAAACAAAGGAATGACGTTCCAACTTTTCTGTGTTGCAACTGTCTCCGGTCTCCCCTATTACACGCTCTCGAGTGATAAGAGAATTTTTAATAAAAATGTTTTGAATTTATAAGTGTATCAATCGCATTTGTTTTCTAGTTTTGGTAAGGTGGAGGTCATCTGGATTATAGGTGTTGATAAGTCAAACGTGTTGAACCTTAATATTCTTTTTATTTTCTTCTCTCCTAGGATATTTTTATAGCTAGCTAGAATCTGCTCATATTAACAATTGAAAAAAGAGGAGGGAAGGAGCATGGGACGGAAAACCAAGAGTCTTTCCATTGATAAGAATGAAAAACTTGTTGCAAAAACTTGTGGTGAATTATCGGTAAGTCAAAAGTTTGGAAGAATACATTTTTCATCAGTTTGCGAGGATTTTATCTCAACACAAACTTTAATTAACGTTTTAAATAATTATTTTCAGCTACTCTCTTATTACGACTACTTTTTCCCTTTAATAAAAAATGAGGAAACTGCTGCAACTGCAATTTTAAAGGAAAATGTCTTGAAAGATGTTATCATTACAGATGATGGAATCATTTCATTAAAGACTAAATTGAATCGATTTTCGAACATCAAATTAGGAAGCAAGATAGAAATAAAATTGACTTTAAGTCCTTTATTTTCAGTTCAACATGAGTCCTGGAACCTCGTAGCTAAGGATTTCAGTATACACGATCGGCTGCTCAAAGTATATGATGACAAGAATTTTCGCAGACTCAAACTTCGCGAAAAAATTATTACAAAACAGTTTAAAGAAACCAAATTACTTCCGTTTAACCTCGAAATATTGCCCACATCAATTGTGACACATTTTTACGAGGAAAACTTGCGGGATAATAATTCGTCGTTGGATGTCCTTTTCCCATCCAAATCTAAAAAAATTAATGTGGGTCGAAGACAAAAGATCTATAGATTCTTTAATAAAAACCTGGGGTGCAATGAGAAACAAACTCAAGCGGTAATTATTTCATCATAAATTTATTTTTAAGATTTTCTTAATGGAACATTGACTCGAGGTATACCATCCCTATTCTCCAAAATGAGATTCTCTTCTTTCAAATAGTGTCTTGTTTTTAAGTCTTTAAACTCAATAAAATTTTGAATGAATTCTTTCTTCGTAAGACATCTTGTATGTTCCTCAATGTAGTGCTTATAATACAACTGAATGATCAATATGCTAACTTGAATAATCCAATTAATTACTGAAGCCTCTGCAAATACTCGGTCCTGAGAAAATTGTTCTCCTTCATTTAGAACAGTTATTTGATAGCAATAAACCCCAGTTACTGAAGTGATTAAAAAAACAAGTGACAATATGGTTGAGGTTATCAATCGGAACCAAGAGTCTTCAGCTAATAGTCCTCCAATTATACGTAAGGTATAGATACGGAATGTGAATATTCCAATTGTTGAAGACAACCATAAAATCATGGTAATGGTAAAAGTGATCTTAACAGCAGTTGCACAAAGTCCGTGTGAAGAATACAATTTTTTTTGGTTACTGTGGTGAACATTTTCAGCTGTAACATATATTATGGATGCAGCAAAACGGATTAGTAGTTTTGGAATTTGCAATTTAAACATAGAAATCTCTATATTGATTATGCATGGTAAAAAAATGCTTAGGAGTAAAGTGTAGAGAATAAAATGGACTCTGTTTTGTTGTCTAATGTTTTTATATGAAGAAAGAGTTTTGTTTCCATAGAAATCGAATTCCTCAGTTTCTTTTTGAGAATAAGTCACTCTTGACCATAATAATAGTATAATGAAGGATACGATACACGATAGCAAATTAAGTATGGAGAGTAATAAGCTAATTTTATTTGATCTTGGCCTTTTATTGATACCCATTTCTTTTTCCCTCTTTTCTTTTTCCATTTGTGCCAATGCTGTTGGCCCATAAAACAGAGTAGACTGTTGATCTTTTGGGACATCTTCAAGTTCTTCAGCCATTAATTTTAAATTTTTACGAATTTTTACCTAATTAACTTAAGATTTATTTTATAATATTTTATTATTATTATTAAAAACGCTTGCATTTGTAGATTGAACACATACTTGGTTTTTCCTCTTATCCCTTTCCGTACATCATTTTCGGCCCTCCTGGAACTGGAAAATCTTCAACAGTAGCAGAAGCTATAAAACAAGTTCATCATGATCCGAAAAAGACAAGAATACTTGTCTGTGCTCCATCAAACACGGCTGTTGACGTTGTTACAGAAAAAATTCTCGATGACATAAGTCCTTGTAGTGTTTTACATGTCGTTGCAGCAAGACATAAAGAAAAATATGACTCAAAGACCGGACCGTTTAAAGAGTCACTACAAATTGGTGGAAATGAGTGGCAAATAGTTAATTGGATTGTGCGTAACAAGGATAAGTCATTTGTTATACTTTCAACATCCGTAATGGGCTATGTAGTATCAAAGATGGTAGGAAAGTTATTCACTCATGTTTTTTATGATGAAGCAGGTTTTTCCAGTGAGCCTGAATGTCTCTTAGCAATAAAACCTCATCTCAACCATGCCTTGATTGTTCTTTCTGGTGATCATTATCAGTTAGGACCCGTAGTTCTATCCCAAAACACGTTCGGAATGACAATTTCGTTAATGGAGCGACTGATGACGTGTGATCCTTATTACATGCGAGGATCAGGTCAGACTTATAATCCAAAATATGTTACTAAACTTGTAGACAACTATAGATCAGATTTTAGGCTATTGAAGTTATCTTCTGAAATTTTTTACGACGGAGAATTAGTAGCGAGGTCCTTGCCATGTCTCAGTGTAACTCGAGCAAGAGAAAATATGGGTTATAGATTTCCATTTGTTTTCATAGATGTTCGTGGAGATATGGTTAGACCAAAAAATTGCAAGTCCTTCTTTAATAATACTGAAGTCGAAATCGTCCAAAAAATTGCAAATAAATTATTGGGTATGGATGATATATCACAAAAGTCTATTGGACTCATCAGCCCTTATAGACCTCAATACATGCAAATGGGTAGTATTATGCACTATTGCCCACGTATGGAATACGGTTCTCCTGAACTATTTCAAGGAAGAGAAAAAGATATAATCATTATATCGACGGCAAGGAGTTCCAATAATTCAAAAACATTAGGATTTTTAACAAATTTCAAGAGGTTTAATGTAGCAATTACGAGAGCCAAATATTTATGTATTGTGGTGGGTGATAGCAAATTGCTGGAAATGGATCCTGTTTGGTCATCTCTAGTTAACTACATCAAAGAGAATGGTGGATTCATCACTTGGGATAATGTGAAAACAAATACTTTGACAAACATTTGCGACAGGTTTAATAATATAAAAATAAATATGTAATATTTGAATCCCTTTTACAGTCTTCATCAATCAGTTTTATACAACTGCATGTTTTTATAATAAAAAAATTAGATATATATCACGCGAATCAAAATATTATGTTGTAATTAATTAATTACACGAATTCTTATCTACTAAAAAACAAGTGTGGGTTAATATCTAAAAACGGAAATGGATTATGATACGTTGTGTTACCATTTGTCAATGCAATTGATAGGTTCAGACGTGCTATACGAATACATACTTATAGACCACATCCACCATTTACAGGTGAAGAGCCCTGACGTCGAGTATTTTCGGGGACTTCATTACCCAGACAGTTCAAGATATGGCAATATATTGGGGATAGATCTACATCAGTCGTACAAATGAAATTAAACAAAATAAAAAAAACACATTAAGTTCATAATTTTATTTAAGTTATAATTAAGAATCACCAATGAGTCTTGTCAAATTACAAATAAAAATAAATATCTTCTATATATAAGTCTTCTAATTATTCTCTGAATACGCCATTTTATCACAAATCTCGAACGACATAATATACAAATATTAAATCATTGTTAACCAGGAAATAATGAGAATCATCCCACCATAGGGAGTAAGCCTCTTTAAGTTGTCTTTTCCCGTAAAAATATTATAGTATATAGTTCCAGAGAAGAGTGTGGTCCCAAGGAGCATAAGTGTTCCTGTCTAAGAAAAAGTTGTAAAAATACTATTAATAAGTAGTATATCAACATTAACATACTAAAATGGGTCTTTTACTAAGGGGAACTACAGCCAACCCCAGAGTATGAAGGAAGTGATAGTAGTTGGCCGTATCATATTGGCGCTTCTGCTCAGGGGTTATGTTTTGAAGACCATGTGCGCCATAAGCTCCCAATCCTACGGCAGCAGCTCCGAGTAGTCCGGCAATCCTCGTCCAATTTTCCTTAGGGAAAAGTGTCATGCAGCAAGTGGAAGGGCTTTTTCCTATAGAAGGCTTGGAGTAATATCCGAGAGTTGAAACGGAGTGAAGACCACTTTTGATGCAGGTCCACATATTTGATGTTTAATGAATAATATTAATGTAAAAACTAAAAAGTAGAAAAGAAGTGGGGCGTGTCCAGTAATTATTATCAATTAATAATTATGTATTAACTATTGTGTGAAACAATCGTCAATTAGTGACTTATCAGTTATCAGCAATGTCACTGATGTGAATTTTTACATTTTAGGTATCTGATCGGACAACATTCTACGAATGTGTTCTCATACTAATACTATCTGGAGAACCAAAAGCTCCAATCACGCAACCTATTGTGAAAAACATCAATTTTTTTGAGCAAAAAATGATGGATTGACTTTATGTATACAATTCAAAATAAAAGTATATATACCAAAAGGTTTTCTAAAGCTTAAAATATTATGAAACGAATTATTTAAAGTGATAAAACGCTTACAAACCTGACTAAGTACATCTATCTCATGAAGAAATGAATACGGCTGATGAGTGAGTTAGGAGTCTGAAGAATCATGTATATTTTCTAACAGAATCGGCGTGGAACACAGAAAATATGATATTGATCTATGATTTGGAGTCACAAATTTTAAAATAGCTGCAGATTCGGAGAGAGGATTTCTAAATATTATAGATCCAACCTCAAGAAACTATTTGAATCATACGCCAGAAATTAATTTCTAATTCTCAGTCCCTAAAATAATTAATAAACAATTTGGTTCAAAACTACACACATCTAACAACCAATTAATCTTAATTTATAGGTTAAAATAATATTTTACCATTTGAATTATGAGAATCCATACTTATTTTACTCATTGTGCAAATACACTCTACTCTACCGACTTAATGAATTAATCACGTTAGTATCCAAAGATCAATCAAAGAATAAAATTTGATATTAATTAATTATTTGATTGAAACTTATCGATCTTGTACAAACCCGAACTGATATTGTTAATTTATTTTTCAAGGACAAATTCATCAGTTAAAATAATTAATTTGATAATATTTTGATTTTAAACTGAATACATTCAGTCAAGCCATCATTTTTTGCTCAAAAACAATACTTTAGGATTTCAAATATTATCCCAAATAGTTGCTTAAAATTCCAAGTGATGTTGAGAGAAAATTATAACTATGACAAATTTTATAATTGTACTTAGTTTATATGAGTTTAACAAGTGGAATTTATCATCAAAAATATTATTTTCACAACAACAGGTTGCGTGATTGCAGCTTGTGCTCCTCCAGATAGTATTAGAACTCAATGATTGTGCTGATTGTTGAATATATAGAGACAATGAGTTCTTTCAATATCTGGAGTGGCACCCAATATACTGCACAACCTCATCCTGGCTTTAATCACATTTTAAAGATAAAATAAAGTGGCAATGTTATTATTTATTTTCTTATTTGTATTTTTGGCTTATCATTTATTAAAAAAAACCTAATATTGTAATGATATGTACATTTCCCAATTTAAAATAAAATAATACAAAATACTTGTTATGATACATGACAGAATCTGCCCTTCAAAGATATGAATATTGTTATATAAAGCAAAATTAATTGATAGAAATGAAAATGTCATGCAGACTACCTTATTCGTCATTATAATATCAATATTCTCAATCAATTTATTATCTTTCATCCCTTGACCTATTCGGCTTGTCTCTTATTAAAAAGTTATGTTATATATATATTGTACATCCTTTGTCAAAAAGATGATTCCCAACTTTAATGGATGAAATGTTTGATACAAATTTCATTTTGTATAATTTTTTACTATGGAATTGTAAGACAATGTTAAAGGTAGTATTTATAGTAATCCAGGTTGAAACACTTAGATTAACCAAGTTGTTTTTTTAATCAAAAACTTTTTCATTTCAGTTCGAAAATGTTGTCTTTGTAGACGAGATATTAATTGTAGCACATGATTTGATATAGAATCTCCAGCAATATACGTGCGTACCATAGAGAAAGCTCTAAGGTACTTACGTACTGAAGAATTAATGTAGGGCTGGAGTGATATTGTACAAACTCAATTAGGTTTGATTTTTAACCATGAATGAAAATATTCTTTTCCCAAGACGAGGTTGAGTGACTGAGTCTGGTTCTACTCCAGATATGGGAAGACTTACACCTTGACTATATGTATTTTGTCTCTAGCAATGATATTATCTAATATTTATTATTATTAAGGAATATAATAAGAATGATTGAACCATGCCGTTTTTCAAGCTGAATCAGAATATACATTAATTATTATGGCTACGAGAGACGTATTTTGGACGTCGGAGTTCAATGAGGTTAACATAACATCTATAAATATATTTGATGGAGAGGTCATTTTTGTTGGAAATGGAAATTCGATTGAGCAATATAATTTTAAAACCGGGGAAAAGTTATCCTTGTTTTTTGATTGTGCTTTATCGCAAGGAGTCACTATCCATGGGTTGGTCCTACAAAATAATCACATTTTTTTCTCCCGGTTATTATAAAAATGTTTTTTTCTTCTTTTTTATCTAGTATTAAACGATTTTCATCTAAATATATAGTATTTGGAGGTCGTGAACTCCGGGTTATTAATCCAAATGGAATATCTGTACTCAGTCTCAAAATAAACGACTGGATCATTGATGTGGTTCAGATAAAAAATGATATCATCATTCTGACCATGACCAATTGCCTTATTAGAATATCTATTGGGAATTTCTCCTCATCAAACCATCAAATTTTCCATTCTACAGAGAAATGCTCTCTTTACTCCGGGCTAATTTTAGTGCAAGAAGACAACTCTGTTCTGGTTTTTGCTGGAACCGCATTTAAAGAAATTTTAATTTGGAACTGTGACTTTAAAAATGATTCTAGCCATTATCCACTTGTTCAAAAGCTACTTGGACATGATGGAGTCATTTTTTCACTTGCTCAATCCAATAACACCTACCTTGTATCGACCTCTGACGATCGAACAGCTCGACTTTGGAAATCTAAAGATGCGTGGAAAAATACGGAGTTGGTGTCTGTTCTAGACGGAGCACATACTTCCAGGATCTTTCGATCTGTCATTGAGGGAGATTATGTTATTTTAGGGGGAGAGGATGGTTTTATTTCAATTTGGAATAAAGAAAATGGCGAGTTTCTAAGACGTTATGAAGGTTCCTCTGCGTCTGTTTGGGGGCTTGATGTTTTTCAAGATAAAGTTGTGGCCTCCAGTGGTGTATCTATAAATATGTGGATGTTAAATTTTGAAAATAATTATAAAGTAGAAGTTCTTGAATTAGCCACAGATTTAGGATCAGACTACGTAAAAGAACTTATTTGTGTGCCAGGAACGAATGACCTCGTATGTTTAACTCAGTGTGGTACTGTCAAATTGAATGATATGACATTATATAAGGATGATAGCCTTGAAAGCTATGGACTTTTGAGTGTGAACGGTTATACACTTTATATTTGTAATCTCCATGGTGACTTATTCGTTTTTAATTTGATAAGTAAAGAATTAGAGAGAAAAACAAAATTAGTGGAGGGTAAAATTTTCTCTTTAGAAGCACTTAACTATGGACGTGTCCTTTTATGTAGCTCTAATGGCCTCATTTCTATTTTTGATCGATCTCTCGAACGTGTTTCTGAGTTTTATATCCCAGTAAAGAATATTAAACAATGGTGGGTCACATGTGCATCATCCATTAACGAGGATCGGTATATGATAGGAAATCGAGATGGAACTCTGTTTTTAGCCAATAAAGTTGTTCTTAGTTCCTTATATCGAGTTCATGGAAAACAAGGAGTAGGGGATATTCAATATGAAGATGAAAAGATCAGATCGATTGGACGAGATGGAACAATGCGAATATTTATAGTTAAAGATGATGATCTTATTCCCTTAAATGTGATAAAGCTCAATTATTCATGGATGGAGAAAATTGTTAGTTCTCCCAGGCGTGGGTTACTATTGCTTGGATTTTATTCAAAAGATTTTATAGTGTATGATCCAGAGCATGAAAAAATAATTTATCAAGTCCCTTGCGGGGGTTGTCATCGATCTTGGGACTTTCGATTCGATCATGAATCGTTTGGTGTCTTTACGTATGTCAAGGACAAGGTTGTTCACCAAGTAGTATTATTGAATATTCTTAATGAAATGGTGATCAAACCAATTTTTCACACAAAGGAGATTAATGCACTTAAAGTCGTAGCATTTGAAAATTCCCAATATCTTCTCACAGGAGGAGAAGATACAAAGTTATTACTACGGAATCTTAAGAATAATAGAATAACATCTAATTTAAAAAGCCATATATCCAATATCAGATGCTTAGATGCGATATTAGATGGTGATTCCATGATTCTTGCTTCAGGTGGAGGCAGAGCTGAGCTTAAATTGTGGAGAATGTTCCCTGATCAAAATATAATCTTGTTAAGTTCATTTTTAATGAAGGGCAATGATAAGAGACGTAAGAAGGTTTGGAGGGATACAAAACTTATTCCAGATGTTGAAACCAGAATAACTTCCGTTACCTTATGGAAGAAAAATGATAGCCTGACATTCATTGTGATTGCTTGTTCGGATGGCTTGCTTAGACTTCTCCAATATGATGCAAATTTTTCGAAGCTACAAATCATTAAAGAATCAGCTGAAGGACCTTCTTGTTTTTTAGTTGTTAAGACCCTTCTATGCAATGGCCAAAAATTTGTAGTGAGTGGTTCAACAAAAGGTGATCTACAAGTTTGGAAGATAGAAGATGATTATTCGTTTAGGGCCATTTCTCAAGTCATAGCTCATCAGTCTGGAATTAACGCCATTGATATATTGGGACATTTTATTGTTACTGGGGGTGATGATGGAGCCATAGCTCAATTTGAATTTCGCAATGGTTGTCTCACTGAAATTAATAGGATCAATGACGCTCATGAGTCCCAAATAACTGGAGTCAAATACATGGACCAGTTTATTTTAAGTTGTGGTGTGGATCAGAAATTCATTACTTGGAGATCATCTGACTTCAGTTTTTATTCTCAAGAAATATCTAGTGTTGCGGATGTTAAAGGCATTGAGGTTTTCAAGGATAAGGTCTTCATTGTTGGTGAAGGAGTTCAGTATTTCAAGCTTATTAGGGGGCAAGGATAAGTAATATTAAAATAATTTCGATAATTGTAAATATTATTTTGATTAGTTTTTGATGATACCTTCAGTTGACTAATAAAAAAATTGTACTGTGCCCTGCAAAAATTAGTTTAATCTCTTTTTTTATTCCTTTAATTCCAAAAAACATATATTATTAGTAGGAATGTGAAAATTGTTTACATCCTCGTGAGTGTAAATCAAAAAGATAAGTATATGTTGCCAATTTTGATAAACGACATATCTGCTGATAGAGCTATCACTTATCAGTGATCACTATAAAAAAGTGTCCTTGCTCGCTAATACGTTTTAATTTTCAAAATAGTGAGAATTAAATAATTAATGAGAGCACTAATATTTTGCAGGGCATGAGAATATACTTTTTTTTTAATTTATACTAACAGAGGATTTCGGTAATTTTCCCATCCCTTAAAATATCAAGATATTTAAAGACATCTCTAAGTATCTTAATAATTATTGGGCTTCATTTATCCGAAACTAGGCATGTCGCAGATAGGTGAGTTGAAAGGGCAAATTGCATCTGACTATTATAATTTATAACATAACAAATTCAAATTGATTTCACCTTAAAATATGATATATGAATAGGCAATGATTAATGACGTATCTAAGAATTCATTAGAAGAGGGTATTTAAAAACCCTCTTAGCTGCTCTCTTATTCCAACAACACTATGTAAAACAGTAATCAGTATTCAGATACATTTATACAAGTTATAGTTCTTTTCTTTCTGAATATGTGCCAAAATATCGCAGATTGAGTCGATTTGTGGTAGTTAAATAATTCCCTAAAAGAGGATATTTTTCCTCTCACTTCTTTTACATCAAGTCTGCTGTTGAAGAAATTTATTCTTTTTTTATAAAGAATAATTTGACAATAAACAATTGGAAAAATGAATAGTTAGAGAATAGAGAATCTAAGGGTTGTTCTAAGTCAGGCAATCTTGTAGCGAAGAGATCCAAGTAACTTAGCAGAGTTAAGAGAGAATTTGATGTTAAAAAGTTCAAAGGACTATAGGATTTAGATTGATTAAATTCCCAAGGGAATTATGTTAATGAAAACCTCGTGGAGAGAGCCAGCTCCATGGACGATATCTGAAGCCAACAATCACTGTGTCCATGCTTTCGAAAAGCTCCGCATTCAGAGAGAACAAGGAAGATTTTGCGATGTGACATTGTCGATACAGGGCAGGACGTTCCCTGCCCATCGATGTGTACTGGCTTCTTGCTCTCCTTGGTTTGATACAAATCTTAAAGTAAATACAAAATATTGTTTCCTTCTGCTCTTAATTATAAATCTTGTTAGGACTTATATTAATGATGATTATTATATTGCAGGTCTACAAAACGACTAAAGAAACCGTGGAAGTCACTCAATGCAAAAATTATGAAATATTTCACCAGCTTCTGACTTACTGCTACACTGGTCAAATCATCGTAGATAAAAATAATGTTCCTGAGTTACTACACCTTTCCAATTACTACGCCATTTTTAAACTCAAGTCCTACTGCTCTGAGTACTTGGAGCGAAATCTGAACTCTCGTAATTGCGTTTTTGTTTTAGAAATGGCTCTAAAATACTGTCTCTCTGATCTCATGAAACAATCCTTTTCCTTTCTTGAAAGAAATTTCTCTACCATCTACTCCCGTCCCGAAATGTTAAATCAAACATCTATTAATTCAATATCAGCATTTCTTGCAGAAAAGTCATGGAATTTGAGTCAAGAGCTTGTACTCAAATTCATTGCCTTATGGGTAAATGCGGATATTTCTTCACGAAAGGATGGACTTCCTTCTCTTTTAGATTTAGTCAATTGGTCACAAATCGATACTGGATTCCTAAGTGATCATTTGGAAAAGGAACCTCTCTACTATAATTCCTCAGATTCACTCTTTATCATTCTCAATACTCTTCATCGAAATTCAATTTATCTTGGTCCAAAATATCATGACATTTATCAAAATTTACAAGATCAAGACCTTGAATTAGATGACTCCAATTCCTTCCTTTCTCTCGCAATCAATTCTGCTGTGAAGGAACTCGAACACTCAGATGTAGATCCAGACTGGTTTTTACAGAGTGATCCGACCAGTGACCCACCTGCATATACCAATAACTATAGTTCTTCCAGAAATGGGCCAAACATAATCCCCACTGGCCCCACGTCAAATGAAAGACCCATTCTAAATAAGCAACAACAAACAACATCTACAGATTTTGATTTTAACTCTGTCGAAACAGAGTATCAAATCGTCGAACAGGTAATCAATGAGCAGAGATGGCACGAAGAAAGGTCCAAATACAAGGATATCAACTCCTCCATTAAACGATATGATCCCAAGTTTCGAGCATTAACAGAGGCTTTTAGAAAAATGGAGGACTTGGAAAATTCTTCTTCTTCCAATTCACTTCATCAAAAAAACAACGAAGTCTTACTTGGAGAACAGTCAACTAGTACCTCCATGACAACAGGGCTTCCGGCACCAAAGACTAACAGTGCTTCCACAAATTTACACCACACTCAAGAAATGATCAACACGGATATGAGTTCATATAACAAAGAATATTCACAGCTGCCTCTTCCTAAAAATAATGAAATGAATCGTCAAGAACAAAACTCTGGCGTTCATGATAATAGATTTGTGGATTACTCCTCAACCCAACTGCCACCTTCTTCTCAAATATCCCATGGAAACCATGAGAGTGGGAAGTTTTTCAAGTATTCAAACGATATACATTCAAATGAGAAACAAATTCATGATCAAGATATTCGGTATTACAAATATTCTTCAATGCCTCACGTCTCGTCCAAAAGTATCAATACAACATCCTCAGCCACTCCTGCTAACAATATCATTCAAACTGTGGAGTCAAATTTGAAGATTCTACAGAGTGATGTCATAATAGATCAGAGAATGATTGTACGAGAGGACATTATGAGCGCTGTTTCTAATTCTAGAAATGATTCCATTCGATATGAAACAGAAAATAAGGAGCCGGACAAATACTTTAAACACCCATCCTCACTCGTCTATAATAATAGTAATAAAAATTATGATACTCAGAACTCTTGGATTATGAATAACAGAGAAACCCCTCCTCCATCTCCTCATGTGAATGAACAGAATATTTATAAAAATGTGGTAGCAATTCATTCATCAACAGTTCCACTTCCTTCAAATTCAGAGTCTAATAATATTTTACACAATCATGAATCTGGACTCACCGAAAATCGGTATGATTCTTGTCATAAAACTATATCTCAGTCAGATGTCTTAGATGAATGCGAGGATACAATCAACAAATTTCCAAGATATTACCCTTCTTATAGTAGTACTAATAATCCCAAAAATGGTCAAATTGATAATGATAATTTCCAAGAGGAGTTAGTTCGAGGAAATTCTCAATTATCGGATCCTCAGCCATGTAATAGTAGTACAAGTGGCGACAATAGTAGTAGTAGTAGTAATGCCATTTGCATCAATCTCCAAAATCGTTATGTACCTGCAAGCTCCGACTCTGAGCACATTTTTGTTAGTGCTATGGATCGGTATACTAGAGGAGGGAAAGGGTTCTCCAATTCTAGTTGTGCTAATGGATCAACACATGTGGATCAACAACAGCTGGATCCTCTAATCGTTCAAACAGAAAGGACTCAGACACCTATTTCTCATACTGCATCCAAGATGGGAACTCATAATTTAATAATTGAGAACGAGGAAGACTTGGATAGGAGCATAATTCATTCGTCTGATGAAGGAGAGGAAGGCCCTGTTGATTATGTCGTTGCTACTTCACCTCGTATTGATGATGAATCTTTCGCTAATTCATCCTCTTCGGATGAAGTGCCTCGTATTGCTAAAATCAAAATCAAAAAAATCCCGGGAGGCTTGTCCAAACATATCAAATCTAAGAATAAAAAACTTTCTTCTCTGTCTCCGAAGAAGAAAATTCAATCTAAAATATCGGCTGAAAAACTAAAAAAATGTCTTGTTGCTGGTGATAATGAGACTGGGAGAGTCACACTTCCTAAACCTTCTCCTCCTACGGAGCAGCAACCTCAACAGCAACTCCATATTAAAAAGGCTAAACTACTTGCTGAACACCGCCAATCCGAAGTTTTAAACACTGACAACCGCTCTGGAAAGGACGAACCCCATCATTCTTCAAAAGAGGATCAGAAATTTAACAAAGACTTTATTGACGAGGAGGAAAGCGATAATAGTATAGTACCCATAAAAAAAGCCGTTCCATATCAGTGTCCTGAACGCCCTTACTGGACTCTCAACAAAACTCGCATGAGATTTCATAGTAAAATGCATGAAACATCCGACTCCAAAAATTACAAATGTCCAATGTGTGATATCACTATTAAGTGGAAACAGGGACTTCGAGCTCATATAATTTGCAATCATATCAAAGGACCTCCTTTCAAATGTGATCTCTGTGATTATACAAATGATTCTCTCCAACCCGTCTTGAGACATCGAAAGTCTCACAGTGAAATCAAACCTTTTGCTTGCTCGCAGTGTTCTCACAAGACCAAAACTAAAAAACTTTTAGTTGCTCACATAAAACGAATACACGGACGTGATGAGGAAAAACTTCCATGCAGTCTCTGTCCCAAACACTTTGTCTCACAAAGAGACTTGGACCTTCATCAACTCTCTCATTCCACTGAACAAAAATTTACTTGCGATATTTGTGGATTCAAAACTAAATATAAATCCTATTTAATGACCCATTCCAGAATTCATACCGGCCAAACCCTTAGATGCCAATTGTGTAGCTTTAGTACACTCCGAAGAATTCATTTAGATGCACACATTAAAACACATACGGGTGAAAAAAACTTTGTCTGTGATGTCTGTAAAAAAGCATTCATTGAAAAGTCTCAGCTCAAAAGACATTCTGTTATTCATAGTGGAGAAAAACCATTTGCCTGTCACATTTGTCCATTTCGATCTAATCGTAAAGATAAATTAAAAAACCATGTTACAAAAAAACATGGTAATGAAAGTAAGGCTAAAGATTCAGCAAGTCAGTCATAATAATATTATGTTTTGTATCCTTTTCTCTAGTCATATTAATCCATATTTTATGCAGCCTTTATATTGTGATTTTATACGCATTCATGCCATTTCTTTTTTTATACTTGAGTACTTATTGATTTTTTTTTTGTGTTCCTATTATTTCTTAGAAAAAAAAAATCATTATAAATAACCACCTTGCTTAGGATTTCTTTAAATTGATTCTCAAAAATTATCAAATTACGAAATGGGTTTTTGTGTTGAGTTTTTTTTTTCAGCAATATATTCATTATTCATTTGATGGGATTACGAATATCTTTGAATTTGTAATCTTATTTTCATTAATTATAATTATAGGATTTCCTTTTTCACCAAAAATATAATATGCCAATTAAATAAAGTAGTTTGCAGAATGCATACTGCCTGGCTAAAAAAATATTCTTTTAAATGGGAATCAAGTCTTATATTGAAGCCTTAATTTTGTGAGTGCGATTTGAGTTCAATGAGACTTAAGCCTTAATCGGGCACTCCCAGAACTCGATATAATTATAAATAAATAACTCAAGGATGTTGTTATATGTCATAGAAGGACTAAATTTGAATAAAACGTGTTTTTTTTTATAATTTTGAGTTTTGGCATAAATTGTAAAATTATGAAGCTTCTAAAAACAGTCATTGGCTCTTTAGATGACCACCTGTCTTCCCTTTATAAGCGACCATCACTTCATCAATTGACTGTTTCAGAGTTTAAGTTTAATTCCCAAGGTTGTGCCCTTATTGGTAAAGCGGTTCCAGTTCTTGAACTGCAAGAAATGGAACCGACAAAGTCGAATCGACACCGCAATATATTGCTTATCGGTCTTGGTTCTTGTGCTTTTGTTCATATAAAAAAAATATAATATACCTAGGTATATTATAAAAAATAAATTACCTTTAATCAACAAGTCAATTTTATGCGTTTCTTCTATGCAATTTCGACGTTTTCTAATGATTTTTTTACGTCATTAGGGTGATATAATTTATCTGAGTTCCAAATAGCTAAGGGCTTCTTATGGATTTGGAAGTGTTGTTTTAAGCATCAAAGTACCATGAAAAGTACTAGAATGGTGTAATACTTTTTGGTTCCTGAGTTAGTAATGTTAAGATTGCGAAGGGAATTTTTGAGTCTTCATGTTACTAAAAAAAGGTCACTTGACCGGTAATGAGTTAAGTGTAAAGTTATGTTCTTTGCCGGTGAAAGAATACCTTTAATTAATTATAATGGATGTCTATTTTCTTCACTTATATACTGTAATTCTAATTATACATATATATGTGAGCCGTCAACACTAAACAAGCTATAAGGGTTTTTCTCAAAATTGACTCTGGATTATATTTGTGCTCTTCAACTCTATTAATAAATTATTATGAATTGTCTTTTGGAGGCACCGCAAAATGGACAAAAAGTTCAAATAAAAAAAAGCATCATCGTAATGAAATAAATAGAAATTGAGGAATTTTATTTTAGCGAACATATCGGATCCCAAATAAGTCTTACAAATAATATAAAGATCTTAAACTATTTAACATTCTTGAGCATTTCAAATCATCCCAGACATTTGAATACAAAATTATAATGGATTGAAATAAGTCTATAAAATATTGGGCTGTATACATATATGGAGTTAAAAAACCATTTCTTGATTTTTGTTTATGATTGTTTTTGTGTTAACACACCACATTATATTTAATATTGTACACTATGTATTTTGCTTCAAAGCAATGAATTTTGTCCTTATAAATGTACATACCTTTTCTTGGTATATTTGTTTATATGTTCATAGGTAAATTAATTGTGGGAAAAATGAAAAATATTATCTGGTCGGTTTTTCAGATAAATTACAATTACAAATATTTCTATTCAATTCTTTAAAAAAAGAAAAAAAAATACAACGCACATTATGTTATTAGCGAAATTTGAGTAATTTTTTAGCCAGTTTTAGTGACTACTTAGTTATAGGTATATATAACTTGGTAGTTATAGTAACTTACATAATTGAGAGCCCTTTCTGTTTTATTTCTCTGCGCATGCGTTGATAATAAGTATCTATTTAGTTAAGGAGTTAGTTATCATCATCAATGTACGATCCAAGTTATATTGAGTCACCATCATCACTGAAAAACATTGGTATCTTTTTGAGGAGGATTCGAAGTAGGACGTTTTATTTAAATACTATTATTTATTGGTCATATTTCATTTAAGAGTGAAGATCCATATTATTACTTAAATAAGTTTGTTTAAGTATGAGATGAATCAAATTCCTTCATGGAGTTTCTCTGAAGGGTAATTTTTTACACTTTCTGGATATGAGTTTTAGTAGTGGTATGGCTGACATACTTCTCATATAGCTAGTCATTTATGACCCATAATTAATTAATTTATAGGAGTATTTTATAAAATATATTATTTATAAGTCGTTAAAAACAATGTTTATTAGTAAATAGTGAAATAAAATTGAATAATCACGTTTCTGGTATCAACTATGTAATTAAATTATAACTTTTCATTTATTAAAGATGTCTTATATTATATTATAACCACATATAATTATTAAATGTATTTACATCGATAGTGAATTTATTGATTAATTAATTATAATTTTTGGAAAATTTGTACTATGATGATGTAAGTATATGATCTCTAAAATAATTATTGAGTCAATTTTTGCCAACTTTTAATTGTTTTACGATTTACACGTGATTGGTTTTTTTCCGAAGAAAAAAAAAAGAAAAACTACCAATGTTTTTTACATCACTCAATCTCTAATGGAGTAAATATGCATAGTTCAAAGACTGTACGACCTCGGCCGGTTCGTAAAAAAATACAAATTCTTCACTTTATCTGATTTTCTCTTTTCAAATCGTAAATTATAATGCTCCTCAGTGGAAATAAAAGAACAAATCGATCATCATAGATGAGATATAATCGATCATATAATATTAATAAAACAGAGAGAAATCATATTAATAATTGTAGCAGGACCGGGCTTAACTTTTACAAAGTCCAATGCAAAACAGATTACACGGGACCAAAATTTACATATAGGTAGGGATAAGGATAATAACTGAGGCCAAGGCCGGTTTTACCTTGAGCAGGGTCTGGTGCAAAAATAAATGTGTGAGTTTTTTTGCAAAGATTTTGACATGTTCCACAAGTGACAAATTTTCTCCTCGTAATATTTTATTGAGTACAAAGGTATTTTATTTTTTTGATGACAAGTGATGACTGTAGTGTGTTTAATTTTTGACAATAAACGATCAAAAATGATAACAAAATATCATAAAAATTATTACATTGTAGTGTGTTGTTTCATGTTTTAAAAATCAAAAATTGATTAAAGATGATGGAGAAATGATATTGGGCAACTTTTGCTGATTATCAAGTTGCATATAATCAGCCTATTTAATGGACTAGGCAATGGCCATATATAAGTCGAGATACACTTCTTAAACTTAGCATATAATCATGTCTATTAGAATATGTATGATTATGACGATAGCGAATCGTAACATCTGTGACTATCCTATAATTTACTTTTGTTAGCTTTATGACTAATGATGTTCCACTTTTGTGAACTGTTGCTTTTGCTTGAAGTTATTTTTTTGTGTGTAATTTTATAATATGGGAAAGTGTAGAATCAAAGAATAAATACACAAGCATCCTTAAATTTCTTAGTTATAAGTTATAACTTATAGATAATGTAAAAATAAAATAAAAATAGAGAAGTCTTGTGTACTTCTCTTCTCCTCTGTCACAATGGATTCCATCTTCAAACGCGGTGTTATCCTACGGACATATAAATTTAAGTTTTATTTTGGTGAGTTGTCGATTTATCTTATCTTTGTTAGTATTTTGATTGGTTGAATTCGAATCAACTTTTTTTAATTTGAGCAATAGAGAGTTTCTACGTGACGTCCAGATTGTTGATGTCGGCCATCTTGATGTTCTAAACAACAAAGTTGTATAAGAAGAAATATCCTTTTTTCATATAGATTAATACAAATCGTGAACTACTGTTGTATATTTGAA
Source organism: Lepeophtheirus salmonis (assembly GCF_016086655.4). Classification (NCBI taxonomy): domain Eukaryota; kingdom Metazoa; phylum Arthropoda; class Copepoda; order Siphonostomatoida; family Caligidae; genus Lepeophtheirus; species Lepeophtheirus salmonis. The sequence continues at coordinate 40,128,360 of NC_052131.2, forward strand.
TGTCAGAATATACATTTTTCTCCAATTATCTAACTTTTTACGATACTTTTACGTACATAATAATTTGATTTAATTCAAATATCTCGGCTTTTCTTTGTTATCAAATTATATTACTACATATACAGGTGTAGAGTCTTTTTAATTTATAAAGCTGTTTGATAAAGTTTCTCCAATATTTTTTTCAAATTTGTCCATTTTAATCAAAGAATATACAATTAACTCTAGGCACCCAAGGTAGCGTCGCTTCGGTTTATTATGTATTCTGCGGCGTCAGTGAAACGTTCAATAGAGGAAAATATTGTATTTCTGCAAATATTATAGTTATTTATAGGCTAAATTATGAAAATAAGAATGTATAACTATGTAATAACATATTTCAAATACATATTAGGTTCTGATATATAATAAAGCTCCCCATTAGGGATATATATTTTTCATAGACAGTAAAGGTTTAAGTCAACAATACTGGTTTTAAATGAAAACGTTTTATTCCCTACTCTTAAATGACGGTTAGTTGAATAGCTGAAAATTATACCAATTGATTTTAGGCCTTTTTTTAATTTCTCTTTTTGTAGGAAAGTATGCAAGACACAATAAAAATATCAATAAATCCTATGAACTCGTTTTTTTTAACTAATTAACAGGTGAATTGGCCAAATATTGTATTGTAATTTGAGGTATTTTTCATCCAACTTTTATGAAGGAAAGGTTGAGAGATTCAATAAATATTGATACGTTCTCATTAATTTAAATTTAATTTTAAAACTAGCTAAATTAAAGAAAAAAATAGCTTTAAAAATCACATTTATAACTCTACTGAAGACTTTTTTGCCGTTTCTGGGGTTTTATATGAACTCATGAAATATCAAGTTTTTTTGTGAGATAGTCCATGTTGAAAATTGAATGAAAATAAAGTCAACGTTTAATTACAGATAGTATCTGTCATTGCTGGGAGTATTAGGGGTTGACAGACAGACACACTTTACTTTATTACAACAGAAGATAACTCCCCAACAAATCATCAGTATTATTATTCCTTTTTCATGAGCACTCACACATAGTTACTCAATACTTTGACGTTTTTCTCTTCACGAAGGAAAGAATAATGATAACAGCTAGAGAAAATAAGACAACAAATACAAAACTCTCACAATAAAAAATGCTTAGGATTTACAACCCTTAATATATGTTGTCTCCTTTTTTAATTCAATATGACGGGCTGAACAATAGCTACACACGCTCGTTACTACATTGTTATTTCGTTCATCAAATAGAAAACTAAAAATTGAGTTACCCTGTAACATCAAGACAAACTTTACTTTATTAATAAAGGACGGCTGGGTAAAACAAAAATATACAATCTATTTTGTTGCCAGCTATCGATGCTTCTGGTTCTTTTCTTCTAATAATTGTATTTCATAGTTGAGAAGAATGATCTAACTACTAACGTTTATGGGGCTTATTTTTTTTTTTTTTTTTTTGAGGAAAGGTTACGTGGTGCAAAAAGAGGTGATAAATATGAACTCCTTTTTTCTTTTCTTTATCAGTATAACGCGCACGCCCTTTTCAACATTTTTATTTGTTCTAAGTTCTAAGAAATAACAATGTTCCCTTGAGCGTGCGCGTCATATTAAAAAAGAAAAAAGAAAAAGAAGTACAACTATATTCATATTTTTTTTTTTATAAAACGCGCTAAGCAATATTGTTAATTTATAGATAAAGTATTTATGTAGGTATGATAACAAAGTAGAGGGCGACACCGATCATCTTTTCACAAGGGAGTTATGTAGCTCCAACATATGATTTGTTTTCAAACCAGTTCTTCAACGAATGTTTGATTATTGAATGATTAAACATTGTTTGATTTGAATACTGTTTTTGGCAAAGTTTCGCAAAAGTGTATTATATTTATTTAGTTTAACGTTTACATAAAGATCCTAAATTCCTAATTTCAACATACTTTATATGTACTATATATCATGTCGATTAAGAGTTTCAAAGAATGGTACTATAAATTATTTAGAAAAGATGGATACTCCACATAGAGAAGACATCATAACAAAAAGGGTAAAATTTGCAAGACATTTTAGAAAAAAAAAAAAAATCTACCATGAGGATGAATGTAATGAACTACTGAAGAGAAAGATGTTGAAGGAAATATACAAGGAAGATAGTTTAAGGAAAAAATAGAACAAAAATTAAAAAAGGTTGATTTAAAAACAGCATTTAATTATGTTAAAAATATCGAAGATTGGACTAAAAATGAGGTTTTAGATATTTTAAAAGGAAAAGTTATAGAAAAAAATGCATGCTATTTATGGCTTATAGATTTAAAACTTGAAACCTTTAATGACAAAGTGGAATATTTTAATTTAGATAAAATATGTTCTAATATTTCATATCGGTCTCAAACCGAAAATTACGACACCACAGAAGAAAGTGAATTGTCAGTGTTTGCTTTAGGAGCTGATTTTTTAGTTAAAGATTTAATTTTTTTTTGATTAACATATTCTTATAATATTTTTATTAGTATAATTTGTAGAATGTATATAAATATTTAATAGTTATGCAATGAATTAGTCTTTACTTCTTGAAATAGAGATTATTACTTAATTAATAATGATTAAACTACACAAATAATATATATTAATATAGATTTCTAATTTTTTTTGGGTGCTTTCATTAAGTTTATTAATAAGTATACGTCATGTTTATTATGATTTGTGACGTCATTTTCAAATTTGCAGTGCCAACTAGTGTTCCAATAGATGAAATATACACAAGTTGATCATAAACAAAGGGAGAAACAAAAAAACAAATAAACAAGAAAAGGTTTTAATATTTTGCAACAAAAAATTGCTATTAATCGCTATATATCCAACCAATTAAGATAATTTTGTTGCCATTGCAATATGCAGATAAAATTACGTAATCGATATTATATAAAAAATACAAAAATATGCTATTTTTATTTTTTGTTTATATACCTAATTGATGCATTTGTAAAATACACTAAAAAAGGATGCCTTTCCAAATATCCAGACACATCTTTGCTTTATTAATATTCTATCGAGAGTAACAGGCATTTATCAGAGTTATAAGGCGTTGAGGAACAGACAAAATTTGCTTTAATAATATATATTTGCTTTATTAATATAGTAGATTATTCTTCAAGAAAACATGAGTGTTACGCAGTGTTTATCGTATGCATATTCATACTTAATTACTCAATACTTAAATGTTCTCTCCTCAAGAATGAAATAATAATGATAGCAGACTTTGAGCAATAAAAACATGGTTCGGGTTGCCAACAATACACAACTCGCATGCTAAAAAATGCTTAGTATTGTTAACAATATATATATTGTATATATGTATTTAATATAATTTTCATTTCTTTTTTTTATATGAGAGAATGAACGTTAACATGTTCATTGCTTGACCTAATCCGAAGTAACATTAATTGATTTTTATTTTATACTAGCAAAGGGTTACCCAGCGTTACTCGGGCCAAGGAGGGAGTGGGAAATCACATTGTGAAGTAGAATTTATTGCCATTGTAAAGTGGAATACAACTCTCAAGATATTTTTCGTACGTACAATAGCAAATTTTTTTTTGGAGAATGGTGTGGTCGAACAAATAACCCTCGATAACTTGTTAATTTTTGCAAATATTGCAAAAAAATTGTAATGAAATGTTTCGGAAATTAAAAATATTATATTGCATTTAATTTGTTAAGGTTTATAATTTTTTGTCCAAAATGCAATGTTTTGTGGCGTTTAGTCTTAAAAATTGAAAATTACCGTTTAATAAATTAAACAAAAATACATTTTAAAAGAATCTTCAGAAAATGACCGATATTTCAATTAAATATCATTTTTTATGTGTCAGATATATATGTAAACAAATCTCCAGACAATTTTTTACAAACTTTATTTTATCTAAGAATCCCATTATTCCATTGAAAATACTTTTTTTTGCACACGAAAAAAGACGAAATTGTAAATGTCACCGATTTCTTTTTTTGCCCATAACTTATTAATTTGGAATAAATTAAGCAAAAGTCCTTTGTAAAATATTTGTTTTTTGAGATGTCAGTCACTTTTTGATTTATAACTTAACATTCTATCTAGTCTCTTTGAACTTAAAAAAACAATCTTTGTGTTTTGGGTATAGAATAAACCCACCTTATATGACCGACCCCAAAATCAGCACCCCTGTCTTAGCCTGACCAAAAGAGTTCCAACGAGGCAACCATGAAAAGTTTCAGCCTCTGAGGCCTAACAGTGTCGACACCCATAAAAGAAACACACATGCATAAGTTCTATAAAATTAGGTTAGGGAAAAAGCAATTTCGTTCCTTTTTTAAAATTAAGTATGTCTTATTCATTATTGGTCAGATCGGATCATATGATAAAGCGTTGTAAAGGTGTGAGTCAATACCACCCAACGCTTTTAAACAGTATTGCGCTGGGCTGGTTCAGTTTTCAATTAACCTGAGTATGGAGGTCTCAAAGGAAGAAATTGGCCATACTTTACGTTTTTAGTGGATGAAAGCCGATACACTTTCGGTTCGTGTTGCACAGCAGTGGTTCGAGCGATTTTTATCCCACTCAATTCTGCCTCTACTCTGAACAAAACAATACAATATATATCTACTTCGCTTTTCTTTTTTATATGAGAAGCATGCTCGATGGAATTTTCATTTCTTAGATCAAGTAACGACGCAGTTCTAAGATACACTCAAAAATGACTTCACGGAAAACATACACATAAACATTCAAATGTACAGACCAACCTCCCTTTGTTAATATAGATAATAAGACTAAAATCAAAGTTTAACAAGACAAGATTCAAAATATATTTAATCGAACCAGCGTCAAAATGAATTCCACCCTCCAAAGCCAGATTTAGTTATAAACAATCAAACACGACATTGTCCGGTTCCCGTGTTCTATATAAATAACTGTGTTTATTTCAAGTAAGAACAAGTATATGTTTAGGTTAAGTTAATCTCATGCTAATTTTTTGAATTTTTTATCGGTATGGACTGAAAAATCAAACTTAACTCTTAAATGTTTTTTTTTGCTCATATGCCAAAACCCCCTTTTTATATAATATTAAAGAAAAATGTAACAATGGCAACTTTTTTACATCTGAAATAACCCTATTGGTGATTGTGAACACATATTAGTATGATTTTGCACCTAAAGGCACGCTAAGCTATTAATTATTAATTGGAAAAAAACAATCCAAAAATCTTTTTCTTTTAGAGGAACCGGGACCAGGTCTCAATACTAGTATTTACTCTCTACATATTGACATTTATGTAAATAATACATTTTTAGTTCTTCTTTGTACTCAGTGAAGTATTTTTTGTTTTGATTTCGGCAATCATAATCTAGTTAGAGGCTTAGATACCTACCTATTTGAAAGATAATATTTTTGTATCTCATCAAAATTTATAAAAAAACTTTCACAACCCAAATTGGCGTTATTGATACACTTAGTGCTTACTTTTGAGATTTTTTATTTCTAAAGGGTTCAAGTAGCTTGAAATATTTTTTCAAATTTTTTGTTTGAATAAATCTATAATTAAATATAAAAAAACTCGAAGCAAATTTTTAATTTAATGTGCATAAACACCTCAATATTTCATAAACATGTTTAGGATCAATTTGGGCTTTATATTCAAATTTCTGATTGGGATCGAAATACCCAGAAACAGATGTAGGAACCAAGACTCAACTTGAACTTGTAGCATAATAACTTTTTCAGACCTCTGCCTAGAAATAATTGTTACTAGTTTAATGTATCATTTGCTTATTGAGAATTTATTTGCCTTTCTAATAGAAGCTATTATATTATTTTTTTAGCCTTCAATTGCAATGTCCGAAAGATTAATCAAAATAATTTAAAAATATAAATTAAAAATAGTTAATTATTGGAGAAAATAAATCTAATCTAGACTCATTCTTTAAAAAAAATCATCCTAACTTGCTTTTGTTGTGATGTAAGTTGTAACACATATAAAATATAAATAAATACCAATGCTTATATTTGAAAAAAATATAAGCATCGGAAGACTGCGATACTTTTTGTAGCTACAACCTGAACAGTTTTATTTTGTAAATTTTCCAAAGCTGTTATCATAATTACTTTATTCATGAAGAGTGAACATATAAGTTTAAAGTAATGACGAGTTCTTGAAAGACAAAGCGTACCACTGAGGATTTGGTGCAGAGTAAAAAGTGTAAGTCCTTGTTGGACAAGAAGTAGAATTAGGGATCGACATCGTAGTAATTCCTGCCGACATCATTGGCAGATACTACTCCCATACATACTTCAAATTGTTAGGGTGAGCAGGTTAACACCGGCAAGTAACATTATTATCAACTATATCAATGCTCCTGAAGATGAAGCAGAGATGGCTTTTCTCAACTACTACCCTCCATTAGAGTGTTAGTCCTCAACTGATAAGTTTATATTTTTATTAATTAATTATTATGTTATTAATCTTACTGAAAAATACGCAAACCACACTTCAAAATTGCTACAATGTACAGTAATTATTACCGGAAAAATATATAGATAATTCTATTGAAAAAACCATATTTCAGTCAAATAAAGTCTAAATATCTAAATAAAGAGTCTAGACAGGAATGGACAACATACAGCCTTTTTTTCAAAAAAGATCAAGAAAAAAAGACCTAAAATTATATGATAATTAAACAATTCTTACCTACTGCAGGACTATTCTTTATTCAATACACGTCGTGATTTTCATTTTATCTTGCATTTTTTATGTAAAAAGAAACAAAAAAAAAAGAAGAAGATCTAAAGTCAGTAGTGAATAATTCCTAATTATAGAATCATTGTTGAATAATTGAAGGGAATTATTCACAGCTTGTTAACAAGAGGAAATTCGAAATTTACTGTAAATACAGAAATGACAATTAAAACTATCATCGAACCTCAGTTTCGGCTTTAAAGCTTTTTTGGATGGTAAGTTGTGATATAGGATTTAATCTTTAGTTTTAGTAATGATATAAAGCAAAGATATTAGCTTCAAAATAAGGTAATTGATAATTTATGTTTCAAATACTGGAATTTTTTCTATCAGTTGTTAATAAAATTTAATTTTCATCTATATAGTTATTTTACCTCAAAATATATCTCGGACTCGTAATTATACCCTTAAAACTTGATAAAAAAATGCTCAAAAGGCCAAACCTATTTTTGTTGAAGGTTTTTAAGGTCATTTTCCATGAATAGTGTCGCCATCTTGCGGATAAGAGATTAGAACAAGATATATAACATAAATTATAGTCTTATTTAGTAGCTTGCTTACTTCTTTGTTTATTACTATATTTAATGGGGACACAATTTTTGTATGAAAAAAAATTTCTTGATTTTTGTTCAATTTTACTTTTATGTTGACGGGCCAAATATTTTTCTGCTATTGATCTGCATTTACTTGCCTAATTACGTTGCACAAAGCAATCAATACCTCAACCATTAAGCATATTCGATAATAATAATTATTAAAGACTTAAGTATTATTTATATAATGTTTTAACAAAAAAATCCTTTATAAATTACATTGAAATCAAATTGCATGTCGCTAATTGAACCAATTTTATGTACAATGTACATTAAACAAATCTGTTTTAACATGAAAGTTAGTTTGTAAGGTCATTGCCAAGGTAAAAACACAGAAATGCCTCTTCATTTAGGAAATATACAATATTAATATACAGTCCAACCTACCTATATTATGCAGCCAGGCAAGTAAACCTGAACAAGTGACCGTTAAGTACAGGTTAACTAGGTTTGGTATTTTGAAGTAATTCAAAATTTGAAAAAAGTGGATTAAATTTAAATCTGGGCAGTAACAGGGTAAAACTCATTTTTCATTAAAAATGTGAGGAAGAATATTATTTTTATGCATTCATAAATATTATAATTATTAACTTGTTCACTCCTTCTTTGTTTGTACTCAACTGTCGATGTAAGTTTAAACAAGGGACTATTAAAAGCAGGTTTATCTATGAAAAAATATGATAGATATGTAATTATTTGTGTGACCGCTGGTCAGGGATTGCAGGTACGTGGTTAATCCAGTTGTTTTATTTACTAAAACTCCTGCCTGGCAACTGGATATAACTGCTTAGACCAGGTTTGATTGTATTCTATGATATATCGAATACTTGCATTTGCATTAGTAAAAATTAATTGCATTCTAGAAAAACTGCAATCCGACACTTGACTCACTGATTACGAATCTTCGATCATTTTTGATTTGAATTTTTTAAATGCATTTAACAGGCATTACCTGTTTAAGAAAATGAAGACTACGTGATCAATTTCTGTCCAAATTTAGTTGGCTATTATTAAAAAAATCCCCCGTGAGGGACAACAGAAGACGTCAATCTATCTTTTTTTAAAGTGACTTCTGCAGCGTTCTTCCCTATGCAAAATTCACTTTGTGTGTTCAATTAAAAAGGAGTTAGTTATAGAGTAATTCACTAATAATTTCAGCACTCCTGGTGGATAAAAAAGTAATCTTGTAGCCAAATATGATTTAGATAAAAAATTGAGAATATGGTCGTCGTTTCACAACTTAGTTTTAGTTTTGATCTTGCCGTAAAAGATGTATTTGGAGAACAATAAAAAGGGAGGGTAGAAATGGATGTTTTTGAAAGATTTTTTTACAAGCGCTCAAAACTAAACTAAAAGCATGAATGGCACTCATTTGTTGCTCAATTTCTTAGCCTGGAATTTTTGCAGTTTTTTTAATTTTTAAGTTTTGAGCCAACTTTGTAGTAAGAACTTAATTCACCTGAAAAAAAACTTATTTTTTGGTAAAATTTAGTACTGATTTCAGAAATGTGTTTATAAAAATTATTTTATGAAAATAATTTATTCAAAATTAAATGGGGAGTTAAGTTGATTTTTTTTTGTTCGGGGATGAATAAGGATCAAAATATAATTACAGATTCGTGATAAACGCGTCAAGTAGTAGAATAATATATATAATTAGATATGGAACCAAAGGACAAAGGGCTGCATTGTTTTTACATACATAAGGTACCTATTCAACCAATCATCTAAGGACTCCTTAGTATGACGTAATACAATTCTTCGGAATATCTATTATATTTCCTTTAAGAAACAGGTATCTAAGTAATTAATCGCTTGAGTATAATCCCTTTTTTTACTTTTACGGAATCGGAGCATGACAAGAATTTAGGATTTTTTGGTTCATGGATCATAATTTGTGGCACACTTTTTCATTATGAACAGTAATGCTATAATTTATTTTTCTCATTAATTTAAGAGGCCACCTATTCAAATTTTTAATTAATATGGAAAAATGTTTGATGCTTATTCGATCATTTACCTGCAAATGCAATTTCATGTGCTTAATAGTCCCCAAATCATTATTTAATGTAATTCTTTTAACATAATGAATTAATTATTAATGGCATTACATTTATAAATCTTATACCTTTTTGCTTGCCACACATAAAAAAGGAAAAATATAATATATTTTCCATTGGTAGTTCAGCAAAATTTGTATTTGAAATATAATCACTGCAAGATCCAAAAAAGAAAAAAAAGGCCAAAATCATTTGGTATAGCTTCATTATATTTGTCAAGATTTTGATGAATTAAAGCCATCATCGGTGATCGAGAGGTCATGAGCTCGAACCAGGAACGAATAAGATCAATAAATTTTGCCATTAATAAGATTGACCCATCATACTCCTGGATTGTCGAATATCACAGGCCCGCACTTGTTGCATGGAAAAAAAAAGTCATTGCATCAGCAATATTCATTTTTGAAAATTGGGTTTATGAAACTTTCAGAATGCTTTGGAACAATTTTCAATTCCTGAACTTTTTCTAACTCTACCAGTTTTTGAAGATGTTTTACAGAAAAAATATGGTTTGATAAATGTCTTTCTTCCCCAAAAAATGATAGCAAAATAATTTCAATATTGTTTAATAAAGATGTTGGTAGATTTTTTTAGAAGATGAGGAACATCATAAAGAAAGTATGAATTTTCTTTCGGATTTGCAGTATGCGGGACGAAGTTGAAAATTTCATTTTTTCTTCCAAATTTAACCTCCTAACAACGGAACATTGCCTGGTTTGATGGGCCCATATCTGTGGTAATTGATCTTACCAATTTCAGAAGCTCTTATGACGACATCCTTTGTAATTTTTCCCAGTACAGACAGACCCATTAACTGAATCTGGAGTAAAGAAATAACCAACAACTTGCTTCCATCTACTTGCAATTCCAGCGAGCACGATGACAAGAATATGTGTCACATAATATCTTCAGTGAGGATAAAGGAAATCATTGATCAAGGAGAGATAATATCCTGACGGACCACACGCAAATTTGAAAAGTGTAATAAACCATTAAAAATTCATAAGAATGGGCATAGTTTCAAAATAAGGTATAAAAGAATCGTAAATTTATTCATTCTATTTATTTGTTTACCTTGATTTTAGTGCTTTTTTAACTGTTGGACTTGAACAATTGATTCTAGAGTTCTTTCCTTTCTTGTACAAACATGTTAATTAAAATAAGAACCCTTCAATATAGGTTTTGTGACAAAACTGAGCCTAAAACAATAAATATGATAAAAATAATGTTCTACTGTATAATTTACAGATACCACCTTTTTCGATATATTTTTACGGCTTCTTTTAGTTGACATTATTGAAGTCTTTTTCCTGGCAAGTTTCGCTTGAAGATGCTGGAGTTTCAGAAAAACTTTTTAGTCAAAGTTAATCTATTATTACAATACACTAAACCATACGTTACCATTATGAAAAATATATTTTAATTAATATGTATTGCCTAATTAAAACAAAAATAATTAAATTAAACTCACAATATAGTACACAAATTGAATTCAAAACCTTTAAAATTGTCCTGATGGCAGCTGATAATTTTAAGCCAATCAGCAACGAGAAGAAAAAAACATGCTCTTCTTTTACTGATCGTCTCCTCTTTCCCTTGAGTCCTTTAGGTTATACCAAAGAAAATATGGTGGGTGGACAAAACGTCGACTGTCAAAACGTCGACCGTCAAAACATCGAATTGGCAAAACGTAGAATAGACTAAACGCCGAATAGACAAAACGTCGACCAGACAAAACATCGACTAACCGAAGGTAGACTGACAGAAGGTCGACTGTCAGAAGGTTGACCGTAGAATATAAAATAAAGGCTACTCCAAGTGGTGTTGCGATATATTACATTCAGACATTTCCCACCTGAAACATAACCCAGTAGCACAATTCCTATATAATCTACCAGTAAGGGCCCCTCCCAATCCGCCTCAGTCCTTTTTCAATAACGGTTGATTTTGATAGAGCTGTGATTAACCAAATTAAGAGAGTTTTCCCTGAAATTAAAATTTTCGAGTGTTTTTTTCCATTTTGGTGAATGTTTATGGCGAAATATTTAAAGGCTTGGTCTTCAGGAATGGTATAAGAATGAAGAATGTCAATTGATTATCAAGTATTTGTATACCCTAGCTTTTCTTCCTCCTGGCGAAGTGAACAACACATTTACCAGATGCATGTGCACACTCGACGAGGAAAATGATGAATTGCTGGGTGATTTCTTGCAATATTTTGAATTCACATGGATCGGCATCATTCAAAGGAGAAAAATACAAAAACCTGCATTTGAAATCGATCTGTGGAATTTATTCGAACGAATGAAAAATGATTTACCAAGAACGAATAATTCAGTTAAGGTATGGCATAATACTTTTCATACATACATGTGTTTGCAAGTGAATCATCCTACAAAAGTAAAAACTGTTAAAGGAACTAATCCTTGAGCAAACTTCAACAAAAATGTATCTACGACAAATTCAAAATGGACAGGACTTGATCAGAAAATCCTAAAAGTATGAAAATGTTAATAAAAAATTATATAATGTCTTTAATAAATATGAAAATATGGATACTTTAGAATATGTACGTTGAATTAGTCATAATTCATAATTTTACATTTCCTATTTTATATGTATAAGAAAATAATAAAATAAATAAGAATATTTAAAATGTATTAACATTATAACTTTTTATTTTTGTGAAACAAATTGGGATGTTAAGAGGGGCCCTGAAAAGTAATTTAATTACCAGCAGTCGGTTTCATATCATTTTTGAGGCCGGCAATACCCAAAATAGCCCCAAATTTTGAGGTGTAATTGGGTTTTGTGAGGGTTTCTTAATGTTAGTTTATTTAGGGGTGGTGGGGTAAATATATCGGGCGGAAATGTATAGAGTGAAATGTCGTAGAAACAGTTTTTCATATTTTGAAATGTAATATTTTCCGGTCGACGTTCTGTCGCTCGACGTTTTTTACGGTCGACGCTTTGCCCATTCGACATTTTGTTGGTCGACGTTCTGTCAGTCGACGTTTTGACCTACTACCAGAAAATATATGTATAAAGAAGTAGAAGAACAATCCGTCTGCTGAATGAAAGGAACGATCAACAGAAAAGAAGAAGAAATTATATACATAAATATAGATATTTTGGTAGATACTTACTAACAATATATAAAATGAATATCAGCTGTTTAATGCACTACAAAAGAAAGCTGTCAATTCATCTGAGTTGCGCACAGTGTTTTTCTAGTTCTATATATATGTGGTCTTTGGATAGTAGTCAGTTTTAAAAACTAATATGCTTTTACGAAAACAGTGCAAATTATCGGTGTCATCCTGACAATTTGGGAGAAGAGAAGCTTAACCGTCATAATTTTTCAGCTCATTAGGTGTAATCATCTATAGGATGAAGGAAGTATACAAAAAAAAAACACAATCAAAAACCACTCCGTATCTAGCAATGATATAGATAGGAATTACTCAGATGTCGATCCTCAATTCTAATCCGAGTCCAACAAGGACTTAAACTTGTAACTCTACTACAAATCCTCATTTTTACGCTCCGTCTTTCACGCACTAGTCTTTACATAATTAATAAAATTTCTCTATTCAAGAATAAAAGATTTTTGATAACAGCTATGAAGAATTGCAACTACAATCATTATCTTTCATTCAATTATAATATTTTTTCATCTCTGATAATACTATGTATGTACCTTATTGTAATACCTCATTTAGTTCAGATTTGATCTGTCCATGATTCGCTAAAGTAAAGTTTTTGATTTGAAAACTCTTTATTAGGAATGTATTGGTACCAAAAGTTTGATATCTCGTCCGGTACCATCCTAAATCTTAAGGATGCACCCGAATCGAACGCAAAAAACGTCCCACCTTTGCTTAATAATTTCATTATACCAATGAGCCAGTGACGCAATATTAGATGTGAGTCAGTGACGTCATCATTAATTTACCTAGGCTATCTTGTATTTACTTCCTTAAGATATTGATAAATACTTTAATGAAGTCTTAATTACATAAGAGACTATAATTATCGCAGCTTAGCTGTCATGACGTTTCATTAGATCAGCTACAAGCAGATGTGAAGAGGGGAGATAAGTAAATAAACACTAACAAAGGCAAGAATGACTCAAATATTGATCTCAATTTTACTGATTTAGTTTTGTATACATCAATGAGGTACTGTATGGAAAGTGAAGTTCACTTCTCAGGAATTAAATAAAATTATAGCAGCTTATGAAAATTAAATTTCCTCTTCAGATTGCAAACTCAAGAAAAAAAAAAAAAAAAATCGGGCGAGCTTAAAAAATGAAGTCAGTTACCATCACTAATCATACGTTCTTTGTGAGGTGAAGTTAATGGCACACTAGTACATTTGTACACCCGTTGTGATCCTCTTTTCTTTGTGTTTTCTTTTCAACATTTACCAATGAATGGTGGCACAAACATCAAATTTATTGCTTAAAATAAATAAAACTGTAGTTACTCATACATATTTAATGCACTAAGATACACTACCTCAGTCAATGCAGTTTCTACGCCTCTACACACTCACAAAGTTCATCTGATTTCATAACCCACTGAAACTATGAATACATATTATATTCTTAGGTAATTATTACCTTCTTTAAAAAAACAAAAACAAAAAGAAAAAACGCAGCTATGATGGTATCCAAAACACTTTTCATATCTAATTATGCGTGCTCATAAACCTTAAATTAGTTCATGCTAGGTTCTTCATTTTACATAATTTTTGAAGTGATTAAAAGGTATACTACATACTTTACTTTCATAATTATTATCATGAATCTTATACAAAGCTACCTACCTACATATTTGGGACTGATCCATTTATAATATTTCGGATCTGATAAATTAGGTATTGAATGTTCATATTCGTGTCCTCGGATTAGTCATCATTTTAGAAATATTTGCATTTGCAACCCTAGAGATAAAATACACAAAGTGATAACTGATGGTTAAAGTTTTATAAAATATGACCTGTGTAAGATTAACACTGATAATTTCTTGAAGAGTTATTAGTGTAAGTCTTTGTTGGACTCGGAATATAATTGAGCATCGACATCGGAGTAATTCTTGTTTATACCCTTACTAGACACAGAGTAGGATTGGGTGTTTATTTCCTTCCTTTCATAGCTTCTTGGCTGTCGGCTGTCTTCTTCTACTTTATATTTCCAGTGAATGGGTGTTGGGGAGGAGTATGTGCAGCTCTATGGATATAGCCTGGCTCTAATAGTATCTTAATCGCTAGGCCCACAACATTGGGTAAAGGTTGATGCGGATATGTATTAAAAGTAGATGTTGCATATCTACCCATATCTATATTAATTAGCCATTTTATCCCCACAGGCACATTCGATTCAATAGCTTCAAAAGGCAATTCCCTGGTTTCTTTGGAGGTACATTGCGTCTCAAACAGGTACATTCGGCCCATTTTCCTTCACCATTACAGCATATACTGGTCTTTTAATAACTTGTCATTAACTTTAAGTTGCTTTTCATAGATCATTGATAAGTATAGACTCCTAGCTTGTAGACTTATGTAGACCATTGTTACATTGTTTCTAATCTTACTTTTATTCTCTATTGATATCCAAAGTAAAATTGCACTAATGCTTTTGTACCGTCCCATTTTATGATATTTGTGTAATATAGTTTCAAAGTCCACCTTTTTTGTATGGTCCATTAAAATCTGACCACTTTGAATTTTAAAATTTAACAATATCTAATTTACTAATTAACAAAATTAATATTATAAATAGATGTATGCCTGACCTCTCTTAATAATTAATGTTGCGCCCTTAGTGGCAAAGACGGTTTCTAGGTGGGGTGGAATGCCTTGCACCTGCTGCTGATGTAGTCCTCTTACATAGTATCCCAGTGCTTCCTGACGGTGGCTTTGAGTGCCTCGGTGTTTGGATGAAAGACACTTCAGGGCTTCCCCTGGACATGTTCCCAAAAGGTGTAGTCGAGCAGGTTGATATCAGGGCTGTAGAAAAGCCGAAAGAATCAAAAAAGAGTTCAAAAGAGATCAAAAAACTCTTGCGACGCAGGAGATGGTTTTCTTTCATTGCTGGTGTTAAAAGTGGCCTTTTCACATGGCTCTTTTCAGCAACTTTTTTGATAGCTCCGTGGACAGTCTGGTGTGAAATTTCGAGATCTCTTGGACTTGAGAAGATTGGCTTGGGCTGCTTTCTTTAACTCTTTCGGATCCACTTTGCCCTTTTTACTGAGCCCTTCTTCCTCTCCAACGTTTCGGACTTGCTGAAGGCGTATAAGGTGGTGTTGGAGACTCCCAACTGCTTGGAGTGTGCGAATGGAAATGCGTCAATCACGTTCAAGTGCAATTTTCTCGATTTTTATGTAAGCTAGAGAGCTCAGGTTTTTTGTAATTATTGTAATTAGTTGTTTATTCTTTCAATATATTGAAATAGGAATTAATTTCACTCTCTCAAGCTTAATTAATTATTGAATTAGTAAGTGTTCATATTTCAATAGACCACCCGGTACATTCACCTGTACTCTCGGTTGCTACACGGGGTTTTCATTTATCCATATTTTGTTCCTGAATACAAAGCGGGATTTTGATATCTGAGCAGTAGAAATCTTCCATATAGGAGCCTCCTTTTTGAAGAGCTTTCCGCAATGCGGGCATTTTCTCCGTACTTGTATCTGCCTCAATTTCTTGATACATCCTGAACCGTCTTTTGAAAGTAGACACAACTACAGATATTTTGGTTGCCTGCTTGTATCAATTTTGGGTCTTTATCTAGATTTAATAATTTGGATCAACTCTGAGATATCTTTTCTTACTAATTTCTGGTATCATGACAATCTTTCTGAATGTTTACTGGGTATTGACTCCAGGCATGAATATTATTCGGACAATTTCTTCTGTGAAATCAACGTTCTTATTACATTGCTCTTTGTTGAGATGTAGCAGATAGCCCCTATGTTTTTGAAATCTTGATGGAAATGCTTTAATTGGTTCTACGTAGGATTGTTTCATAACAAATAAATCTGCTTGTTTTACAACAAAAAAAAAGGTTTCTGATATGACTTCCAGAGATTGAGTAGCTGCTATAACATGGGTTTCCCAAACTTTATAAAGTTGGCGCCTTCCAAAATGAATATAATGGAATGGTTGTATTTGTTGTAGGGATAGTAATATTAGTTCCTCCATATCAGGCTTAAACTTACTAAAAAGAAGATGTAGATACTCACATTCGGTAATTCTAAACTTGTTCATTTGATTGAAAAAGCAAGGCTCTATGTGCCGGCTCTTTGAAGTCAACGACGGGGATATGGCTTACCTCAAATGATGGATTTCTTGCCTGTTTATTATAAAACTTTTTCGTCAGGATGAAATTTGAAGCGAAAATAGAAGGAAATTTTTCTTTTTCTTCTAAAACAAGGAGGTCATTCGGGGAAATTATGGAAATGAAATTTTCTCTAAAAAAACAAAACAAATCTAAAGAGTAGTTTGGGAGCTGATAGAGCAGTGTAGCCTCACAGTATTGAAACAATTGGTCTACTCTTTCTCCGCTTGTAACTTTCGTAATTCTTGTCTTGGAAATCTTCAAATTTTCATAATATTAATTACTCAGTCAGATCCATATTTTATCCACAAGGACGCTTCAAAACTTTTAAAAACTGTCTAATATTACGAAAATAACGTAGTTTAACTACTATAGTTTGAATAATTATATTTTTTCTTCTTCGACAGCCACAGGGTCCATAAAAGGTTTATATTCAGGGACATGGCTAGGATTTTTATTTAGGGATGGGAGGTCGAGTAGTTCCGAAATTATATTTTATTTTTTTTCCTGAAATGACGATTTTTATGGTGAATATATTTTTATATATTCAATACATAACTAATATACCAACTATATTAGTAAAGACAAGTTTATCTGTTTGGATGTATGTCGACTTCTCATTTTTGAAAAAAAAAATAACCATAACGAGTCCGTGTAGCTTAAGCTCAATACGTCGAATTTAAGAAAAAGAAATATTTATATTGTCTATGATCTTTTTTCAGAAAAGGAAATTTCGATAAGAAATAAATCAAAAAAAAAAAAAAAAATGTAAGTAGATTAATTATATTTCCTTCTCCAGGAATGACCGAGACGCAAACCTACGCACATTGAGCTCAAGACAATAATTTCTCCCGAGTGTGTTGTTTATTGAACAACGTTGTTCCTTAGCTTCAAAACATTTTTCGAATTGTCAGGCTGACCACGCCAATTTTTGGTTTCTTTTTTTTTAAAAACATTTTTAAACAAATCCTACTCCGTATCTAGTAATGATATAGGCAGGAACTGCAGCGATGTCGTCCTACAATTCTACTCCAGGTCCAACAAAGACTTGCACTATTAATTCCTCAACACATCATCAGTGTTACTTTTCGTTTTCACGGACTTCAAGAATAATGCAACAATCATAACAGCGATGTAAAATAATAAAACACTCTTTAGTTTGCATCCACAAAAAGTATCGAGCTCTTTCATTGTCATATTTTTATCACTCCTACTTATATATCTTAAAAAAAGACTACAAAGTAATTATAGAAATGAAATACATACTTAAACTTGGATAGACTCAAATTGACTACATGAAGAATGTGGGTAACGAAGGCGATGAAAAACGTTATGTTAATTCTAACAAATAACTCCGAGTAATCCTTTTATATAATATGTACAATACTAAATATATTTATGTATATGTTCGTAATGAGCAAATTGATTGTTGTCCTTCCAAATCAGTTTAGAGATAGGTACAATATACTTAGAATGCCAAGACAAAGCTGAAGCTTTTAAGCAACTGCCTTTTTATGTATTATTTTTTACTCCCATTATGTTTCACAGTTTTTTCTTCTTCATATAAGTAATAATATAATAAAGCTCCACTAACTCACATTCAGCTGTTTTGTCAAACCATACACATTACACATTCTATTTTTCATTTTAGATGAACACACACTTTTTGAACAGAAGGAAACATTGCTCTTTAATTCTTGAACAAAGTGTATTATATATCCATAAATAGGATTACCACAAAAGACTAACCATATGTCTTCAGTAGTCCTAATAACTCAGATGACGGGACATTTGGTTCGTACTTGTTTTGGAGTAGGTATTATAACGAGTGACTAGTTGGTGGTAGTTTCCTTTGCTTTAGTAGCTCCTCCAAAAAAAGTGAATTTTTCTCTGGAGCACTTTCGAATCGTGAGTCTCTTATAACTACATACATTGATAATGGGGTTAACCCCATTAAAGCTTGAAAACAAAGAAGGGAAACGCGCCTGTTAGCTTGAGGAAAAAATGGTCGTGTTTTTTATATTTGTCTCAAGATAGGATGTCCCTTTTTATGGTATCACAAATGCCCCGTCACTGTCTTCTTTTTTATTTCCTAATGCCGTATTTTAGCTTGTTCTTCCCTTGCAAAATTTTCCTTGTTAATTCAGTTCAAATGGTGAATCCATGGATGTCGTATAGATAGTTATGCAGAAATATTCAAGTATATTTGACACCCCTAGTCGACAAAAAAGTGTTCCTACTAACACTACAATTCTTTAATTTCCACTAATAATATATAATTTTATATTATGGTTTATCTATTAGACGGGAGTCTCCCAACATTATTAAAATTTTGTAAACATTTTCTTGTCAACTGTCGATTTAATTATGCCTATTTCCCTTATTAGTAAAGTACTGAACATTGATTGGTTCAACACAAATTTTCTCTTTTTTTTTTAACATTGAACAATTTCCTACTAATACTATTAAAATAAAGTCAACTATAGCTATAAAACAAGGAGGAAAAATTCAACTTCAAGAGATTTATTTGGCTAACAGAAAACTCCCCCACCCGTAAGATGTCGCTTTTAAGATAACCCAGATCATGTTACTTTATCATTTTTCTTCGTAACATTACATATGCAATTTTTTATTCCCTTCGGAGAATTTACCTTATTAATTCAATGAAAAGGCGATATTATAGAGATAAAATATAGTGAGTGCTAACACTGCTAACAATTGCTATCAAAGAGCGCGAGGAGAAGGTGAGAGCAAGATATATGGTAAGCCTGAATTAAGAACCTTGTTAATATCAGCTGCCTGTTATATGATTTTGGGGGAGGAAATGAATTACTACTTTAAAGAGGAGAAATAAAATGTCGTTGGAGAAAAAGGAACAAAGAAATTAATAAATAAATGAACGTCATGCAAAGATTTTTTTCGTTAATCATTCAACTTTTTTCTATTCAGGCATTCAGGGGTTTAAAAAAGAATAAAAAGCAGGGCAAGGTGTTCATTTTTCGCTCAATATCTCAACTTGAGTCATATGTTTATAGACCAAATCGATTATTTTTTGTTTTCAATCTCATTAGTCATTTGTCAAATAAAAAATATGTCTTAGTATGAATGTGTTTCTAACTTAAGGACAAACACTATAATCCTAAATGCAACTGTTTTGCAATTCTACATATAAATAATGATAAATCTTTGTATTTTCTGCAAGGTTAGAATCCTCACGATTTAGTCTCTTTAATAATATTTTTTACGAGAAATCCAATAGATTACACAATAATTACATTAGATGGATATTGTTATAAATAAATATATAAGTCTGTGCTATAAAAGTCTTTGTAAAACCCCCGTGATATGGATAGAAGGGATTTTCCTGAATAATGTAAATTTGCATACTTTATGCAAATTCCAAAGTGTCTTAGTATAAGCTATGTATGTATGCTTGTACATTACAAGGTTTGGTAGATTTAATATCTATTTATCTAGTTCTACATATGTTTGTGAGAATCACATTATCATAGGAAAAGCAAAACACAAATTAGATAATGAAGGTAACCCAAACCTTATAATTTTAGTTTTTTTTTTGCATCAATGACGCTAGTATATGCATCTATAATATAAATACAGTACACACGTAGGCTTATATGGATGTTTAGTTAACACAATATAATGACATGATCGAAGAAGACACTCCTTGACACTACCTATAACATGCAGGAATAGCTTAGATTGCGAGTGTTTTTGAATATTAAAAGTTCCCTTTTGTTATAAGACTACTCGCTAACACAAAAATATATAATGTATCTTGTTGTCAGCCATCCATGTTTCTGCTTCATTTATCCTAATCAGCGTTGATTAGTTGAATTACAACGAACTATTTTTAAGCTGTGAGTAATTCCTAATTGGCTAACATTCAACTGATTTCACCCTTTTTTCTGGAGGAAAGGTTGCATGATACAATAAAAGTAACAACCTGTTGAATAAAGACTGATTTTATGACTACTGCCTTAGATATTGAGTGCCCGCAATGCTTTCCGTTTGTTTTTGAACGCTAGACCCTATGAACGGGAAAAAATTGAACATTTAATTTTTTTTGTTAAACGGTGTTCATTTATCTTAATTTTTTATTTAATGGACCAAAGCTAAAGCCAAATGGCGAAACAATGAACATATGATCAATTTTGGCTAACTATAGTTGGCAACAAGTATCAGGAGTATCATAAGTTACTCTATTAGAAATAATACGTCACCAGGAAAAATCACGTCATCTGCAGTACCTCAAATGCAACATCTTGCGCAAGGAGGATGGGGGTGTTCTGCAAGGTAAGGGAATTTAGACAAAAATTGATCACGTGGCTGTAGTTTAGTTAAAAAAAGAATGAATAAAGATAAATAAATCAACAAATTAGGAGATTGAAGGTAATGTTTCAGAAATGAACAGATAAATGATAAAATTATGAATGGGTCCTAGCCTGGTTTTTAATATTATATACCACCTCTTTAATTGGATTATTTAGAAGTGTAGGGATTCTTAATCATAAAGCTGATCACATCAATCAAAAGCTGTTGATCGTATCTTTCAAACAAGATATTGCAAACAAATATGTATCCCTTCGGAACAAAGAGAGGAACAAAAAGGTTGGAGATGACAACTTTGATCCATCATGACACCTCGTCAGCCGTCACCATCTACAGCGTTTGCAAGTACGTGTGGTTTGAAGGATTTTCCTCCTGACTCATACTTTAAACATTAGAGTTGAATATTATATATTGATTAGATAATTCATATTGTTATTTGAATCTGTTTCACCATCATTTATCTTTGAATTTGAAATTGATGACTAAATCAGAGCTGGAGATTCACGACTTCTCTACCTCAAGCTGTAGGACTCATTTGCAAACTGCTTCTTTAGGTGTCAGTTTTAGAGTCTCAAATTTAAATGAGTATTTACTCACCAATAAAGTATTCATACTTGAATAAGACTTAAGGCTTGAGAACAAAGCTGGGTTTACCGTGACTAAAAAAATATGTGTGGGACGCTTTAACAAATATATATATATATTTTTTTTTTTGAGAAGGAAGTTCCGGAAGGGTCATGTTGTGAAGCCGTTCTTTGACAAGGACGCAGCTCGTAATCTAAGCTATACCTGTAGTATAACTATATGCAAAAAATTAATTATGATAAATACTACTTTGCATTGCATCACATTGAACTCCTCCCTCACCCATCCCACTTCTCTCTTTGGTTCTCAAAACTGACAGAAAAAAATATATTATGACAAAAGTTATCATAATTTACAAGATCTATTAATTATACCTAAATTAATAATAGAGAAGGAAATGCCTTTAGCGTCACCATCCCCATCATCGAGAATAATTCATAATTAGTTTTCCATTCGTAAGTAATTAAGGTAATTATCCACTTTTGATCAGCGGGAACTTTCTTTAATTTCTAGTGAACTTTATTTATGAGATTGTATTGGTATCGGTATTGTATATAATAAACGATAATCGACTTATTTTTAATCTACTAAAAAACTTATAATGTACCCTTCAATTTTGATATTTCTTTGATCAGTACATAGTATCATTTTTCTTGTCAATGTTTTTCCGTCTATTAACTGTGTCGAACATGTAGCAACATTTTTATTTCTTTTGCTACAGAGACTATAACCAAGTCTACATCAAATTCCGCTCCCATATGCTGAGTAGTGGAAACAGTAAATAAAAATTTATTATTTTCTGAATTTTAAAATTTATTTTCGCAGGATATTGTTTTTCCAAATGACTTCATAGAAATTGCTTACAAATAAAGCTACTATATAGTTATAACATTACTGTTGACATAGAAAGGCCACCATCTATCTCTATTATATATTTTAAGCAAATGTGCATTAGAGGTTCCTTTTTGTTTGAAGGATAAGCCAAGGACTCCTGTAAGCGGGACAGGAAACTGCGCTTACGCGTTTCCAATATGGGTCTTAGTTTATTCTACATATATGGAATGTCTCTTATAGTGTTTTGCTACAAAATAAAGAGTTTTTAAAAGTATTTTGTTAGGGGAAATCATCAAAATAATAAAAATGAGGCTATATATTTGTAATAGAAGTGGTATTTCATTAGTTCTTTAATCAAAATAAACATTAAAAGCATCTAAAAAAGAAAAAGCACAATCAAAAAGTACAAAGTTGGTCCAAGTCTACAAGTAAGAAGATTTTGATTAAAATTAGCTCTTTTCCTGTTAGCTTCTGAATTCTTAGCTCCCATTCTCTTTTTTGTTAAAAATCGGATGTCATCATTCAGTTTAGCACTTAAATTTTTACCCATAACATTAAAAAAAGCGAATGAAATTATTTGAAGAAAAGCTGACCAGGAGTGTCCTTTCTCGCACTTTACTTCCACAACGACGATAATGTCAGAGTTTAAACTGTCCTACATCCTGTCAATGAATATAGCAACAAATGAAGCTCTAGGATTCGGGGTGCCAAGTAAACTGTCGTTCTCTTTAGGAGTAGCTGTGATGTAAGAGAACATGGAATGAGCATAAAGACAGGAGAGGTAGAGAAGGTCGGATGGAGTCGAAAACCACCCTCTGTTCATTCTGTGGATGAACTCTTTCAGATCTACATGCTGATTGGTTGGGCTATCGAAGATTATTGAGTCCGGAGGTGTGTCTCTGATGACAATTAACTCTTGGCATGGTGTACAGCTGATCATTTTCAAAGAAAAACAAAAAACCCGGCAACATAGTGGTGGAATTTGACAAGACTCAGAAAGGAATATTTTCCCCTGCTTCCAGGATCTGTCTCACTCTGATGTAGTAGATACCTCCACTTGTTGAATGTCTTCTAAGGTCTCTGTTTGATTCAATTCTTCTTTTGCTCCCAGAAAGGAAGCCAAATTGATGGCTTGAATCACAGTGTTGACCTTGCCTGGTGAGGTGATGTGTGACACTGCCTTTTTGTCAATCAACACACCAGAAAGGTTCATTTTGAATGACATATCTCTCTCAAACTGGATTCTGGCTACTACTTGGGGGCCCAATTTCTCATCATGGGATTGCTTCAAAAGGGCAACACTTGGTTTTGTGATGATGATGAAGTTTGATGGGAGTGTCTCCTTGGCCAATTTGTCACCAAGTTCTTCCACAGAACTCATTTTATTGAACTGTTGAGCCCTACGTGACGTGGTCACGGCTTGAGTTTGTCTTACTGAAGTTGTAGGAGTTGAGAGGTAGTTGGGGCAGTTTGGCCATAGGGATGGTACTACATCTGGTTTGAGGTACCTGTAACTGAAGGACAGTTATTAGCATACGCATCAAAAGTGAGCAGCTGTCTTACCTCTTCTTTAGAGCCTTGCCAAGGGTCTATCTTCTTTTAGACTCACAGATGAAATCAGAGTCGTTGAAATGCAGGGAACATAGGTTTGTACTTTTGGATGGTGCCTAATCTGTCTTTTTCGTATTTGTTTCACTTGGAACGGCTCTCAGGCAGGCGGTATCAAGTCCAGGGGTTCTCTCTTAGTTTGGCCACATATGGATCGTAACTCCAGACTGTTGTTGCTCGTTGTCACAGCCTGTTCTACACCCTGGAGCACAACACTTAGTGGGCATGATTGGAATTACAAAACACAATAAAGATGACGTCCACAAAGTATCTAATAGTTATTACTTATTAATTATTATCTAAGCAAATACGTTGCATTGTTTTTTTCCCAATAGACCCATGTTGCACGCGTATTTGAATTCATGTTTGCGCGTGCCCGGTCCTACTTACAGGAGTCCTTGGATAAGCTAATCAGGCACAACTTCATTAATGACATCTATCTATTTCTCTCTCCTTGCAATTTGATGTGAACTTATGTGAATATAATATATTCTACTTTTTCCTGTACAATCAATTATTTTTTCCAACAATCTGGAATTCCCACAAAAATTAAAGTTTTCTGAGTGAAAATGCTCTTTAAAATAATTTATTGACTTATACATTCAATGTAGATTCAAGAGAGTAAGTATATTAAGTTTCACATTCCGTGCAACAATATAGCTTCCTTTTTTCAAATGGCAATTTAGCTATTCTATAAATCAAAAAAGCATTATTTTTCTATCAAAAATGATGGTTCACATTTACAATTTTCTTTGCCACAGTTTTAAAAATCATATCAGATAGGTGACCTAACCCATTGTTGAATTTCACCGAACTTCCATATTTTAATACCCGTTGATTCTTTTATTTTTATTGTTTATCTTTAAATGACTTTTCATTGAAAGGTTTTACAGTATACTTATTCAATACAAAATGTAATTCCATAAATGTGGATGATTAGTTGCTTACTCTTTGGTGATTCTGCATCCTTATTATAAAACGTCAGGATTTCCGGAATCAATCCGGTTCTAATTTCTTGATTTAGACAAACTGCATCAAATTAGAATGTTTGCATGACTCCAAATCTGATTATTTCAATTTAAGTTCTCTAGTATTATTATCCGTTGAGTAATTTGCGTTCAAATTTCAAATCATGAACATGATTTAAAAACTCGTTTTTTGCATTTAGAAATTGAAGCAATTAAAAGATTTAAACCATTTTTCGACTCTTCCTCATTATTTCAACGCAGGATAGCAAGTATGTTGCTACTGTGTTTTCAAGAAAACTTTAGAACATCGTCTTCTAGAATAAAACCATGGCCACACCACTACTACTTCAACAGCCTAACTACCATACATTATAAAAAAGAGGAAGTTATGAAGCCCCACTCTGTATGAAAGAAGAATTGAATGTTATGACGACTGATGTAAGCACGCAGATTAATATTTTTTCTTGTTCCTATCCTTCTCTTGTGTAATTCATGTAAAATAGAATGCAATTCTATTGATTGTATCTCTCAATCCTTCCCCAAAAAGGAGGAAAAAATATGTAACTATTCTTTATTTTATAGGAGGGAATTGTTCACTGATTAACAACAGTTAATTTGTGTTCAATTAATCAAAGTTAAGTACACAAGGAGTCTTGGAATATATAATTATAACCAAAGTTAGGTTTTAATCCAATAAAATAAATATAAGTTCAAAATACCCTCATATAAAAATCGTATTCAAACATGTACGATCTTAATTTAGGGGCGTCCGCAGGATTAGATATATTTTTTTTTCTGGGGGAAGGGGGTACTTTAGTTTTTGGAATTAAAAAAAAAAAAAATCATCATTTTTCATTGAAATTAAAAAAATTCCTAATCTATTCACAAAAAATTACAAATATCATTTTTTTTGAAAAAAAACTTAAATTAGTAATTTTTTTGGGAAAAAGTTCAAAATTCGATAGCTATTCACAAAAAATTTCAAAAATGAAATTTCATGTATAAATTTATTTTCCAAAAATCCACGGTTATTCACAAAAAATTTCAAAAATCTATAGCTATTAAAATATTACATTTTTTGCTCTGTTTTTAGTAGTCGGTTCGATTTTTAATTACACAACTGGAACAAATATTTATATCAACATTCATACATTATATGTTTCAGTCCTAGAGTTTCCATATTTTGTTTAATCAATCATTTTAATGGAGATATTATATCATTCCTTTAATATTAAAAACATACCTCATATCTTTCGGTTTGTTAATCATTTTAGGAGTTCATACTTATCCATTTGAATATATTTTAGCTCGATAAATAAAAATAAACATGCATTGACAATATAATAAGGACTGCCAAGAGTAAATATTTGATCTAATAAATTCAGCGAGTCCATATATGTTTTATAGAATGTGGAACTATTTTTTTTACCACCCGAATCAAGTGTAAGAATATAGGAAAAGACTCTGAGAAAAGTGGGTTTCCACATTCGAATACTTAATTGAAAGTTTGAAATCGAAAATAACTTCCATTTTATAAGAAGATTGTACCCTAAATATTTATATTCTATTTCATTTGGCAATGGCTTTATCATTTCTCAACTAATTTTCCGACTCAAGTTGACTTTTAACGACTTAACTCAATCGATTTAAGTCGACACAACACTCTTGGCTGAACTATATTCGTTTCTAGGTGCGTTAGAAGGGAGTGGACTGTACGCATTTTTGCATTTACTAGAAAATGTAATATATATATTTTTTGACAAAAATGAAACATTTGAAATTTAATTTTTCAAATTTTTTACAAAAAATTTAATTTTCTGTGAATAAGTATATATATTTGATTTTTTTTTTCAAGAAATTTAATATTTGAAATTTTTTTTATAAAAACTTAATTTTTTGTAAACAGCTATGGATTTTAGGTTTTTTCAGTAAAAATTTAATTTTTTGCTAATGACTATAGATTTTTGAAATTTTTAAATCTATACCAGTAGATTTTGAAAAAAAAATTCAAAGTAATTTAATATTTGAATTTTTTTCCACAAAAATTTAATTTTGAAAATTTTTTAAAGAAAAATTTGATTTTTTTATATATTTTTGATATATCCGTAATATCAATATGTAAAGTTAACTAACGAACACCCATTCATTTTTCCCATCCCTTTTTTGGACTTCAAAAAGGGAACTTTTTAGTAGAGTGATTATGAATGAATGAGGGAACTGAATTAAAACAATCTTGTAAAAAATGCCTTATGAGAATTAATACAACTTCTTAAATTAATAAATTATTATGATGATGACAAAAAATAAATAGATCAACCAAAATAAGTATTTAAATGTCTTAAGATAATCTTTACACGACTGTTTTAATAGAGCATGAGCGTTATTTACTTATATTAGTTTGTAAACAAAGCGGAAGAGAGTGGCGACGTCTTGTGAGAAAATAATACAACTCCCTGAACGATAATATTATTAAATACAAGGACATAACCTTATTATATATTTTATTTCTAATTATTTTATTAATGCTTTAAATAACTCCAAAATTTAATAAAACTTGTCGATAGACAGCATTTGAAGTTCTTCCATCCATTTGGCCATTATAATTATCTACAACAATATAAAATATTGTTGTAGATAAAATATAGGTGTAGGTATATTGCTCAGATAGAGGGTCTTGTAAAATATTTATGTTGCACTACAGACTGACACAATACCTTTATTCCCGAGAATATTATTATTTTTGATTTGCTCAGATGCTTATTGGTCCCAAAAGGTTGACTCTAAATCCTAAGGGCGCTTCCAAATCGAACGTAAAAGCCGTACTTTAGAACAATCTTTTCTAAATGACTTTAACATAACATAACCTGTGACGTCATCATTAAGCAATCTCCACTATTTGGTATGTGTGTTGTTTGTTTTTATGAGTTTGTATAAAAGCGATAAAGAGTACGCCGTCTTGCAGCAAAATAATAGTCGCCCGGATTGGTAATAGTATTTGATATAAAATATAAGTGCATGTAACTCACATAGATGGACTGGTGAAATTTCTTCTCAGCATGCCCATTTTTTAAAGCAACAACATACAGACTGTCACATCACCTTGTGGATAATATATGTTATTTAGTTTGATCATAAGGTAATTTAATGTATTATTAGTGAGAATGATGCCTTAGAGAGGGCGCTTAAATTTGGAATGCTTTTCCAAGACCGATAAGTAGGACGTGATCTATTTTATGTCCCAAAGTCAGGACTGATATAACCCTGGATATTGCCTCTATTTTCTTTATTTAATAATTTCTACTCTTAACAATAAAGAGTACATGTTTCACTCCTTTAGTTGTTATCAAATCATGAGATGACTTGAAAAACAGCAAAAACATATGAGTAAAAGGTAGTGCAAGCACGTTTATATGTATGTAGTATTGTTTGGAAATGGATGGTATATCCTATTTTATTCTTTTCTAGTCATCATCCCAACTCAAGATGATTAAACGCTTCATTGAGTAGAAAATGCATGATTTTCGTATGTGTATCTTTTTTAATGTACCAACATTATAATTTAATTTATTCGTGAGTTCTTATTATTTAGTTATGAATCTTAAAATAGAAATGCATGGTTATTTAGTCTGTATTAGTGTTGGGGCTCGGTCTGGTTATAATTAGTGTTGGACCAAACCAATAATAAAAAGTTCACATAGAAAAATTCAGTCCATCACGGCGTTACCTCAGCTGTCAACTGTTGATTGTTCTTCTTCTTTCACCAAAACCAGTGATCTGAACTTGATCTGTTGAATTTAAATTAGCTTTTCTTAATGAGCGGTAATCAGTTATCAACAATTATAATTAAATAACAATTTCATAGTTGTGCTACAGAATTGACTAACTACCAATTGAGTTTAGGATTTTTATTTGTTGTTCTTTTTTCTTCCGGTGGAAAGGTTGCAAGATACAATACAGATAACTATTTGATAAATTTGCCTCAAAAAAAAAAAAAAAATCTGTCTGAGTCTGTTTCATTTTAAATTTGAAGAAAATAAATACTTAATACCGAATTGAAAAAGAGATTTCCGCGTTTCGACAATGCTATTGTTGATTAGAAACGGATTTTTTCCAATTGGATCAAGATAACTTGTTTTAATTTACAGCATATTATATACATTATTATATGTTACTTTTAGATATTTCGATAGGTAGGAGTGAATATTGTATTAATGTATTCAATAACATATGTTATTTGTTTCAATTTCCACGTCAAATCGAACTACTCACAGTCAAATCCATATAATTGGTAAATATTCTCTGTTAATTTATTGACAAAACGTTTTGTCATACAATGAGAAGCTGTATGCGTACAAACAAATGAATAGTCGTACAGGTGTTTGATATTGTCTTGTGTATGTGTAAATGTTTATTTACGGATATTTTTTAGCAAGTCAGTGTATTTTTGATATACACCTATATAATATTTGGATTCAGCTCTGAGAGAAAGATTTGAGCGGATATGTGGACAAAAAAAAAAAAAAAAACTTAAACAAAAACCAACATAAGAATATATTATTTTACACCTCAGATGCCTTCATTTCATAGACATAATTCGATCAATTATAGGCTTTTTCTTTGAATTTATGTGATAATTTATAATACCCAAGAATATTAAATGTACTTTAGAATCTTCATTTGATTGATAGGACTTAATTTGCCCCCGACATGGACTTTCAAATCAAATCTCACCAATTCTAGTTTTTCATAGAGAAGAATAATTTTAATTTCGCAACGAAGTTATGCTTTTTACGGCTGTTTGTTTTTTAGTCAGCAGGAGTACTCCAAAAGTTACAAGTCGATTTTGATCAAACTTGGTGCGAAGATAATATATGGTCACAGTAAGAGGCTATTAAATTTTAGGACGTCAAGTTAACGCATAACTTAAAACATTCATAATCGACCATAACTTTGGAACAAATTAAGATATATAACTCAATTTGATTTGAGGCGGTGGGTTTGCTCTCTAACGAGTGCCCATTCTATTTGCTCATTTAAATACTAATTTTATTTCTTAAAAGTGAGAAATATAACGTTTTTACATTAAGTCCCTAATCTGAAAGTTGGCCGTCTGTAAGTAGTCATAAACAACCATTTAAAAAAAGAATAAATACCTTGCTCTATCAAAAATTTATTTTGTTATCAGCTGTCGATTTTTCTACTTATTTTGACTTAAAAAGGGTTCTAAATATTGTTTTTTTTTTAAAATTCAAATTGGTTCTTTACGAGCTGTGAACAATTTCTAAATATTATTTAATAATAATTTCTTAGTTGAGTAAAATAGTCGAACTATTAAATGATTTTCGGCCTTTTTCTGTTTCTTTTTGGAGAAAAAAAGGTAGAAAGATTAAATAAGGAAACGCTGTGCTATGATTCTTTTAATTCTATTTTTAAAGCCATTAGTTGAACTTGCCTTAATATTTTTTTGGAAACTTGTCTATTCTGTTTAATAACCACTACACTCTTGGTTTATTATAGAAAGCAAATTAATAATTGACGTTTTCCTAAAATATTCTGAGTTTTTGAAAGTCCCTTTATCATAGAATATTAACAATTAAAATTTGTGAACATGAAACTTTCTATTTTAGAAAGGAAGGAATATTTAAATTTGTAGAATATAATATAATTATAGAGTCCCTTAAGAAAATAAGCCATCGAATATTTCAAAAAATGATATATATCCACGTTCTGCTATATAAAAATCCATCATTATAAATAAAAACAACCTATAAAGGCAAGTTTTAGCTAAAATTCAAGGGTCCATAGACTAAATTAGCTAATGAAACAATTAAATCATTGAGATATAATTTGAAGCATTGTGGGTTAAGGAATGTGTTTGAGTCAGTTAGGTCAGTCTTTAAGGATGTGCTTAGATGTGAACAATATACATAGAGATAAGTAAGATGTACATAAGTTGAGTGTTCTTTTATATTTGTAAGATTTATACTTATAACATAAGAAAATTGGGCGAGCTTCTCAATCTTTTTTCATGAAAACTTTTGTCTCTGATATACCTTGTCTCTAAAAATCTTGGATGTGACCCTATGGATTATTGATAATTATTTGAGATGAAAAAAAAAAAAAGAAGTATTGTCCTTTAAAAAAATGTCATAATTTTTATAAATGGTAATATGTGATTTTTGTTTAATGACACAACTCCTCAATAAAAAAAAAAATTGAATTAAATTTTAAATCTTATTTTCTTAGAAGAAACAAAACTTTGAATTATAATTTTTTCGGAAGGAAGTTGGATTCATTTTTTCTTGACAGGATCATTTAATTTTTAATTTTTTTTAATAATTAAGAAAGAAAAATATACTTTCCCTCCTTTTCGATGAATAATTAACTCACAAAACTTTTTTAATTTTTTAAAGGAAAAACAAAAGAATTTTGTATATTAAAATATAAAAACCTAAAAGTTCCACTCTTAGAATAGTTAAAAATTAATAAATTACAACTATACAAAAAGTTGCAATCCTAAAGAATATTCAACAACAATTATTCACTGGTTCATATATACTTCAAGAGTAGAACTCATAAATCATTATCAATGACCCTGATTGAACCGTAATTATACAAAAAGGCATTACGTACAATACATTATTGGGTCTTCTACCAACACCTATTAACTAATCAAAATATACCTACTCTTTTCATATTTTTATTCTTCCTTGTAATTATAATATTGACTTCTTAGCTCAGAGATCGATAAAAAATAAAATAATGGACTAATCAGTTATATAATATCATGTACTTTAAATATAGGTTTGTATATAACAAATATTGTTAGGCCATACGGGATTGACTCTTAAATGGATATAATATGTATTTATGTTTTAATTACTATTGTATCAACTTGAACTCGAACCGAATAGAGTACTAAAGGATCAACTAAGAATTAGATAGGAACAAGAAGAAGAAGAAAAAGTAAGGATGCTGACTAGTGTCAGCATCCTTATTTATTTTGTCCAGTACAGTCTTAGGGTCTGTCCTTAAGACTGTGGCCCTTCGTATTATCAGTACTGGAACTAATTAAAAAAAAAAAGAAATAATGTTGAGTAACGTCGTCAAGGATCTAACTTTATTAGGACTGATATGCAAAATTGAACTGGACCGGAATGAGAGTGAACTGGACGGTACTGCAATATTTAGTCCTAAATAAGGACTGATACAACACTTATGCCCCTTGCCCACTGCTCATTTATATCCAATGAAATACTTTGTGTATTACTTTACAACATTTCATGTACTATTTGTGGGAATTATTTTTGCTCTATGAGAACTAATGAGCTAAATTTTTTTACTAACTGATATTGTACAATTTTTTAGAAACCCCTAGTATACATTTATTTAATCTGTCTCCTAAGAGATTAGAAGATATTTGTTATTCATTATAACTGATTATATAATCATTCAGGGATAGTAGCACCAAGAAGTTAAGAACTTTTGATAAGTTTTAGTGATAAAAACTACTTAACTGAGTTGACTGGGGTTGATAATTCTTTGATTCGACACAAGACTAGTTTTAACGACCTGAAATTACATACTTAGTCCATAGGGGAAAGTCTATCTAATTATTTATTTGCAATTTATATAGTAACGTTAAAGTTTTTTGGAAATAGTTTATAGTAATACATAAATTTTGTTTTGACTTAGACTAAAAAAATAAAATACTGCGAAGAGCAAAAAATGTAGTTTTACAAAGCAGCATACCTAATGTATCACCAATCTTTAAGTCTTGAATAGAATTTGTTCCTCATGAAGTCAATTAATATGAATTTGAACAAAATAATTTAGTGAGGGGATTTCTCTTTGAACTGGGATTATGTATACTAGGTATGTGCCTATAAAATGAGACTTTCGGCTATTGGTCCCTAGGTGTCGCCAGTTAGACATTATAAACCGGTCCAAAAATCTAAATGCTTATTTGGACATGTGTCAACATTCATTGTTTGTATAGTTTCATTCAACAACGCACTTTTTTCGCTCGTAAAAATGTCTAATTTTGTGCCTACAAACTACGATGTGCGGACATCATTGATTTTCTGTTACCAATTAAAGAAAAACGCTTCTCAAGCCCATCAAATACTTGTAGAAGCTTATGGTGGAAATGTTCTAAGTAGAGTACAGTGTTTCAGATGCTTTGAAAAATTCCAAAGTGGTGATTTTGACTTGAGAAATGAAGATAAATGAAGAAGGCAATGCTGTGTGTATTCTGGAACCAGTGTGGCGTCATTTGGTATGACCTTCTACAACCCGATCAAACCGTTAATGATGATCGCTACCAACAACAATTAGCAGACTTGAACCATGCTATACGCCAAAAAACCCAAAATATGAAGCTAGGCAACACAATGTAATTTACCTTGATAACAACGCACCTGCGTATCGCTCTATAGCCACCCGCCAGCTTGTTGAATAGTACAACTGGGAAACTCTTGCTCATGCAACTTACTCACCAGAACTGGTGTCTTCCGATTATCACTTGTTTACATCGATGGGCCACGTACTCAATGATTTACGCTTCGATTCTCACGCTGGAGCCAAAAAATGGCCCAATGCTGGTTTGCGGCCAAAGAAAAACAATTTTTTCTAAAGAAAAGGATCTATCCATTGCCTAAAGATGGGAAAAATATTTGGCTAGCGAATTGCATACCATGGAAATTAAATTTTGTAACCATTTTTTCACAATAAACTTTCAATTTAAAAAAAAAAAGTATCATTTCATAGGTGCATTACCTATTTTTATATTGATCATTTTATTCAAAATGTGCTCGTGACACGAAAGATCTTTTATTTGAGCAAATCGATTTTCTCTAAATTTATTTAGTAGTGAGATGTATGGACATCTATTTTATATAATCTTTTCTACGATTAGTAACATTAACAAATGATTGATACAATAAATTATTACTTAAAATAAAGGAACTTTAATTTGATTTGAATATATTATATCTTAAAGATATCCAAAATATTTCACAGGCAGCTCGCCATTCAATTAATTCAAACATAATTCTAAAATGCATTGCTCTTCCAAAATAATCGAAGGATTCCATCGATAGAGGACATGTGTTTGGAATTGGAAATTTTGATGCGACCAGAAGATTGATCATATCTAACCAAATGAAATTCAGAAATGAATTAGATAAAGCAATTAAAGTATCATTAAATACAAGTTCAAAGGTTCTTGATTGTGATGCTATACAAACTTGACACTATTATGAAATGACAACTTTGTTTAGTACTATATTTCTATAGAAATTGAAAGTAGAATATGAATCACCTGAAACCGATGAAACATTCTTAATCAAGTGCCATGTTCTATGTTTTATGAAATTGTTAATATTGAGGCGATTAACGCCAAATCATAAATATGGATTCCTTTAAAATAAAATCATAGGCGAAATCGGTTATTATTCACTGTTTTTTACTCTGGAAGGGGATTTCTGATCGTCCATCTTTGTACATTAAACACCTTCACTCATAATTAATTAATTTGGATACTATCTGAGAAATGCATTTATAAATAGGTAGCTTCATCAATCTAAAAATATACATTACGAATATTATAAGCTATCTCGTATTAAAGAACATTTGAAACTTGGAGAAAAAAAGAAATTTTATCTTCAATCAGTAAATTAAGTTATTAAAACAAGGTTCTAGGAATAGACTGAAATGCTGCTTATCAGTGCTTTGACGTATTTACTTAGTTACAATGTATATGCAAAAAAAATTGTTTGTCATGATTTCTACATATAAACGTATCTATAACATGACTGTGACTCACGTGACTTCCCTAAACAAAATTGAATTCGTGCTTCGATCACATGCTCCTAGTTGCCATTCTTGCTTGATGATGTGCTCCTTATTTAAATTATATTAATTAACTCGGAGCCTATTTTCCTAAAATGTTTGCTTTAGAAAGGCTATGTTAATTTAAAAACCTTCTAAGTTAAAATAGATTCCGAACTCGACTGCATCTCCTCTCGAAGCTCCTTCCGAAACGAATTAGCGTCAAGTATCGAGAGTCTACTGTATATGTACGTACCTATAACCGAGTTGTTTACATTTTTTGTTTTACGAATCTGAGTCAAGTTTTGGAGCTCTTCTTCACTCAGAGTACAAGTCGAGTCTGAAGTAAAAATTATACAAAAAAGTGTACTTTATTTTACTGTTATTTAATTACTTTTTGCTTCTTTTACCCCCAATCAGCGTTTGAGCGTTGATGGGTTAAATTAGAATGAGCTCATGCTAAGCTGTGAACAATTCTCCAGAGTTATCTGTATTAATAAAAAAAAGTTTGTCTGTTTGTTTGATTGTCTATTGACAACGCTTCATTTAAAAAATAAAATAAAAGGGGAGTACATATCATTATATAACACATTAACAAAGCAAAGTTTTTTGAATATGTATTTAATATCTAAAAACTGTGTTACTACTTTATCTAAGAAAGAAAATGTAACAACTAGCGTCTGCAGCTAAAGCTAAAACTTAGCACGTCATATTAAAAAAAAATCATGTTCAGTTATATTTACGTTTGGTGCTAAAGTATATTCATAAGAAAAGGAGAGAACATATCTAAATTAATGAAACAAAGTTTCCTTGTCTGTTTGTTGTCGACACCTAAAAGCTACGATCAACTTTCTAAATGTTGCCAACTGAATTAGGACTTTTTTTTCTATTTCTTTTGTGAAGAAAGATTGTAAGATACAATATACAATATATTCGGAACATATTTCTCTGAATTGTTATATAGAAAAAAGTCAAAGTTAGGATAAAAGCTCGATGGTTGAGAACGGATTAATCTGCAATCAGTTTCTTCTTAAAAGGAAAATTGTTTCAGAATGCAACTCCATCGCTTCTCGACGTTACTTCCAGAAGGAATTTAAGACTTGTTCCAAGGTTTTATTGTATACTTATGACTTTGTTTTGCAGATCTGTTTACAAGCCATTTTTACTAATCCAATTTAAGTTGTGAGTCTCTTTAACACATCATCAATATTAAATATCAGTTATATAAAAAGATCAATTTGGCTTAAATCATATGAATGAAAATATAATCTATCTATATGAATTAAAGCAAAGTTTGCATGTATGTCTGTTTGTTTGATTGTCTAAAGATAACTCATTTTTAGCAACAAGCGTGTGAAGCTAAAGGTCAGCTCCTCATATTAAAAAAATATTAGTTAGGGTTTTAAAGATTTTTTTTGCGTGGAAGTTTTGTTGTTCTTCACAATCTCAACAATGGTTGTTTGTATTTTCTCAAACTATTATTCTTTCATTCTTGAGAAGAGAACATCGAGATATTGAGTGTGCTCATGTAAAACGAAGAATAATACTGACGATTTGGTGGGGAGTTATCATCTAATACTAATAAATCAAATTTATATAATTAAAAGTTTATTAAGTAGGTCTGTCTTTTTTTCTGTTCATCGACGCTTCATAATTGCAAGCAATACTACCGCTAGTTTACAATATGCAAAAGGGATGAACTCATTTTAAATATCATTCTTGAGGTGAATTCATCTGTATGTTCCAAACTAGATATTATTTATGCGGAAGTAAGAAGTTAAAAATAGAAAACCTCTTAAGGGGTTACATACACGTATCTACGAGGGATTCAACCAATAAATAGGTAGTATAATGTATTCATCATTGTATTGGTTGAATTTATTTTTTGTCTTTGCATACTATTTAGTTATGTATTTGATAGGGTTCTTAATTGATTATTTATTTGTATAAAGGGATAAAATAATTTTTGATGCAAAGGGATGTTTTTTTTTGTAAATTCATCATAAAAAACAGTGTTACCTCATTAAGATAAAATTTCAAAATACATTTTGTTGTCAGCCGTCGATTTTTCTGCTCCCCCCCATCCGTGCTTTGAACATTGAATTTAAATAAGCTATTGCTATGCTCTAAACAATTATAATTACCTAAATAATAATTTCTTAGTTGGGAAGCACGGAATAGCTAACAATTCATTTAATGCCCTTTTTCTGTTTCTCTTTGGAATCAAAGCAAGAGTCATCGTTGCACAAGTCGGCCATCTTTGAGAAATAAACAACCAATTTTTATAAGAAAAAAAAACTTTGCTCATTTTTGATTAATAAATGAACTACCGTTGATGTCATAATATGACTCAAAAGCAAAGGGGATATTTATATCTCTTTATTATAAGATCCCAGATCACCTATTACTCTGATTTTATTCAAATATCACTGATTTTCTATAACATCAGGCGACAATTTAACTTTTATCATTTTAATGGCCATTAAATGAAGTTTTCCGCAAGATTTTTTTTTTTTGAAATTTGTCTATTTTTTTTAATAACTATGACTCCAGTTTGCTTTCTATTTCGGTCCATTATTCTTCAATGTATGACGTCATTGAAAATTCTCTATTAAATCGAGAAGAGTCCAACAGTTGGAGATTAGGATATAATTGGCTAGTTACTTGGTGTTAAGACTCGTTCCGGGATCGATTTTTTCCAATTCGGTCTTAATTGATTTTTTTTTTTCGTTAGGTGACTAGCCACATTTAGCATGCATGTACACGTATACGTGAATAAACAATTTATTTCCAGAACATTTGCATATTATATTCTTCAAACTTCAACAAGCCCTATCAAATTAAGAGGTTTTGTGATTTAAAATGTGTGCAGTTTGTAGGAGTGAAAATGTCCGGATAAATTAAACTTTGGAAGCACAAAAACTACTGACGTGGCATTTCCTCTGCCCATTACAAGAAAAATTATGAATCACAAAACCTCTTGGGGTTGAAAGGGGGAGTTGTTGAGGTTTGAAGATTATAATATACAAAGTTCCTAGAAATAAATTGTGAGTATACGCATGACATATGTCTTAAGTCGATTTTTTGGTCTTATTTAGGGGATGGATTTTTCAGTTTTTATGCTTAGTTTAGAAAAGAGTCTAGGAACATGTGGAACACTTATGAAATCTAAAAAGTATTCTTACCAGTTCATTAATTGATTAATTCGTCATAACTCAGTAATATAAGTTCCATTTGAGTTCATCAACAATTCAACTTTAAAATTGGTCTAGATCGAATTTTAAATAGACTGAAATTCTTAAAATGACCTACTTAGTTTGGCCCAACAAACATTAAAACGGTCTCAGACCAGTCATGTACTTCCAGTGCAAAAACAAACTAAACTAATTACAACTACCAATTAGTTTTGGGCCTTTTTTCTTTTTGAAAGGAGAAAGGTTGAGAGATGCAATATAAACTTCTCCTGTGACATGCATACATTTTTGATAAAACATCGGGATTTAGCGCCTTATCCTTCAGTAGTAATATAATACAAATTATCTTAATAATTATTTATAATATATAATTAGGTGTAGCATATGCAACGATTTTCAAGCTTTTTTAACTATCATTTTCTTTACCTTAAAGCAATGTTTTAATTTTCTTTCTTGATGGTAGCTCCTTTCCCTAGACTGAAATGAAACAACAGTTATAAAATAAAAGTTTAATTTTTTAAGAACCACGACTGTTTATTATTGATCAGAGTGTGGAATATTTTTTACAACATTATCGTAATTAAACTATACTATGGTCTATTATGTACATCAATACGCCATCAGACTAACATGCATAATGTTAATGAGAACCGGCTCGAAAAGGCTCGGCTCACGTGTATAAATAATCTAGTAGTAGTAGACCCTTATCACTATCCTCCACACATCATACAGGTGTGGTTTTTAACTACATACTATTCTGATGTTAGGTTGGAACGTACTCTCGTGTACACACTCGTACTAAGTTCCTCTTCTTATAGTCCCACCACTGACTGACACACTCCTTTTGGAGTGTCCGTTTTTTTGTATATTTATTATTATTGACTGACTGTTTTCCTCTCCTCTACATCGTCATCATATCAGTTGGAATCATTCCTCCTGGTCGTTTGCGTTTGTGCGTCCTCCTCTCTTCCTACTCTCGCCCCCCTTTTAGGCTCTTTATGATAAGGTGAAATTTAAAAAAATAAAAGTTGTGAGTAAAAAAGAAGAAACTAAATGTTGTCTTAAACTAATAAGTAATAAATATTATATCAATGTTTGTTTGTGGTGAAATTGATTGTGCTTTAAATCCTGAAGCTTTACCTTGGTAGTGTACTTTTTTATGTGCATCTCTGATATCCGGCATTTTTTTGGCATACATTTCCCTTTTTTAATAGTTTGATTCCGTGTCAGTGGAAAGTTAAACTCATATTTGTACCGGCCTATCATTACTTATTAGCTTATAACTAATTATGGATCATCGTTATCCCATTTTCATGTAGAATTATATTCATATTTTTTTGTATTACACGAAATACTTTTTGTTTTTCAACTTTCTATGACCAAATCTATTGGGATATTTATCATGGCTTTTCTTAAGTTCATTAGATATTTGTTGTAAGAATAGTATAAACACTCTGTCTGAATTATAACTGCTATTAAAATGTGACTTCACTCTCTGTTTTTAAAACTATTGCATATTATGAAAATATTTATATCATATATCATTTAAAATGTAACGAAGACATGAATCCCATTAATATCCATATATATATGTAGTGTGTATAATATCATTCTTTTCAATGTTCTAGGAGGGCATCTAGTATTACAATCTGTATGAACCATAACAAAAGCGACGAAATAGAAAAGTAAACTCTTCCTTCTCTCCTCCTTCCATCCCTGAGTCCCTCTTCTTCTTCGTCACCAGCATCATGAAGTCCATGTTCGTACCAAGAAGACATCGAAACACCTTGATCAAAATCTTCATCTCTGTGCCTACGATTTTTTACCTCATGTATCTTATTTCTCTACGTTTAACATCTCCCTCATCCCTCAGATCCGATCCGTCTAAGGATCCTAAGGACTCCAACATACACCCAGAGAATATTCATCGGGAGCTGAATGCTAAAAATAAAGAGGCCTCTGGAGATGATCCTGAAATTAAGATCGATACGTTACCTCCACCTGTCAAAGGACGTGCCAATGTAGGTCCAAATCATGCTCCGAAGAAACATCCCAAAGAA
Organism: Lepeophtheirus salmonis; assembly: GCF_016086655.4. Classification (NCBI taxonomy): domain Eukaryota; kingdom Metazoa; phylum Arthropoda; class Copepoda; order Siphonostomatoida; family Caligidae; genus Lepeophtheirus; species Lepeophtheirus salmonis. The sequence continues at coordinate 40,168,576 of NC_052131.2, forward strand.
AAACCTCTCATTGTTTCAAATGTGATTAAGCCGTAAGTTCCACGTAGTTTCAATTCTCTATTTGTTTATTTTGCCCTAAGATTAAATTTTCATATTGAACAAGGGTCAATGATTTATGCTGGTTATTGCATCATGAGCTAATATTAAAATAGTGATTATTTGGTCCCTCATTAAAGTACAATCCTTGCCTCTTTTATATTAATTTTATTTTATTGATTAATATCTGTCATGGATTAATCTGTGGCGTCATTGTTTTGCTACTCCTACCCATGTCACCGATATTTACATATCCATACACTTGCTTTACTATCATTTTCAATTAATTAATGCTATATTTTTTACAAAAAATTTATATGATGCCCTAATTCATTGTATCTTTAATTACTAATAAATTTAGATCCAAACGATAATATATTTCGGAAGTGACGTGATAGATATTTGTTCTGTATAAGCACAGTAAATGAAGCTTTTTTGATTGCCAGATGTTTTTTATTTATATATAGATATCTACGGATCAGGACTGAAAAGAAACACTCTTTCCTCTTTCTCTAATGAGTAATTTACTTTTAAGAGTTGTCAAACATTTTTTGAACAAATTCATGTACATATTCGGTTTGATTAAAATGATGCAACCCGAGGCAATGGCAATAATATTTATATATAAGAGATTTGAACTCAATTTGAAATTGTAAAACACCTCAAATGGTCAAATAAAGGGGATTCAAGTCCTCTCGAGTAACTTTAAAGAATTCATTTCCATGAGTATCACTACAACAGAGAGGTTCTCCTCGTTTATTTGACTCATGTTTTGCGACTATAATCTATTCACTTGGGCCCTGTAAACATTTGTTACAAATAATATGTTTATCTAGTAGTGACAGTTGAAAAACTAAATAGTCCCTCACTAATTTATATTCTTGTATAGTAGTAATGAAATGTCTAAAATCCGAATTTCCATCTGATATTTTTCTTATATTCTTATCCTAAAGAAATGTGGTAAAAGATGTACCTGGCGAGAATGGAGAACCCGTTAGAATTGAAAATCCAAGCCCTGAGATTAAGGCACTTATCGATAAAGGCTGGGCAGACAATGCATTTAATCAATATGTATCAGATATGATTTCGATTCATCGAACTCTTCCAGATATCCGGGATGATTGGTAATTATAACATTTGATTATTTTTTCTACACTTTACTACTCATCATTTCGGTTCAATAATGAGTAAACGATTGATAAATTTTCAGAAGGGGCTGGGTTAATCTCTGTGCATAGTTTAATTATAGAGAAATTATAGAGAAAATTGAACTGTTCCTTTCCCAGGAGAATAAAAATGAGGATTGTTACTATTATACAAAATGTTTTTGTTTCCAAGAGTTACTTTTGCACATGCATCAACGTATGATAGGAACTATTAATACTTAATTACTCTTAAATAAACTTTAGAAATTGAATATTTATATAGTTATATATTGAAGCTCATCTAATGATGCCCTGTAATGTGTATTTGCACCTATTATGTTCCTATAAATGATTTACTTATCCTATTTAATTATAGGGATTCAATCCTTGCAACAAGAAAGGAACCATTATATATTAGGACTTCACACAAACCCATATATGTATATTGTCTCTTAATTTTAGCTAATCTTTTTATAAATAGACTACAAACACAAGTACATATATTTTTCATGAGCAGTACCTGAGTGACACGACTTTACAAAGGGGAGGCCCAAAGCTAAAAACCAAGTGGCGAACGCCCCTGTTAGCTTAAGTAGATTCCTTGTGGACGTAAAATCTTTCTCCACCATACGACGTTACTTGTTATGATACCACAGAAGGGGATACTTAATCATTTTATCTCATGGCATATAAATATTTTTTTTATTGTCGCAGAATTCACATTTTTAATTAAATTTAAACAGTGGAGGTTGTGTAGATATTTATAATAGAGTAATATTCTAATATACTGTAAGCCTGTAGTGGACAAAACTTTTTGTTGAGGTGACTAATACTTAATAAAATGTTGATCCTTATACATACGTGGTCCTTATTTTGTCATTTGGTTTATAGATTTGGGGAGACCATATGTAAATTTTACAACTCATTTGCTACAGATGTACAGATGTTGGTGTCCCTTTTTATTTAAAAAAAATGAGTATATATATATATATGTTCTTTTTTTTCTGGGGGGAGGGGACTTTCGGACCTTGTATTTTATTTATAAATAAATATCAGATCTTCTTTCGATTAAACGGTCCTTAAACTATTAAAAAATGAATCGCTTTTTCGGCTATATTTTTGAAATTTTGCGCCCACTAATGATTGGTATGCCTTTTAATATTCATTGCCAGATGGAGAGCCATGGGCTCCCTTCTACTCCGACAATATTTAATAGCCAAAGGCGAGTGACAATTTGCAATATATTCTATTTTTATGATCTAGTCAAAATTGGTAAGCAATTAATTATGTATTTAGATTTAAGGGGTTCTTATTTCTAGGAAGTTGTTCTCCAGCATGATCTCGAGAAATCCATTTTAAATTCCTTACTCATACAGTCTAACCATGCAATATCCTAAATTAAACCATGTTTTCGACAATATAAGATAATAATTAAATATTCATTTCTTGGTTTCCTATAAATGTTTCGTTTGTGGAACATTCTTCGTCCTTGCTTATAGCACATCATTTGCACTGTAGCATACATCTTTATATTATATTTTCATTTAATTAAATAATTAAATGGAAGAATTCCCTGGAAATATTTTTTTCCTCGATAATTTCCCTTTGATATTAAATCCCAGGAAATGGTATCCCAAGATGGTGAGAGAAAAACCCTAGTAGGCTCATATATAAAGTGGTGTATGTGTTCATAAGTACTGTTGGTTAAGTAAAAAAACAGAGCTGTTAACGAGTCATGGGACAAGAGTCCAAGTACAGACTTGAGTCTTTGCAAGTCTCAGTAAAAGGCGAAGAGTCGCAATTTTCACAGAGTCGATCATGTGTAAATTTTAGCGACCCAATGCTCCATATTTAAAAAAAGTCTATTTATAAAATCAGTACTTTGTTAGGAAAATTTTGGATCCTGTATTTTTTTCAGAAAATAAATTTTTGCTCTTATTTCGATTTGTTACCCATAACATTCATTTGTCAACTACAATAGAACAACAGCTCGTACGCTACTAAAACCTTAGAATTTACAATCTTATCTATGTATGTCTTGAGTTGGGGTCGGGAATACGAGTTTCCAATTCTGGCTACTCATAATATTTTAAAAGCTGGGATGTAATCTAAAAGAACAATTCTTATCTAAGTGCCTGTAAACACCATGCTTGCAAAACCCTTGTGCCTATTATGCATAAAACAATAACTCAAGGAGTGTCACAACGGGTTTCTATGTTTGTGCAATGTACAATTTAACTTTAATATACTTAATAAATAATGTCTTAATATTTATAAGCGTGTAACACTAATACCATAAATAAATGACCTAATGTAAAGTAATATGAGTAGGTTAATTAATGTTGACAATTGTTTCTTCTTGTAGAAACTGAGGGGAGATAAAGACCATGTTGATAACTTTATCATACGTAATAATCCTTATATGTTGATTGCTTATTAGACCATTATTATTTATCCTACATACCTACATATTTATGCTCTAAAGAGTTCAAAGGAACGGTCCCTGTCCTTTGCTCTAATAATGACACCCATCCTTTATTCAATAATAAACATGACTAATCCTATATTTTGCTACTAATCGGCAAACTTCTTCCACGTCACGATTTACAATATCTTTTCTATTATTGTGAGCACGACACTAACTCACTAACATGAAAATGTGTAATGTATTTTGTTGTCAGCTGTCGATTTTTCCGTTTCTTTTATCCCTATTAGTGTTCTAAATGTGGATTGCTTCAACATTCGAATCAGCTATTGTTAACAATCTGTGAACAATTCACAACAATTACATTTCAATAATAATTCCATATTTTGGGTGACGAAGTGTAAAATAACCAGTGTTGGATTCCAGTCAAAATGTTTGAATTCTGTGTGGAGTGTTATTTTCTTAGTTTGTGTAATGACAGTATACTATTTCTTTAAAGATTTTGCAGAGTTTCAGAGTGTAGTAGTTTTTTTACTGTCTTTTTGAGTAATACTTGAAATTTGACTAATCATTCTTCGTATGTTTTGATTTTCCAGTAAAGTCGAATTTTCAAAAAGTATGCAAAGAGAGCCTTTTTAACTCCATTACCCAATTCCAGAATATCTTTTAATCTTTTTCCCCTCCCATATTTTTTTCTCCTAAATTTAATTAACTTTTTATAATATATAATTTCATCCGATGAATAAAAAAGCGCGCATTTTCACATGATATACTCGTATATAGTGCTGTGTCGGTCCAGTCCAGTCCCACTTGTCAGCACTTAAAAAATGAAAAATTTTGAATCAACCAGGATATTTTTCCTCCCATTTTTTTTTTTAAATTATTATGTTATATAATAGAATAAATTAAATAACGAACAAACAAAATAATAGGATCGTATTATATTGCATTATAATGAAAAATAAAAAAAAATTTCAAGATATGTGCAATAAACTTCAGACATATTTTATATATCTTGTTTATCCTAATAAACCATCTTATGAAAAATTCCAAGGACCAACAGTTAAGGACCGATAGAACCGGTCCTAATACTGGACTGTACCGAATAAATAAGGACCTACACAACACTTCTCGTATATATGTATAATGTACATAATTCATCAACATTCTTAACCGGCTCGGATTAAGCAGATTTCTTCTTCGTGTGGACGCTAAAACCTTTTGAATCCGAATAAAAGGTATATAGCCTCGCTTTAAAAACTTTGCCCAAACAGGGCCGAAGGCAGTGGTGTCGGAACCATAGGGCTCATTTTTGTGGAATTTCTTATGGGTAACGCAATAAAGTCTTATATAGTAAAAGATTATTTGTCCCAAAAACTTAAACACTTTTTGAAAAAGTTTTTTGTCTCTTCTAATTAAAAGTTAGTTGTCAATATCTTTTATAAAAAACAAAAACATGCTGTCCAAATTGTCAAAAATAGCCACAAGAAAAATCTTAGTAACATTTCCCTCCCATTAAATCACCCTGATGAGGTCATCATTATATATTTTGTCCCGTTTCGCCGGCCTAAGGAGGTCTCTAGCTCAGTTTTGAGTACGCACACCAATTTTTGATTTTCTCTACATATTTTTTCTTTCTCTACGGATTGGATCGAACACAACACTAAAAAAACAATGGTAGTCTAATAATGTCTAACTTATATTAAGAACTACGCTTAATGGAGCAATTAAAGGAATTTATTTATTGTTCTATAAAGGATCTGATAAACCCTAATTGGAAAGGACTTAGTATGTACATTAAAGAATTGTTGTAGAATCAGGTTGATTTATGTTGAGGAGAGTAAAGGGGGAACCTTCAAAAGATATTTCCTTAATATGTGTATTTAAGAGGTAAATCTTCTCATTTTATCTCTTTTATCTTCCCTGATGATTCATGATATGTTTTGATTTGATTAAACAATTATGATTGCAAGGAAATGGTTGGCAGGAAGAAAAGAGGGGTATTAGGCAAGTAACCAAATGTAAAGAGTAGCTTTTTTATACAATAATGACAGAAAAATAAATAAATCTTTCTCATTTGATTTATGAGTCATTTGATACGCGAGTCTTCATGTCCAAATATCAATATAGTAAATGTGTACATACATATAATAGGGCAGTTTGTTCTTCCACTTTTTTCGAATTTCGATTTTGGAGAGTGAGGAAAAGCTGTTGATGTAGTCAGAAAATAACCTTGTTCCAAAGTTATGGGGGATTAGACATTTTTTGTTACTTGACCATTTATCTCTCAAAATTTAATGGCCACTTAATTTGACCATTTATAATCTTTCTACCAAGTTTGATCAAAATCGATCTGTAACTTTTCCCGTAATCCTTGTGACTAACAAACAGATGCAAAAATATAACCTCCGTTCAACTTTGTTGCGGAGGCAATAAAGGTTTACTTATCGAAGTCACCCCATGGAACAAAAGGGAGAATAATATTATAAAATATTGAAAATTTATTTAGATCCGACTTTGCGTTTTAAAATAAACAATGATTGTTTGAACGTCATTAGTCGTTGAACACTTGTTAAATCTAAAATTATGTCTTTATAGGAGATTAAGTGTGTGTCATAAATATATAATATTCCAACGAGTATATTTTTGTAAATAAGGTGTTACCAAAAATAAAAACTGATGCCACTATTTTGAAATGGTGGAACTACGGCAAATAGTGCTTGCGACTATTTTAGCTGAAGACTGAACTGTTGACATTCCCAGCCGCTTTTACATCTCTAAGAGCACTGTTTATAACACCAGAAAGATGTATAATTATTGAGGCAGCCTGACGGGAAGTCGATACTTGGGAAACCTTTATTTGTTCGGTCCGAGGGCCTTGTTACATCTTTTAAGTCGAAGATATCTCAAAATCCACGAATTATAATAAGATAACTATAAGGAGAGTTTAAAATATCTGAGGCGACCGACAATGAAGAGGCTTGTAACCAAAGATTTAGTAATGAAGAGCAGAGTTGTTGTGTCAGTTCAGTCCTTGACATCCAGACGTACATCAGCAAAAGGTTAGGGGCTCGCTGATTTTTGAGGAAGGGCAATTGACCACACTCATCTCCCCGTGTTGTTCTATCATATTAATATTTTCCCCTTTATGTTATATGAATACCCTTTTGAGTCAGCGATTAGATATTAAAAAACGTTTTTCATTTCAAGACTCTTTTAATATGTATGTAAAATCCAGCATTAACATGTTATTTTGTAGGCCTGACGTTCTTGAACAGTATGATCATTGAAACAATTACAGATACTGTCATGTATATATATATAGATAGGGGTGACAAGTTGGGAAATATGTTGATCAAAAATTCAGCTATTAACAAGCATGGATTTAGTAGAGAAGAAAAAGAGAATAGTTGGAAAAGAGAAGACAGTCAGGAGTTCACCATCTCAATAGGGAGTTATTTTTTTCTTTCTTTCGGGATATTTTTTTTTGGCCAATCATCTCAATTAACTCAGCTGATGTACAACACCTAATGAGTAGGCTGAACGTGAATAGTCCAAATTTTTTCTTCAAGCCAAGGACATCCCTACAATATCCTCATTTTTATGCAGCTGCATTATTCTACCAAGCTCTATATTCTATAAGACTTCTGCCTCACAATCCCATATTGCCATTAGAAATAACTTGTCCCCCTCTAAACATTTATTTCTCTATGCTCTTAAACCTGCATTTTTTTTATAGTAGTCAAATAAGAATATGTTTTGACTACTATGTGAATATTTCGAACATTCATTTGCTTACTCAATTTTAAAGAATTTCTGTCTGTTTTGCTTTATTTTATGAAAAATTAAGTAAATGTTAGACTGCTTCATTGGATCATATTGAAAGGATTAAGTTGTTGGGATATGTGTACGTAAATTGGATTTCGTTCTTCTTTACAAATTGCCCTGATTAACTGATGGTCCATTGAAATGGAATATATGTGTTAAGCTAAAAACAATCTTGAGCAAAAATCAAGAAACATCCAAATTTATTTCATTACTTCATACAGGGGTGGGCAGAAGTATTTACACAACACTTAAAAGTTCCATAATTTTATATATTTCTTTATTAAGCATAGTTTTTTTTTACAATTTTAATTAGCAGCAACTATTTCTGGGCATATTTTTTTACATGGATGTGGCCACCATTTGCTTCAATTACAGAGTCCAGGCGACGATGGAAGGCGAAAACGCGCGGATGACCTCGACCGTAGTAAAGGTGGCCATTTTTCGCTTAATGTAAAGCTTTAGGGAGGCGACACTGTAAAGGCGAGTCTTATTAACATTCCTCCTCAGCACAGACGACAGGGGTTGGGATCTGGGCTGTTAGAAGACAAATCCGGCTTGACGAATCTTTTAAAATGTTTTTCCAAGAATGCAATTGACTTCTTGGGCACGTGAGCTAGAGTAGAATCCTGAATCCTCATAAATTTGGTATTCGGAGGGTATTGGGAGGCCATCCAGGGCAAAACAGCTGTTTGAGAAGCTCCACGTACACATCCGTGTTCAGCCTGGCCTTAGGCGGAAATATGTTGGGCAGCATCAGCTTTCCGTCACTGGTGAGCAGTGTAAAGACCATGGCCTTGGCTGGATTCTTGGTGTTTATTACCGAAGGGACTGAAGACCTCGAACCTGACAGCCACCGATCGTTTTGTGGGTTGTAGGCACCATCAACAGTGAAGTTGGACCAGTGATACATTAATTTGATGATGCCTGGATTTTTCTTGTAGATACGACGCAATTTGATCCCTCTCTCCACCCTCACTTGCTCCATCTTCTCCGTAAGGAGCTGTTAGTGGCCTTTGTTGTAGGAGGGAAAATTTAAGTCCTCCTTGACCACTCGGGCCAATGTCCTCCTGCTCACACTCCTACTATTCGTGTGTACTGAAAAAGAGACGGCCGGGTTTGCCATGATGGAACTATTTAGCCCGGTTAAAAAGGTTGGAGTTGGTTTTTGGTCTTGTGAGGACTGCATGGAGCATGCTTGATGTGCTCTTGTCATCATTTAGTCGTTTCACAACATCGCACACCGTCTTCTTGTTGTACATTGTAACGCGGATGGCATTCTTTGGAGCGTTGCCAGTAAAGTAAAAAGCTTGTATCACTTGGCTTCACTGCTCTTGGACCTTTATTTTGATAGAGATCGGAGCTTATCCATAAGCCAAGTCAGGAGAATAGTGTCAAATATTAGGACAGGAGGAGACCCGACTAATCTGAGGAAAATCCGTAATCCTTAGTTTATTGAGTATGTTGAGACCAGTTGCAAGATCGATTGATTAGATCGACAAAGGATATTTACATCTAAATTAATTAATTAGTCATCGACTCATACGCATATTGAACTTTGTTACCCTTTTATTTTTGAATACATATGTACTTATTCATACATAATTAGTACTAATTTTTGGAATAAATGCAATGTAATATAAAGTTTAAATAGATAATGCTCCTGATTTGACATTATAACGAGTAAGGAAAAAAATGTATTTCTTTCTTTTTCTTTCCCTCATTCGGTTCCAAAAGCTGATTTGTAGGTAGAACTTGAATAAAATTTTGTAAAGCTCTCTCTGAATATCCTTTCTATTAAATGAAAAATTGTCGTACCATACAAGGTTATTCCATAACGCGTGTACGACTGATGTTTGACTTCTACCACGCTTTGAATATTGACGTCATAGTAGATGAGTAGTTCCATGTTTTTTCAAAATCTGTTTTTCCTGCTCAGCAGTCGGTAAGATACATTAAATTGAAAATTCTAGTAATGGTGACGTCATAGACTATAAGTGGTTACGTGTTTTCTCAAAATCTGCCTTTTTTTTCGGTACAATACATCAGATTAAAAATTCTAGCAAGCCCGATTACATGATGATCTAACCTTGTATTTCTATTAACCTTGGTACCATAGAAAAAAAGGTAACAAGTTGAGAAAAAGCTTCATCTAAATTTCAGCTGCTAACAAAAAGGGATGTAAAAAAAGAACTAGTGATGTTACTCACGTCGTTACCTTTATTGTATAACGCAACCTTTCCTCTAAAAAGAAACAAAAGGTCAGAAATCATCTGGTAGTTAGACAAATTAGTCAATCAGGCATACTTTTATGTACTCCTAGACTATTACTGTTATATTATTCCTCATTATAAGTAAAATGAATTACTTATAATTATATATATTTCATAATATTAAAATTCTACATAGTATTTTATTCGATACTGTATTATAATATTGCGTAGCAATTTATTACTAAAAGCGTAGCTATGCATTTGTGTATGATGGCTAAAATTTATCATTGAAATAATTAAATGCCCAATATATTTATTATACGGGGGTTGTTTGAAAATTCCGTGCAAAGTCCAAGAAATGGCACTTCTAGTACATATCGAGTTTATGTTAAGTTAGTAGCATCTCTTGGAAGAACACACACTAAATTTCAGCCAGATGGGTCGATTTTTTCTGTTTGGTATTCTTATGAATCGAGGAATTGATTGGAAAGATTACGACCACTGTCTTTTGGATTCGCAAGGGATAATCTTCATCGACTATCTGAAAAAGGGTAAAACTATTGCAAGTGTATATTATTCATCATTTTTGGACGGTTCGAAAACCGAGCTGCAAGAAAAACGCACACGAATTGCCCACAAAAAAAGTCATTTTCCATCACAAGAATGCACCAGCTCACATCTCAGCAGTTGTAGTGGCAAAGTTAATGGAAATAGGGTTCTAACTCGAGCTGCCCACAGCATTAGCAATCTCATGCACCTTCACTCTTCTGTCATCTATCACCATATAATGGATTTTATCAATCTTGTATTATTATTTTATAAGGGAGCAATTAGTTTTTTCCTGATATTTGGATCTATGTTTAATTTAAGATCATTTTTTTGATGAGCTATTTTTTAGAAAGAAAAAATAAATATTGATTGAAGATCATTATAACCTCGGGGACCCTTAGACAATACACTGCCAATATGTATTATGTATGTAAAGGCTGAAATCGTAGATTCCCTTTTTTTTAGCAGTCGCCTCAGTCTTATTTACTGTTGCCACGGTATTAATATTTTTGTACCGGTTTTGGTACCAATATAGATATCGTATTTGGTACTTTTCAATACTTTCCGACTAAAATTTATAAAAAAAATTCCTTTAAGGGCACTTGAAGAAGTACTTACAAGGGCGTTTGTTATATTGGGTGCTCAGAAATTTGATGATTTTATTTTATAAAACAAAATTTTTATTCTTACTTTTAGTGGAGCTGTAATTACCGGTTTTAATATCAGAATAGTATAATATCGTTTTAAATGTTTCAATACCCTGGTATGGTTATAGTACCGTTATACCTAACATCAGTGGTCCCATTCAAGGACTTCACATGAAATGTAAATCAGTTACTTCGTCACAGTTTTAGGACATGCAATAAAAAAACCGTTTTGTGGAATGTTATTCTTTAATATGACGATATTAGACGTACTTGTCCGCGACTTGTTCAAAATTTAATCTTTTACAGTTGGTATACAGAAAGTGCATACATATAAATAGATCATCGACTGCAAACAACTGTTACATTATTTTTAATGCCTTTTTTTGTTAATGAAATCTCATGTCTACGTATTTGTACTCAATATATTTATCTATTTCAGGTGTAAAGCTGATGGCCGATTTTTGACAAATCTTCCTTCTACATCTGTTATTATTTGCTTTCATAATGAAGCCTGGTAAGTTGGTCACATCATATTTTTAATTAGCTTAATAAACTCGTATATTATCATTACAAATCATTTAATAAATAGAAAGAGATATGTGACGTGCACACCCGTACGGCATACCTATTATATGTGCGAGTAATCTTGGAGTAAATCTGAGGATGAGACACACACTAAAGAAATCTGAAAATGTATTTTCAGATTCTTTCTTTTTGTTAGTAGTTCCATGATAGCCACTATGGTACCCCCGAAACTCCTTTGTATTTTTTTGTCCCTTACTACCTAATATTCTGAACGGTGATTGGTTGAACTCGAATTTACTTTGTTATTGTGTTTCCTGATCCCTCCTTTTAAGTGTAGAACAATATTCCGAACTTGGCAAGAATGGTTTAACTTCCAACTGCTGTAGGAATAGTTTAGTGGGCCAATAAATATAATATCGTGATAGAGATGCTAAATTATTCGATAAAAAATGAATAATGAAATATCATAAATTTTCCATTTTTGTCGAACCCTCATCTATTAATGTTCAAATAATCAGTCTACGTCGAATATTTTCACACAGCAGATAAACTTTATCCTAAATTCTACCAATTTGAAATTTGATCACATTTAAGACATTTAGCACTCCTCTTATCTTTGTGCTGAAGACAATTGTGCCCAACATAAGATATTATGCCTCCATGTGATTCCTCCCATTGATTTATTTCTTACTAATGCCTAAAACTATTTATAGACTATTCTTTTAAATATTAAATTCCATATCCGCGAACTGAATAGAATAAATTTAGAAAGACCAGTTTTGGAATATTATTCAGTTCGTTTAACATCTCTAATCGTAATCCCCCTTGTTATTGTTCTAAACCAGAGGTCGGCAATCCCAGGCCTGTGGACCATATTGTGAGTGAATTTCGACGGCCCGCCATCTTATCATGAGCAATCATCTAAAACTAGGCATACTTATCCAAAATGACAGTTCAGAGCCTTCATAAATGAAATAATTAGTATTTAGTATTTTTCCTACTTTCCTTTTGTTTTAGTGGAATATAGATTTTTCTTTTAAATTGGGTTTATATTTCATTTCTTTATTGTAATTCCTGTTGTAAAAAATGAGGGTACTGTTTGAATAAAATTATATTGAATCCTTGTTTTCTCTAAACAGCCAGAAAATCAATTATATATTCAATCACATGGTTTTCCAACATGACTCTGCAGCTATTGCTGTTTGGTCCCTAATCTCCAAAAGGTTGCCGATCCCTGTTCTAAACGTTGGTTTGTTGAAATGGAATTAAATCCTTTTATATCCCTGCAATGTAACAATTCATCAATTGGAGAGAAAGGCGTAATTGGGTAAATAACTACCTGTTGATCTAAGTACTTTTATTTCTCTATTTAGAAGAAAAGTTGAGAGATGTAATGAAAGTTGCTGTGTGTAACTGTTAGGGGTTTGAACTCCTCTTTGAAATTAGAAATTCATCAACTTTTATGCTCTCTTGCTCCAAGTATTTTGCCTTTTTAACCACAAAAATAAACCGCTATACTATGTCTTTTTGTTTGTGTGTACACCTCTTTACTATTAGAGGTTTCTCTAATTCGAATAATGATTGTAATTACAATTAAAAATTATTACTTCTGTACAATAGCCCTAGGAAATTACGGTTTTAATTTGTTGTTCAAAAGTATATAGGGGTGTTTTATTGTTAAAAAGTTCCATATTGCGTTTGATTCATCTCTTGATTATCTATGCTTGGAGAACGGAGGGAGAGCAAATGGTAAAATAATGTACGAGTTTAGGATTTAAAAGTCAGAGAAAAATATCAGTTCGCTTGAAATTTGTTTTGTTTTTATTTTTTTATGACGCAAAGACTTTATAGCAGTTCATCTAATAAATAATTAAGTAACTTAATAATGATGACAAGGAATTACAATTTTATCGTCTTATAAATCTTGTACAAGTTATTACGGATCAAATACGATATGATGTAATTCAAATAGATGTACCATGTAGATTCCACGTCCTATTTGATCAAAAAAACAACAACTTAGATTTGATACTGCAACAACTTCTTTGAATTTCCCATGCAAACTTGCATATTTTAAATATAGAAGATCCACATTTATGTCAGCCTGACTTGAGGGGTTTTTGAGCGTAAATAATTACTTATACAATATATTAATGAACATAAGAGTGTATCCAGCACTTTATAAATTATGATATTGTACAAAATAAAATGTAATCTTAGCATTCTTTTGATAATCATTATTATTATTTAAGGTCTGTTCTAATAAGAACTGTTCATTCCGTTCTTGATCGGTCACCTAGTCATCTCATTAAGGAAATTATTTTAGTTGACGACGCTTCCACGCAAGGTGAGTCTTTTTAGGAAACTTAATTTTTGTATTACAGTTAGACTGTACATCTCCTTTAATTATTTTCAGATCATTTATTAAAACCGCTGGATGAGTACGTTAATAAGCATGAAAAGCTTAGAATTGTTCGAGAGCCAACTCGTGTTGGATTAATTCGTGCAAGAATCAGTGGTGCTAGGGCGTCCAAAGGTGAAGTTTTGACCTTCTTGGATTCTCATTGTGAATGTACAAAAGGTAAATATACATACTATACTTATATACATAGAAGATGTATTTACAGACCTTTATATAATCGAATAGGATGGCTAGAGCCTCTTTTGGACCGTATTGCCAGAAATAAGACAAATGTTGTTTGTCCTGTTATTGATGTAATCAATGATGCTACTCTTGAGTATCATCACGGTGGAAGTGCTGTGAATGTTGGAGGATTCGATTGGAATTTACAAGTACTGGACTTTATTCTAAACGCTATACATATCTAAATATTTAATCATTATCTAATGTATTTTATTCGTAATATATAGTTCAATTGGCATTCATTACCAGAGCGAGAGAAGAAAAAACATAGCCATCCAGCCGAGGCTGTAGCTTCACCCACAATGGCTGGTGGTTTGTTTTCTATTGATAGAAATTACTTTGCCAAATTAGGAACATATGATTCTGGTTTTGATATTTGGGGAGGGGAGAATTTAGAGCTTTCGTTTAAGGTTCGTTTTTATGCATAATATGCGCACAAACTGTGTAACGTTTGGTTCATGACATTTTCCACGTTTATTCTAGACGTGGATGTGCGGTGGTACCCTTGAAATTGTTCCTTGCTCACATGTAGGGCATATCTTTCGCAAAAGGTCTCCCTATAAATGGAGAACAGGAGTCAATGTTCTTAGAAAAAATAGTGTTCGGCTTGCAGAAGTTTGGTAAGTGTATTCATTAACCCTTTGGTATAATATATGAATATTTCGTATCCGTAACTATATTTTAGGATGGATGAATACAAGAAATACTACTACGATAGGATTGGAAATGATCTTGGGAATTTCGGAGATGTTTCCTCTCGTAAAGAACTACGAAAAAATCTTGAATGCAAATCCTTCCATTGGTACTTAAAAAATATTTATCCCGAGCTTTTCATTCCTGGTGAAGCTATTGCTTCCGGGGAGGTAAGATTTTTTTTTTTTTTTCATCTTATTATGAAAGATCTAGGAAATATCCCTTTTCGTCTGGTTTTGATCAGACCCGGTTTCACTATAATACGTTTTTTTAAATTTTCATACCTTTTAAATAATATGTAATGCAAAATGAATAAAATGCTAATTTGTTGCACTGACGGTCTCTAACACTCCGGTATATCTAAAAAAATTACCCGAGTTGATTTTTTACGATACCAAGTGAAATCTTGAGTCTTTGAGCCTGAATGTTATTCGAATTGCGAGCCTTTTTACTTCCAGTCTGAAGTCGCAGTTTAAAGGTTGACTCAAGTTTACAGCTCTCCCAATTACATTGACTATTCAAAATATTTTTTATATAGAGATTGTAAAAATTTATGAGCAAATACTTCATAGAGAAAGTAAAAATATTATTAATTAATAAGCCAATGCTTTTTAACGTCGTTTTGAATGACAAATACAATTTCAATTAATCCTTTAATTATATTAAGGAAAAAATTGATCGAAATGAAACACTAAATTTATTTGATTATTCAATACATAGATCGTAAATAAACAAACTCTGACTTGCATTGAAGAGCTTGTCCAAAATATGGGTGTTAATCGAAACAAATGCAACCACGCCAGATTCGGAAATCAGGTGGTTTATCATTCATTGTTTTTCTCCGTATGAGTTTGTTTGATGATATACATATTATTAATTATGTATGGTTGGCTAGTTTTTTCCTTTTCATCTTATAACATGGAATTCGAGTTCTTTTGTTGCGGGAGATTTTTGTCCTTTTCTTTGTTTAACTATTTGTAGATCCGTAACAAAGTGAGTACTCAGTGTGTGGACTCAGCAGCTAAGCCTGACGATATGCACAAGCCGTTGGGCTTGTGGCCGTGTCACAAACAAGGTGGTAATCAGGTCTGTACTTTTTGTTTATCTTTCATTTATGTATGTATGTGTGATACGTCAACACAAAAGCAATCTTCATTGCATCTTTCAATTTTTCTTCCAAGACAAATATAAGAAATTAACTGGTAATAAGTCAATGTTGCTATTCTTTTAAGGCGGTGTGCCCTTCTCTATTTAATAAGGTATAATCACAGCTTAAAGAAAATACACTTGATTTCAACAAATCAACATTCAGAATCTTCTTAGGGGAATGGATTTACAAAAATATATAGGAGTTACTTTATATTTTGCACTTGAACAAAAAGCAACATTACGATTTTTTTATTTCATAAATTCATGTAAACGGCCAATATTTTATAGCCATATTTCTGTCTTATTATGGACTTAATATAGTGTAAAATGAAATACTTGGAAATGTTAAGCATAGTCTATAGTTCCAACCTTTTTTGCACCTGTGATCCCTTTCCGAAAAGTTTGAAACCCAATGGATTTTCTTTAAATTTTCTGGGAAGGAGATGGAAATATACAGATTAAAAATTCTGTAAATATTTGCTATGCAACCACTGGTTGAGAACTCCTGCTATAGAGTCTTCATTTGATATATTTATGGGCTTTAAAATACCTAAATACATATTATCTATCATATTTATTAATTGCTACCTTGTAATTTTTCACCTTAAGTACAATTTGCTGGTCCTCCAAAGGATTAATCAGTACAACTAATTAATTAAAGAGTAAGTACAATTACTAAAAGGTACCCAGTCGCCATCCCTAAATAAAAGTGCCTTACAGGCCATCATAAAAATTGTAGGAGCCTTGGCGTTTGAAATATTTTAGATACGCCTATAGATATGCTAATACAACTGATTATTATAAATAATAATTATTATTTACTAATTCAAAAGTACCATGTCCAATCTCACTCCTGACTTCTCCTTGCCCTTTTGAAAGTGTTCATCACTAATGATGATTCGGTGAATGTTTTTTGCAGTAATTTCATGTTCTACCTATTGTGTGGCATATTTTATAAGAGTACATATGAGAAATGACCATCATTTTCTGACGATAATCTTTCTCAATGGATTTATTTTACTCATTGATTGTAGGGTTGACTACATTTAAGACAAGAAATTATTATATTTAAAAACATTCGTAGAATATTTTATGAGTTTAAAAATTACCAAATATTTTTGTTCATTAAAAATCGCTCAATTAAAGAAATATTACCCAAAATAATTTTTATCTAGTCGACGCCAAAGGCTCCTAACTATAACTGCTTAGATGACTACTTTTTCATGCCAATTTTCAGGACTAGTATGTACATATTGTGCAATTCAAAAAAGATACTAGTGTGTTGACGGGGCACATATATTGTATTCGTGGGTGGTGAAGGGACTGGGGAGAGATGGTGGGAGAGTCTGATTCATTCTTGCGGAATAATAAATATCTTCTTATTAATTAATTATAGTATTGGATGATGAGTAAAGATGGAGAAATTCGTAGAGAGGATTCTTGCATGGACTACGCTGGAAATGACGTCATATTATTCCCTTGCCATGGTTCTAAAGGAAATCAGCAATGGTTTTATGACCATGAGGTATGAATGATTTTTTCATTTAATTAATTACCTTATCCTAATATGTAAACTTATATTTTCAGGAGGAGACTTTAACGCATAGTCCAACTCATAAATGTCTATCCTTAAACGAAAAAAGGGATAAGTTAATAATGGCAGTCTGTGATAGTAAGGAACCTCGACAAAGGTGGAAATTTTCAACCTATAATCCGTCCAACAGGGAATAAAAAACAAAGAAATATCTTATCAAATCTATTATTCCTAAATAATCAAACTAGATTTTTTTTTGCAAGTTTAAAAAAACAATAACTTTTGTGATATTCAAGTCGTTACATACTACATATAATTCTATTATATAAAAGAAATATCTATACATTCATACTTATGTTAGTCCCCTCTTCATTTTACACGTTTGTCATCCAACCACCCATCCACCGCTCTCTATGCGCAAATATCATGTCAGTAAACCCCATCACTATTTAAAAGTTTAGTACAATGCAAATCTTCAATCTGTAGTTTACGTCTCTTCCTCCTTCCCTCACTGTAATTACCTTAATAAACCGTCAGAGTATTTCCATGATGCCTCTTTTTGTTACTTCTTCTCTCTTTTTCTATCTCCCTCATCATACATATGTATGTTACCTATGCGAAAACCCAAAAGGTGATGCGACATCTACATGCTAAAAGCGTTATTAATAGCAAATACCCTCTGATGACGAATAATTGTGATATTTTTTTCTTTTCCCTACCCCATCCCCAAAGTTATTATTTGTTTTGTTAGTACATATCTCTCTTTTTCTTATTGTTTTTTTTTTTTTTAATGTTTTCGTGCATGATTTGATAAGTTTAGTACATATAACCATACCTTATCAATCATGAAAGAGCTTTTCTCAGGGCTCTTAAGACAAATTATGATCAGTTTTGCCAAGTGTATTTCATTATTAAATACATTTTTTTTTGGAATGCAAAAAGCTTTATGTAATGTGTTTTTTATGAATTTTTTTGTTATTGTGTTTTAAAAAATAATAAATGATATGATTCAATATTACCTTTTTTTCCATTTATTCATTTTAACACAACTTATGTTTCTTAGTTATTGCAACTACAGCTTTAAACCAAAATGCCTCTATTCCTTGTCGTACGAACATCTTTTTTCAAACGTAAGATACCACTTTTATGATATCACAGATGACGTCACGACTTCATTTTTTGTCTTTTTCCCTCATGACTTTCTTCTCTTCGATGAATTTACATTATTCATTCAGTTAAAAAGGTGAATCCATGGAGGTTGCATACATATTTATAGAGTAATATTTATATTCTACTCCCCTGTCGGACAAAAAATTTATTGCCTATTCAACAAATTTGGGCAAATAATTATACCTTGATCTTTGTTTTGTCACTTGGTTTATAGCTTTGATCACAACAAAATGACTCTAGGAAAAGATAACTATAAAAAATTCAGCGTGAAATCTAAAAAAATTATGAAAAACTTATTTGATAAAAGTAAGAATTTATGACTATAATTATAAACTTGTAAAAATATATGACTAATTTATATAAATGAAATATAAAGGAAAAAGCACTGATAAAATAGATAATTTATTTTTAATATATAATAAATTACTTATTAAATATTAATCTTAAATCTCATGATATATTATGAACTTAATATATTGAATATGTTCAAAATTGGGAGTTATCTACAATTGACACTTTTAAGCCAATCAGAGAGGAGAAAAAATGTACTCTTTGTGTAATACTCATTTCCAATAAGGTGTCAAAAAAAAAAAAATTGCTTAGCTATCATGAAACCTGTGCTATTTTATTATGAGATTTTTCAATATATAAATAAGATAACAAAAATTATACAAATATTATAAAAATTCAGCCAGTCTTGGACGCTTAAAGATTTACTTAATTTTTGAAATGAAAAATTGCTACAAATTTCATGGTTTCAGCACATGAAAACTTTATATTTAATTGAGTATGACTAATTCTATGAATTATATTTTTTGTTTCACTTATATTTTCATTTTGATTCAACTAAAAATCAATATTGTACTTTATAATGTAATGAACTAATTTTTCTTTCATATTTTAGGTTAATTATTGTATAATTTAGGCATTCTTCTGCATAAATATACTAATTTGAGTTATTTATATCAACTTTAAGGTACTTATGTTAATGAGTTAAGTTAAACCTGCTACTAAAAGCTGTACGAAAATATGTCATCATCAACCTTACCAACAGTTGGTCAAGTTTTTAAATATTTTCATTATATAAAATATGGTTCATAACACTATCATCAAATACAAGGAAGGGAAGTTTAGATATGAAATAAGCTGGAGTCGTTATCGATGAGGTTCAATTTCTTTGGAAAAGGAACAAGTTACTCACAGTTTCAATAGATTGTGCCACGAACAAGCTTATCAAGTACAAGTACAACAAGAAAGGGAAATCCTTCAATAAACACAAAGCACAGTCATCAGAAGTTCATTTTAAAAAATTGAGAAGTTTTTGAAAAAACATAGATATACTTTTTGATACCTCTAATTTCAAAACGGAAGAAATACTGTGTTTATCATAAGGAATAGATTAAATTAAAAAAAAATATAGGATTTTTAAAAATACTCAGAGCAGGAGAAAATATACATCTGAGAGCAAAATATAAGGCATCCCAAAAGAAAATTTACAGGAAAATAAACAGAATAAAATAAGAAAATCAACATTTCGAAGAAGAAAAACAGCACCTTGATAATGCAAACAATAATGGATTTTCAAAAGAAACCTATGATTATTAAATCAGGAAGTTTAGTTCCAAAAGATTTAGATTTGTTCCTAAAAAGAAGAAGCTTTTTGATAATCTCCATTTAAAAAATCGGCAGGTACTTGCCAAAAAATGTTATGGGATCTCCGTAAATAGTCAGTCATTGATAAACATGAAAAGAAATAAGACCAACACTATAAGGTTATGATCATAACAAAAAACAACTTTAATTTTGAACATAATTCTAAAGTATTTTTTTAAAATCATTGTTAATTGTAGCTGTTCTTTTGTCATTTAAACAAAGTTAATTAAAAGGGATTTTGATTGTCAATTCCCTATCATTAGTATCGGAGGTCTAAAAAAATAGTCCTAATAAAATTTGTCAGTCCTAGGACCGGTACTTATCGATCCTTTGTAGAAACTACAACAGCTGAAAAGACTTAGTCAGTAGATCTGCAAGAATATATTCTAGCCTGCACTTTACTCATGATGGTTTCCACCTTAAAAGCCTGGGAAGATTCGGATGGGTGGTCACTACCCAATCAGTTTATGACGTCAAAACATGTAGTTCTTCTTATAATTTTACTTTACACATTCTTACCAAAGGACTCAACCCATTACACTCGTACAAAATATGTGCTGTCATTTCTATTTTCTCGCTAGTTCATACTCTCATCCTCGTTATTCGACTTATTTGTATAAATTGATCAGGTAGAAATTTTGTAGCAGAATTTTGATGAAGTAAAAGGGTTTTTAAATAGTATTTTTGTACCGAAGTCAACCCTAGGGAGACCTAGTGTGTCCAACCGTTTGGTTACCAGCTTTTCTGCTGAGGTGTATCCCGGACCTAGTAGTTCTGTTCTTATTTATTTATTTTTATTGATTCCATAGCTATGAAAAAAGCATTTGGTGGTCCAAAACACCAACTTTCTTTGTACTTGAGGACAAGTGAAGTAGTCCTCTTGTAAGTTATAGAGTTTGGAAGGATATCTCCTCGTTTATTTCAGTGTTCTTCAAGTGGCTTAGTTGAATTAGAATTGAGCTCTTTTTAAGCTGTTAACAATTTCCAACAATTTTTGAATTGTCATTCTATAGTTGGGAATAATTCATTTTGGGCCTTTTTTCTTTTTATGTTCGAAGGAAAGGCTGCATGATAAAATAAAAGTAACAACGTGATATCTATACAATATTTGGAATACATTTTATGCCAGAGCTGAAAATTCGGGTTAGAATCACATTTAAGTATAATTAAACTGCGAAGAACAACTCTCGTAACTTGACTTGGTTTCAGTAGAGCTCTTATTGTTAGGAATGGGATAATTGTCAAAATCCTCATGAGTAAAAAAAAAAGGATATATTTATAACCTGAAAATATTCGTGTTCTTATAAATTATTTATCCCTATTTTGATAACTCATACGTATTAGTTAGTAAGAATATATATAGTTTTTATAGGGATCTCTGTCATTAAATATGTCGTCTATCAAATTTGCCAAATGATGATTTTCTTTTTAATTTACGCACACGAGGATTTAGACAATTTTCATATCTCTAATAATTATTGGTTCCATCTTTTAACGACTTTTATAACATTGATGATGACTATTGAATTAGAGCCCTGAATTGGGGACTTGTACTCACGGCTTTCGTACATTTGTGCCACACTTAAATCTCTTTAAACTACGAATCCAAGTATTTTCAGGATTTATTTTAATGTATAACTGACGACTGCTAAATCAAAGCTATGGGGACTCATACTCACGAATACCTGGACTTGAGTTGCAATTAAGTCTCTTTAACCAGATACTCAACTCGGATTCAAAATGAAAAGACACGCAACTCGAAAATAAGTAATTCAAATTAATGGAATAAGTATAAAGGCATGTGACGCATACCCATCTTTTGTTTCAAATTATAATTATTAGCGGTATTTGATTCAAGCTCGTAGAAAATGACTCTTAAGTACCTTAGGTTTATTATTTAAACTGTGCACATTAGAACTAGGTAGTCGAGTTTCTCTCACGGATTGTTTTTGTGTTTGACACCGACTGGAAATTTTTTGCATTGAATTATTTTATAATATAAGTTTTATTTAATTATATACAAGAGTAGGTTTATGGGGTGTTGCCCGGGTCATTAGGAAATTAAAATTAATTTTGAACTCTTCTGCTTCATATAAAACAAAAAATAAAGACCTTAAAATTTTAAGAATTATTCTCGTTGCATGTAATGTGTATCTTAGCAAAAAAATTTTAAGAGAGATTGTGAGGTTAAGAGAAATGTCGAATAATATTTTGTATTAACAAAATATTCAAGCGCCGAACGTTGAACTGCCGTTCGCTCAACTGCCATGGTATGTTCAAAAATCTTTTTTCTTATTCTTTGTTCTTTTTTTCTTCTCTAAGTCATATAATCTCCTTTAAAAAAAAGTATGCAAGCATACATGACAAAATTTATAGAGAATAATTCTTTGTTTTTAAAGTCTCTATATTGTATTTTAAATGAAGTAGTCGATTGTTAGTGAATTTTTTTTACAAAATGTCTATTTTAAGGATGTAAAGACTTTGAAGGCCAAAAAAAAAAAAATTGTTACTTAATCCGTTTCTGTGCCCTTAAGAAGCTACATGAAAAATTTCACAAAATCCGTAATTTGGCTTTGCTGGTAATCCTGGAGACATCCGCAAAGGCAGTCGAATTTCATTCTAGACTAGAGTTTATTTGCCAGGTGTTGCCCGGGACATTAAAAACTCTTCTGATTAATACAAAATAAATAAAAAAGACTGTAAAATTTTAAGAATGATTCTCATGTTGGTTTTATGAGTATAAGTATTATACTATACATATATGTGTATTATATTGGGACTACTTTATTCTGGGTCAGGCGCCGAACTCGCAGTCTCGTAGCTGCTTCCTTGAGTATGAAGGAAACCTCCTAATATCCCAAAATACTTCCCAGCTCTCAGGTTGTGCAGGTGAAGTGCTAAAAAAATGGCGTTTAAAGGCCGCTATTGCCACCAAATACAAAAAAAAAAAAAAAAAAATACCACAACCGTTTCTGGACCCTTTAAGAACCTACATGAAAAAAATCAGCAAAATCCGTTTGTTTGGCCGTGACTGAAGGTCAAACAAACGTACACACAGACATTCACATTTAATATATAAATATTCATTAAATTAAAAGTTAAATACATATTAAAGAATGACTCGGCTTGAAGTTGTTTGATTTATACCTTGCAAATTATATGGTATAAGCATCGATAATATATTATGCCGTACAAAGTACCAAAATATTTTGAATGATGGAACTTTACTACAACTTCATTTTTATACTTACCTATTATGTACATTTGATACTTAGAATAAAGAAATACTCAAATTTCAAAGTATTTATTACTCACTTACAGGATTCCGACATTTCTCGAGATCCCGCTTAATGACTATTTCCCTGGATATATGACTAATTTTTGCTCTCTTTCAAAAGTATTTATCATTAACAAAGACTGATTTAATAAGTACTCATGTATTGAAAAATATGTACATGATACATACAGATCTTTCTCATGTAATATAATTTGTAGTTTAATTAGTCCCCCTTCCCCCCTGACGATATCTGATATCCAGTCTTTAATATCTACGTACTATATGCATACATATGTTATGTTCATACTTTGAAATTGATACGTTCGTCGCGTTGTACTTACATCCATAAATATGTTTTAAATACATACTGAAAAAAAAAAAAATACCAAATATATATTTGTATATTATATAATACATAACAATTGATGACGATGATGTTACTTCAACCTTCATTCACTAAAAGACACCAGTCATTGAACGATGTATGTACTAGGTTCTCTCATTTCCCGAAAAATTGTCTTTGAGTATTTATAATGGGAACCCGTAAGTAAATAATAAATGCTGTATAATGTAAATATATATATATTTAATGTTAATTTAATTGTTCAGATGAAGTTGCAGTGATTTATATAAGTAAACATTATAGTATTACAATCCCTTCATCTGACTTAGGAATATTTTTTGAAGTCCATACATATATAAAGTATACTTTCTTTTCTAGGAATGACCGTGGTATGATCCATGTAACTCTCAACATAATGATATGAGTTATCTCAAATATCACATCACATACTGTTTTTTTTTAAACTCAAAATAATCACGATCTTCATCACTACACATCACTATAATTCATGTTACTCTCTTCATAAAAATATGAGACATCTGAAATGTTACATCTAAAACTACTTCAAAAACACATTATTATATTCAAAATATAGCAAATAGTATGTGATTCTTTTGAGTTGATTGTTGGGTAGTACATATTATTTCATTTTTCCAAGTATCAAACCGAGTGATTCGTCAATATGTATTTAACGTTTGATTTAATGAAATATATACAATTAAAATGGAGGATTTCTCGGGATTTTCATGTATGTGTAAAACCCTGAGAAATCCTGGGAAAACAGGATCTAGTGAGAGAAACTCTAGTACGACACAATACCTGACAAGTATTGAATAAACACAATGCACATAAAAGTACGCATATTACATAAAGTATGTTTAAGGGCGTGAAATAGGCTTGTTATGGACACATACCTAATTTAATATCAAACTTTAAAATAGTTTCCAAACTCTTCCCAAGATGGCAATAGCTCATTAAATCTCGGGTATGTATTTCCTTATTTAACTAATAAATCACAAAAAACTACATTCTGCTTCATTGAAGCACTGAGATAGCAGCTATATGTATGATGCATTCACCTCTCATGTACAAATAGTTACATAGCCCAATAGTATAACGTGTCAAAGGAGCAAAAAGAATGATTATCGTAAATTTAATGGGCTCTTTTTATTATCAATCTATGAGTAAAATAAAGTTAAATATATTATTCAATGAATTCATAATTATATTCGTCAATAATGATATTGAGTTACACCGATACCATGAGTTTGAAGTATATAATATTAATATTATGTAGTTTAATATGTAGGGAAGACCAGAGACAGTTGAAATACTTTGTAAAATAAAGAGTATTTGTTTTAGACATACCAAATTTTTAAATAAAAAAATTCTATCTGTGTTGTGTTAGCACAAATCCAATCCGGAAAAAATCAAGAAAAGGAAAAATACCCTTTCAATTTTTATATCCTACATCCCAATATTCCGATTTAAGTCAATTTTAATTTTTGTATTCAAAGTTCTAGGTTGAGCAGATATACTTAAGAATATTTACTATACTATGGAACATTTATTTGATTCATAAGACTTAATTTGGGCCTGATATGGCCTTATCAAATAAAATGAATTGTTGCTACTTTAAGTACAATTTGCAATGCCTCCCAAGGACTCATCAGAATAATTTGCTGAAAGCAATTGACGATAATTAATTGAAAAATACAGCAGTAATATGGAGAAAAATCATTCTAGCCTGTCTTTTTGTTAACGATTAACATCTTTAAATAATTAAAATAAAGTTTATTGAAAGTTTTTTACTTTTAGTTAATCTCCATTTTCGAATTTAGTTTTTTATCTGACGAACTTGCTTTTGTCAGTCTTGTTTTACTTGTGTAGAAAAACGACGTTATTTGTCTCTAGAGCGTTGTCAAGTGACGTCAGCATTGTAGATGTCGGCCATCTAGGGGTACTATAATATTATGTTTTATGATAATATTTTTCTTTTTAAATATAAAATTAAGGATAATTATACAGTTCTGGCGCCGTGTATTTGATTCAATACAAATATGACTGTTTTTCTTTTTCATCAAGTAGCATTCAATACAGGTGTTAAGTTATTTTTTATATTCAAGCCATTTGATGAAGTTTCTTCAATGTGACTCCCAAACATGGCGTTACATTCAAAAGGGCATCAACAAATTGAAAAAAAAAATTCTTTGCTAAGCGGTGTGACATTCGGTAGCTTGTTGTTTAAAAAAATGTCAACTGCTGAGAAAAATGTTCTCAGTACCCTCTGTACCTATATTATTTATCCAATAATATTATCCTTCAGGGAGTTGTATTATTTTACCGCAAGACGGTGTGACACTCTGTTGTTTTGTTTACAAACTAATACCGGGTGGTACATTGAAATCTCAACACTTACTAATTCAATAATTAATGAAGGCTGGGTGATTGAAATGAATTCATATTTCAATATATTGAAATATGAATTCATTTACAAATTGAGAAAATGACACTCGATAATAATTGACGCATTTCCATTCGCGCTCTCCAAGCAGTTTAGCGTCTCCAGGACGTCCAAAACGTTGGAGAGGAAGAAAGTGAGGGTCAAAAAGGCCAAACTGGATCCGGAAGTGTAAAAAAAACAACTCAGGCAGCCCATGAGGGCCCATGCAAGAGATCTCGAGGTTTCACATCAAACTGTCCAAAGAGCTATAAAAAAACCTGTGGAAAGAGTATTGTGAGTGTGCAGTCTGGAGAGGCCACTTTTGAAGCAAGAAACACATCTCCATTTTTCAAGGCTCTTTTGAATGAGGCTTTAAAGTTATTTTGCACTCTTTTTTGACACTTTTGGTAATCCCACAGCCCTGATAACAAGCTCCTTGACATGCAACCAAAAGGCCTGCAGTATAGGGACACGTAATTCATTTGTTTCAGCCTCTCCTTTAGTATAAATCTTTATCACAATATCCCCATTTTTATCCTAAGGAATATGATTTTGATTAAATGAAATCGGGGGGAATTGAGGATCGACATCGGAGTAATTCCAGCAAATGTCTTTGTTCCACTTCAAATGTGTGTTTTATAAACTGTACCGGGTCTTCCCTACATATCATAGGTTATTATGTTATGTAAACATAATATTATATGGATGTGAAGTTTTATGCAGAAGATTTTTATTTAAAAATATTTGAATTACACAAGTTAAATATATATATTTACCTATGACATCATCACATGTCTATTTATATAGATATGAAGATGTAACTATAAAACTTAAAAGTGGAGATGGGACGATTCCAAAAAATCCCGATGCCGATTCCATTGCAATTCAAGTAAAAATTCATGATGACGATTCTTGAATATTTTAAATAATAGTTAAAAAAATATCATATTCTACAGGATTATATTTTTTTATTGGGGGGGAGGAGGTGCTTCTAAAAATTAAATTTCATTATATTTCTTTTTTGACTTTTTTTTTCAAGTATACCATTAGATATTTAAATTTTTTTCGAAAAATTCCCTACGAAAATTAAAAAAACCCATGGCTATTCCCAAAAAATAAAATTTTGAGGCTTTTTTTTTCCAAAATCTACAGCTGCCCACAAAAAAGTAAATTTTTTCAACAAAGAAATTTCCGAAATTCACAGTTGTTCACAAAAAATAAAGTTTTTTGGTAAAAAATTTCACAAATACATAGTTGTTTAGACAAAATGAATTTTTTTTTGGTACAAAATCAAATTAAATTTTAAATATTCAAGAAAAAAAACAATTCCTTTTTTTATATGTACCTTTCTGCAATAATTCATTATTATTACAGTCAGATTATTATAAACGTAAAGGAAAAAAGTCGACACTATATGTTATAAATAAAGCAATCACAAAAAAGAAAAAAAAGGATTTGAGAAAATAAATAGAAAACACTATTAAAAAAGAGGATTTGACAAATTAATGAAATAATAATCTAATCAAAAAATAAATACAATTAAACAATCACGGAACGGATTTAAAAAAACTAAATTCGTTAAGCTATATTTGTGTAGAGTTTAATGGTTTTAAAATTAGAATTTGTAATTATGTAATTATTTGGATACAATTCTGAACGGAAGAACAACGTCATTACAACAATATTCCCCCCTCCCCCCTCTTGGGTTGTCCCTCTCCCTAGATAGTGTGTGAATCTATTAGACATTAGTAATTTCTAATAGACTCACACTAAAATGTCAGATTATCGACAATTACTTGCAGTCACGAATAACATGGGCGAGCGGTTTTTTTACAGTCCTTGGAAGGTGACTCTCTCTCAATATAATACACTCTAAAGGCGACCCGGCGACACCAAAACCGTTCTTGGATTCCTGGTTCCGATTAACCCTCCCATCACTACTTAAAAGTAGTCATATTTCAAATCAAATCATTATATAATAACGTCAAAAGCTTATACAATTTCTTCTAGATGTATGTGTAGGCTACAATAAGTAGAAAATGCAATGCTTTTTGCATTAGGTACCTATTTATGCATGCCTAGAGCTTTAAATCATGCGACCTGGCGGTATGTAAAAAATAAAGCGAAAATTAACATAGTATCAGAATAATTGGCAATTGGAATAATGTTTGGCAAAATACAGCTTAGCAGTCAATATGTTTTATTAGATTAGCTATTAGCAAGGAAATTAACACTCTGTATCTAGCAAAGACAAGGACAAGAATTCAGGGTTGTCTGCAGGGGGTGGGCTGGAGGGACTGAATTTTTTTTCCAAAAAGTTTTATCTTTTGTTAATAGCTGTGGAATTTTGAAATTTTTTTCAAGAAAATGTAATATTTGAAGTTTAATGTTTGAATTTCTTTTTCCAAAAAATTAAAATTTAATAATTAAATTTTTTTCCCAAAAAGTATAATATTTTAAGTTTTTTTCCCATAGAATTTAATATTATAAATTTTTTTCCAATAACTTTAATTTTTGTGAATACCTGTGGATTTGTGAAATTTTTTGAAAACAATTTAATATTTTTTCAAATAATTTTAATTTCTTGTGAAAAGCTGTGGATATTTGAAATTTTGTTCAAAAAATTTATTTTTTTGTGAATAGCTGATTTGCGATTTTTTTTTTCAAATTTTAGAAATCTAATCTTTTAAATTATTTACCTAAAAATTTAATTTTTTGAGAATGGCTATGGATTTTAGTATTTTTTTTCCAAAAAAATGCTAAAAACAAAGACCTTTTGGATTCCACGATTGAAGAAGTCTACGTCCCTATTGGTAATAAACCTAACCAGCTAATTTTCACAAGCTTCTCTTGAGGCCACTTTTGTACCGTCAAGAAAATTTAATAATGTTTGAAAAGGTGATATTCACTTTGTAACAGGTCTGGAATATGCGATGTGTGCAATATATCCTCCCTTCAAAGCTCTCTGGGCTCCTGGAGTATCGTTAAAGATGTGTGGGTCTTGATAGAATACAACACCATTTCTATTGGCAAATTTTGTCTGCTTCTGGTGGATCACCTACTTCAAACAGATTAATTTTTGACAATATAAGTCCAAATTGAGTGTTTTACCCCGATGGGAACAGTTCTAGTGAATTATTCCTTTCCAATCCCATCAAACACAAAGTATAATCTTTTTAGCCGTTAATTTGGGCTTGGCGATCTTGTGAGGTTCTTCACCGTGCTTTGACCACAATCTTTTTCGGCTGTTGTTCTCGTAAATGGCCCATTTTTCATCGCCAGGTAATTTGGTACTTCACTATTTTGAAGTATGAGAATTCCAAAAATGAAGTCAAAATTAGAATATTTAAATTTATTTATGACCTCAAATTTGATTTAAAAAAAAAATCAATTACAATAGCCCAACTCTTACGAATATGAAACCTTAGGAAATTTGTTTTACATAACTAGGGGTGTCACTGTGCCAAAAATCGTGTTGGCTTTTTTATCATAGCTCCCAGGGTGGGATCTCAAAGTTAGATTACTTTTCTCTATAAATTTAGTCTTTATATAATAATATTATTAGTCGTTTTTATATCTTAAACTTATTTTATGATTTATATAGACTGAAAAAAGAAAACTGAACTACAGTAATTCATATTATTGATTAAAAGTTTATAGTATATCACTTGTTTATAAAGTTGGATATAATATTAAAATAGTTTGATCATTCTTTTTGTAGACTTTGAACTGTCGTCATTTTCCTCTTGCTACTGCTGTTATCACAATGTTGTCGATAACCCCTTTTTAGGATTTAAAGCCCCCCAAGTGTCGATTGTTTCCTGTTCTATCAGAAAGAAGAGGTTGTGAGTGAGCAAAAAAGGTCACTGTGAGTAGATACCACAAAAAGGATTACTTTGATAAGTAAAAGTACAGTAATAAATAGAAGGATAATGTATAAGGAAATCTGCCCCTAGGTTTTAACAGAAAAGAAGGGCAAACTCCGGATCTTTAGACCATAATAAACTCCATGAAAAAATTGCTTATCATCTTCTAACTACAAGGTCATTAGAAAAACCATACATTCTCAGAAGTAAACCTTGGATTTGACTCCGATTCGGAACCATATGTTCGACAAGTCTTGGAACATTAAATCAAAAATTCAATTGTCAAAACGACCAAATCCTGGCCTCATCATCGAAAGATGTATCCTTAGGCCAAAGAACAATTCCAAAACGGGTTAGTAGTCGATCCCTTTTAGTTTTGGGAGAGATGTCATGTAAAAGAGATAAGCTTCTTTTGGTTTTATTCTAGAGGGCATCCGTATGAAGATGGGTGACTACATTTGATATGTTCTGGAGCTAGTGGTCCTTCCGTGGCTTAAAACCAATTCATTTAAAATGATTAAGGGGACCTTTCAGCAAGATGGATCTCCAATGCATACCATGGTTCAATGACAAGAGTGGCTTAAAACAAATATTCCTTTTTGGGAAAAATCTATGTAGCCCCTTTCGAGTCCCAATTTTAACCCCTTCCACTACTTTGTGTAGGGGTATCTCGAGTCGAAGGTAAATCCTCGTCCATATTTAAATTTGGAAGATCTTCATGACTCAATTAAGAAGGAATGGGCGAAACTTCCCCAATTTATGGTGCGTGAAGCATGTGAAGCAGTTCAATCATGTCTAAGGGAGGTAGTCGATAAAGGAGGCTGTTATATTCAATAATTTATAAAATATGGAATAAAATTTAATACATTTTCTAAAATATTTACGATCAATCTGTCACTTAATATAAAAAATTAAAAAAGGTTTAAAACTCATGGTCACCCCTGTATATCTATGCATAATATTTATGCCGAATACATTGCATTCTTTTTTCTCATTAACTTATCATTGTCTTCCATAAATGACATTAACAGTTTTTAGGATATTTTAGAGCCTCTTGTCATTAAACATCGTGCCAAACAAATAAAATATGAGATATTGTTCCTCTATCAGAGCCAAATAGTTCATGGATTTATAAAATTAGTATTGTAATACCAAGGCTGGAGATTGAGTGGAAAATTACTATTCATACTAGGTGCTCATTTTTGAGCACCTGAACGCAGAAAAAATTAATAATTAACAGAAAAAATCTTTAAAAAGAATCTATCGTTTATATCTTTACTCCTGCTATATTTTTCTCTAATCACATATTTTACCTCAGGACTAAAACTCGACCAAATGACGAAACAATGAACACAAGATCAATTTTGGCCATATTTAGTTAGCAAAGAGAATACTTTTTTGTCGGTTAGAGGTGCTGATGGTATTATTTTTACCTTTAGAAGTAACTAATCAACCTCTTCTAAAAAAGTGAATATAAGATAAAATAAACATTTTTTCTAAATAAAAAATTATATTAAACCTCTGTCAGTGAGCATTTTTAAAATATTCCTTCCATTTTGCACCCGTAAATATCAAGTAAAATCCTAAAAATACTAGTATGAAAATAAGACATAAAGGAAAAATAATTCTTATTTTAAAATAATCTTCAAAACATAAGTATAGGATTTTAAAAAGATGTAATTTGTTATTATTATAATATAAGCACCTTCACCGAATTTTGGAGATCAAATAAGTAATCATCCATTTTTGATGAGGTTGCGTACATTATATAGAATAAAAGCTGTTATATATGTTATATTATTGCAGCTACCGTTGTATGATAAGTTATATAGATTTTATCTCTATGGGTTGAGTCCCTCTATTAAAAAAAAGAAGAATCCAAGAAATCATAAGGAACGACTTTTAAGCTACTATGTTATTAATTAACCACTAATATCCACTAATCCTTGATTAAAAAATAGCTAAGTAGAATAATAGATTAAAAAAAAAGCATTATCCAGATAAATAAAGAGTTGTATAGATTTAATGCTTCAGGGGCATACTGAAAAGTATTGACAATAAAATACAGATTCAAAGAAATAATTTTTTTTATAAATCAAGGGATGTATAATATCCCAGTTCATCAAGAATAAGTTAAAGACGACCCTGAATGTTTTTTTCTGCAAATGGGCTTCGTATTTTTTTTTTCTAATAAAAATATATATGTAAAAAGAATAAATCCACTTAATACTCACACTTTTTACAATATTTCAATATTATACTTCTCTTGAATTACCTATGTATATTATAATGAAAATAAAGCCATTAAAGTATATTAATAGATTTTTGGAATTTTTTCGAAAAAAAAAATCAAAAATTAATATTTTGGAAAAAATTTCAAATATTAATTTTTTTATTTTTAAATCTATAGTTATTCACAAGAAATTAATTTTCTTTTTGGGAAAAAAATTTCAAAAATCCATAGCCGATATGAAAAAAATTCAAACATTAAATTTTTTAGAAGAATATCTCAAAAAGTTCTACAGCTATTGAAATATTTTTTTTTTTTTTTTTTTGAAAAAAATTCATAAATCCACAACTCCTTAAAATAAATCTAATTTCATCATACAATACTGTCCTTTTAAACACTCTTAATTTTGAGACTGTAGTAAGGATCAATTAAAGGATATGTATGTCAAATCCATTGTTCCCTCTTTTTCACAACTCTCAATCATCATGAAAAAACAAACAAACAAGCATTATGAGTGCCACTGACGAGATTTTTCATAGACGAATACTACCAGACTATGTATCTTCTTTATATTAATATATATATATATGCAAGTGAAGGTCGACATTGAAATATTTATTCTTTATTGAAGTCATGGTAACTCTTTATTATGTAATGAGCTTATCAGGTAATGTCTGACCTAGTTTGGAATATATTGACCTTAAAGGTATTTAAAAAAGTCTTATGTATACCTGCCATGCAACGCTGGATAACACACCTTTAATATACTTACATTTTAAGTAATTTATGTATGCATACTTCATCCGGATAAACCTAAGAATAACATTCAGTTTGAAGATGCTTAATAAACATTCCACCACACCAGTCACTTTTTGATTTATAAGTCAACCCCTCTATCTTTGTCTTTATGAGCTCCAAAAAACAATTTTTGTGTTTTGGGTATAGAATAAGGCTTCCTTAAATGACCATAACAATCGAAGAAGTATACTTTCGAAAAACGGCACCTCGTCTTAGCCTGATCAGGTTCAAAAGAGGAACCCAGCAAGGTGTCAACCTCCTAGGCCCAAGGCTGTGGTTAACCATTAAAGACACACACAATCAAATTGTGTAAGATTTTGATTATATGAAAAAATTAAACCTCTCATATTACCCTAGCCCCTTCCGCTTTTGTCTTTTTTTTCAGTAATAAAATGTTTTATCATGTTCTGATGGAAAAAAAAATAAACTGCACATTCTTGATGGAATGACCAAAGTATCATAACTTTTTTTGTAATTATATTACGCTTTAGCGTTAAAAAGCTACTAATTATCAACTATAATCATAAATACCTTATAATTAGTCACATATCAAAAATTATTTGTATAGTTTTGGAATGCACTAAATATATGTATGTACATAAAATATTATATCTTAAAGTTAAAATAATTTTATTAGTATTAAAGTGTTGAAATATCACGCAACTTATAATATTTTCTATGAGGCTAGAAAGAAATTTGATACTAATATAACAAACTAAAGTATTTTTTTTTGCGAAGAAATGTATACAATGATGAATTAATATGAATGACTTCTTTATTAATGAGAAACATTATAATAAAATTATTTTCCTTAGTCCTTAGGAAACGAATTAAAATTTATGTGTACATAATATCTTTTATTCTATTTGTTAATAAACAAGGAATTTATGAAAAATTGTACTCAAAGTCTGTCGCTTCTTGTATAAATATATGTACAATGTTCATATAATGTTGAATGAAAGTTAATTAATTAATATAAATCTTCTTATAATCCCTTTTTTATTTGAATCATCTTTTAAGTTTATTTTTTAATTAAAAAAAAAATAAAGTAGACGGATAAAATATTTTGATTTATCATTAATTTCATTCCTTTCTCTATTCCCTAAAAAGTATTAGATATTTAGATTTTTATTATCATCTACTAAGGTATTAACTACCTCGAATAGGAACTCTGTACCTTCTTTCGATCGCCCTGGAACCAAATGTCATTGTCCTGTATATATTATTGTAACAATCTCAACAAATTATAAGGACAAAAAACATTCATTCAGTCTAATTTCATAACAATGGAAGAAGAATACTCGGAGCTGCCTGAGATTCAGTTCTAGTGGGAGGAACGGAAATGCATAATACTTATAAGTACTCCAATATCTGTATACAAGTGATGGAGAAGACTGTGATACCCTGGATTACCCAAGTAGCCAAGGTTGTCGCTGGTGTGGCAGAAGGACTCTGCAACCTCCCATGTGACCAACAAGGCCTAACTTAAGGAGAACTGCTGTGATTTTGTGACCAAGAAAGAGTACCCCCCCCCAGTAGCTCACTAATAGGTGTACCCACACAACTAAGGTAACCTACACCAGTCGCTCTTACATATAAATTTCAACATTATTGATTTGATTGCCATATGTACAATGCACATATGTGTACTGCCTAAGAGACGAATATATCCAAATGTATGTAATAATCATATTTAAATTCAATAAAATATTAACATAACTCATTTGCAAATCAAATATTGTACATAGGTACGATAGGGCATGAACACACCAAAATATATATGCTATCCATAAAGTTTTGTGAGTTTCTGTAGCCTGGGCTAACATAAGTATATATTGCTTGAGGCGTTGGTGTCTTCTCTATGTGATAATTACAAGGAGTTGTATTGTTTTGTCGCAATACGGATCCACTCTCTGTAATATAAATGTAAACAACGCTTTTGCCTTATTCTATCAAAAATATTACAAGGAATGTACATTGGCGGTTTCATTTCATATATATATCCATAGCTTTTAACCAGAAATTAATTTTTAGCAAAAAAAATATCAAAGATTAGTTGCTGTTGACAAAAAGTTAAATTTCTCGCGAAAAAATTTCAATGATTGAATTTTATCTAACTTTTTTTTCAAAAATCCACAGCTATTCACAAAAAATTACAATTTTCTGAAAAAATTGAGCAAATCCATAGCTATACACTGCTTGAATAATTTGCCAGAATGATTTTTTTTAAAGAAAATAAATCATTCCAAAAAAAACTCCTATTTCGCTGTAAAATTTTTTCATCCTGACCAAAATAATTCTAGTTAAAATATATTTTTTTAGGGGACTATATGAAATTTTTCATGTAAGTGCTATGGAATACACTTAGATGCTTACTATAATTGATACTTTTTTTGCTAATAAACATTTTATATGCTTCAAGTAAAGCAACAATAAAAAAATATACAACCTATAAAGTTTTTATTTCAGTATTATATTGCTTTAATAATTATACGACAACATCAAAAACATATATCACCTATTTTTTTTCTAAGTAAATATTTATTTACAAAAGTATAATTTGTCTATTATTGTGATTTAGGGAAAATTTGTCAATAATTTCGTAATTCTCCATACTCTTGATACATTTATTGATAGCATAGCTAAATCATTTGTACGATTATCCCCACTGCTATTTCTCAAATAGTTTTTTTAGTTACTTAATGCATGAAAAACTTCTTTCACAGCTAACTGATGTTACAGGAAGGGTTAAAGAAATGCCAATTAGCTTAAATAAATCGATAAAATCCTCTCTATAAGGACGAAAGAGATGGAAAAAATCTTTTGAACATTGTCTCTGAAGGGCTTTTCTTTCCATGATTCGTCACACATGATGAAGTTCCACAGTCAAATCGTCTTCATTAATTCCATAAAGCATTGTCATGGGTAAGAGCACATTCTTGCCTAAGAAAGTTGAATGCCTTGGGGAAAGTGCCTGAACTCCTTTCATTATATTATTGTTTTCCAAGGAAAAGTGAAGCCTCATCTCCATAATTAATCGGTCAGTCCAGCACATCCAAGTTTTTAGTTTTTTAATGGAAAACATGGATACATCCCTTCCAATTTTTGTTCAGAAAATGATGGCTTGCAAAACAGAATATACAATCCTTTGTAACATTATATTCTTGCCAGTTAAAAAGAACAAACAAACCTTTGTTAAAACAACGCATTTGAGTACCATATTGTCTTGAGGGATGCCTTGAAAGCAAAGGTTGTCGCGGATCATCTCTTGGATGAGAACTGACATCAATAATAAAATCTTGGTTCGATATATTAACACTTGAATTTGCATTTGTATTTGCATCCATATCTTCAATGAAGCCATCAACTCCCCCATTCGATCCATGTTCTTCATATTTTTCCAATCATGAAGTGGTGGCTGTATCTTTTGATATTGATTGATCTTGTATCACTATCACCCATATCTTGAATGTATTCCAATCGAGGTCGTTTGCGGATCAAAATGCGTTCCATTATTAAATTATAATATATAGTCGAGATTGATCGTAATATTTAATTACTTTGTTTGTATACAGCGTACACTTAACATATAAAATCCTCAAAAAACAGGTTTACTTAATGTTCAGAGGGATATACTATTATTTAATATTCAATCATATTTTGAATAACAAAAAAATAGTTCGGAAGTTTTTAGATAATCAGTAATGAAATAATTACCATAATTGATAATTAGTTATAAATAAACAGATTGAACCTGTTCTTGGGAAGATTCAAGCTTGCTCAATCCTTTATTTTGATTTGATATTTTCTATTTAAATGTATATGAAAGGAAGCCTAGGGTACTATTTCATAACTCTTGTTAGTGAACAGTGAAAAATGTAACCAGAACCGTTTTCGGAGGCTTAAGAACCCATATTAAAAATTTCAGGGAAATCCACCAATTATTTTGACCGTAATTGAAGAAAAACATACACATACTCTCATTAAATATATAGATCACCTACATTAAATACAGAGAATAATTGAGGCCTCCTCTTCCAACAGAATCAACAAATTTAGATTTATCACAAAATATTTACATAAGAAATTACTAAATGAGTCGATTTAAGGTATTATAACCCTAGGTAGATATCGGGAGAGAAGTGCAAATTTTTGGAAAATGATTGTAATATACAGGTTTGTAAGCGTTCCGAAATTTTGGCTTTCCGTTAAACGTTCCGGTCTTCTTCGTTCAGCCATTATTTCTGTTCCGTACTGCATTCCAATCGTACCGTAGTACCCTATTCACTGTACGACAGCAAATCGCGACTTTCACTTTGACGTTGTCATGGATACCTCATTTGACAACTATATTTCAAGATTTTTTAACACAATAATTCAGTGAGTATTAGTCTTCAAATAAGCTACAACTTAGAAAAATCGGTTTTTTTTATTGTCGAGATGGAAGCCAAAAGGCAAAGTAGGACAGATTTGATTTGCACCCAGCATAGTAACAATGCATGAAAAACTGGACCGTGGACTAGTCAAGAAACTCCAAGAACGACCTCTACCTCGCCTACGCCATCGATGAGGTTCCGCCAGTCAACCAGAATATGTTCCTAGCCTCTGCGATGATATTGAGAATCGTGGCATCAGAGGCATTGGTTCCCGAAAGTCATAAAAATCGAAGTCAATCAGTATCAGGGCGTCGTCAAGGAGGTGCTCTTGTCCTGGGTGAAATCCAACTCCCCAGAGGGAAACTATGTGTTCCAGCAGGACTATACTGCATCCCTCGCTAACCGAAGGGAAGAAGAATTTATTATTTTTTGTAGAAAATTTGCTTACATTCACGGCCAAATGATGAGCCTCGGCCCCATGATTCAGAATTATTGAACTGGTCAAGTTTATATGTTCGAGTTAAGGTATAGTAGTAGAAACTTTCATGTTCGATAAGAGCCTTCAAAAGTGTCCCACTAACCCCCCTGAGCCACTGTCATAAAATAGGTATCCCCATAGTTCGTTTTTGCTTTATCAGCCCTTTAAATTATATTTAATAAGTACTTTTGGAACAAAACATATCTGCTACACTTTGCTAGTATTGGAAATCATTTGCCCATAATGGATCGAATTTGCATTTTTTAGAAAAGAATTTCACTGTTGATCCAGTATTCAACAGGTAAAGTGCCCGTGTGGTGGCCTTCAATGACAACAAGGACATGGTTGAGGAGCTTCAGACAATCACCAAAGTCAAACATCCAGCATCTGTGATGATGTTTGGTGCCATTACATCAAATGGGGCAAAAATGGATCTAATTTGGTTCAAAACTGGTTTCCGACTTAAATCAGAGGCCTACTTGGAGATTTTGAAGGACAAGGTCCTTCCATAAGCCCTCAAGATCTCTAATGGGGGCCCTTTATCTTCTAGCAGGATGGCGCACCTGCCCATACCTCTGGAATGACTCAGGATTGGCTTGCTGCCAACATGCCATTTTGTAACAAAAACATTTGGCCACCTCAGTCACTTGATTTGAATCCCCTTGACTACAGTGTGTGGTGGCAAATTGAGAAGAAGGCCTGTGCTACCCGCCACCCGAATTTTGACTCATTGACGGCTAGCGTCAATGAGCAATGGGCAGCCATGGAATAACATTACATCATCAATGTGTGCAAGGCTTTCCACGGGCGCTTGGAGGGTGTCATAGCAGCTGATGGCCGTTATATTATAATAAATTCTCTATTATATAATTCTCAAAAAAAAAATACGTCATACGAATTTTATTACATATTTAATTATTTGGCACAAATAGTCCGCTTATTTATGCAATTACCGGTATACCCGGTAATATAAATGACTGTTCCTTGTTGTTGTTGAAGATCCTACAAATTCAGTTTCAGAGTTAGGAGATTTTCTATAATTGTCTGGAATGACTTATAATTTGCATGTCATATTCACAGAGATAAGATATTATCATTTTTTTTGCCTATGTATAGATGGAATTGAATGATGTGAATTGTGTCAAATAAGGAAACAATTTATGTTAAAGTATTATTCTTTTAATATTTACAATTGAGTAGACTCACTTACTCCTTATTTTTAGTATGTACATCCCGGATTGATAAGGTGAGACGAATTCACTATTAGTTTATTCATTTTTTTTTGCACAACCTAAAATCATTTTGTTATTTTAGAGGCAGATATCTTATATCGATTCATGTAAAACTATTTCTTGATAAATACGGGTCATTTCTGTATTTGTAAATCATAGATCTGTTTTAGAAGTTTGATTTTCTGAAGTAACATTGTGCCATAACAAAGTAACGGAAAGAAGCATAGAAAAATATCTTCTACCTTTATGTTGTTTGAAGAGATGAGACATTCGATAAATGAAATCCTTCACGTAAATTTTACACATGCGTCAAGTTAAAAATCAGAAGAAAAAAAATGCATTTTGGATTCGTAATTTATTTTCAGTAACAATAATTTTAGTTATTATTATTATTCTATAACCTCTTAGGTTCAAAAAATTGACCTTTCTTGGAGGGAAATTAACCTTTCTCTACTTTACTTACAAAAATCTATGAAAACAAAAACTTACATCCAGCTGACGTTCAAATATCATACAATGTCATTATCTTTTTGTTGTTAATTCATGTTGCTTCAACACCTGATACAAAATATTTTTACCAAAATCATTTATTTGCATTTGACATTTTAATTTTGACAATAGTCAACTAAGTTTTTAAACTACATATGCATCTTTTATCTTCAAACTTGTACACTTATTTCAAATATGAGATTTTTATGACACAAAAAATATTCATTCAAAGTTGGAAAATAAAACAAAAGATAAATTATAGAAACATAAGAGCTTCAAAAGATTATCTTGTTAGTACAAGAAATATTTTTGTACGTACTAGTCAGCAGTTTTTCAAAATTTATAATTAATTTAGCTGTTGTCTCTTATAGTCATGAAAAGGCCTTGAACATTGATCTGTTGAACATAAACATTTCATATAAATCTGTGAATATATTATATGCATGGATTACACAAAGGAAGGATATCATCAATATAAAGTCTATCTTGCTATCCCATACATTAGTCGTCATAACATTTCCTTCTTCTTTTCAGTAACTAAATACTTACTCCCTTGAATATAATATGAACAAGAATGTTAATAAATTATTTTAAAGAGCTGTTTCACTTTTAAAGCATATTAAACTTTCGATTTTAACTTTTTTGTGAGAATGCCAGATCGTTTAATTGCTCTGGTTTGTAAAAGGGTTATTAAAAAATGGGGAATATATTAAGTTCAAATAAGTTTAGACTTATCCCTCAAATACCGCGAATCCTTTAATCCTGAATTTCTTAAAATATGTAATAGAGGTTGCTGGTGGCTCTCTGCACCATCAAAAATCTTATTCATATATATTTATTTGTAAGAAATTTCTAGGGAGATCTTTGGAAAGCATATCCTCCGAATGTTTATAATAAATTCAGAAAACAATCAATCTTTATTTGCTGCTCACAGCTCACCAAAAAAGACTTAATAAATATATGTAATATCAAAGAAGAATACAAATTTAATCATAGTTTCAGTTACAAAGCAAAAATTATTGTTGGGAATATTTTCTCCATATTCATGATAAATTATGTTACAAAAAAGAGGGGTCATGTTACTACCTGATAAAAGAAACATAACCAAATATAATGACATATTATAAATATTTTAAAGATATATCTAATATCATTCTATAAAATATTTTCTATTAATGTTGTTTTCCCAGTTTTTTCAGTCATTTATGTTTTTACATCTTACAAATCATTATCAACCTTATTATTGATCTAATTTCCTTAAAAGTTAATAGAATACCCAAAGTCTGCGTAGCTATGTTTCTTAAGACGACTAATATATATATATTTATGGCTGTTCATCTCTTTACATGCACATCCTCAAAATAATCATGCAGCCTTTCCTACCAAGGGAATAATGAAAATACTCAAATTTATATAGAAGTTTACCAATTACGTAATTCTTCCTTCTCTATTCAATTGTAGGCTTATCCTCACTGCCGTTATAACGCTACCTACCTGGATAACATAAAATTTGCATTATATTTGTTGACAATGGTTGATTTTCTGTTTATCTCACCTTATCAAAGTTCCGAACATTGATTGGTTTAATTTTAATTAGCCTTAAGTTGTACTGTGAACTTGTGAACAATTCCCAACAATGAATTGGCATCTTAATAAATAATTTTTATCCTTTTTAAAAACGAATTCTGAACAAGGCAAAGTCCTTTTTTCTCCATATTCAAACTAGTTTTCTGTATTTTTCTTATAACCAAATGATAAACTAAGATTTAGAGGTTAATTAATGTAACTACATATTATATACATTGAACTGATAGTTTTACAAATATAAAAATCAATGATGGAAAGAGAAATTATGATGTATTGACAAGATTGTAAACCATATTCATATTTAGAGTCGTAGAAAATACTATCTAAAGCGAGTTTTATTTTCTTCCAAAGCTGTTATAAATATTCTTTGATCATTGAGGAGGGAACTTCCAAAGCTATTCACCATGTGGTGAAACGAGGACCACGTATCAATATTTTCCCGTGTTGTAGTGACACTTTTTTTATCCGCTAGGGGCGTTGAGTATACTTGAATATCATTCTATAACAAACTGTAATACTCTAAAAGTAGATTTGGACCAATCAAGGTTCAAAACACTAATTAGGGGAATAGAAGCAGAAACACTGACAGATGACAACAAAATACAAGGTATCTATTTGTGTAAGTGAGGTAATACCGTGTACAATATGTTTAACTTTTAAGTGTATACACCGTAGAAAAATAAAACATATTTACACAAGAATAGATTTGATACTCCGGCCATGACGTCACATTTGTTGTTTTTAATTTAGATGAGGAAATGGAAATACCTTGAATAAAGTTTCATGGATATAATTTCGTACTCATAGTAACTAACGATATGTAAAATATGGATTTTATTCCTAGCCCAAACTTTGAATTGAAAGCCTTACTATAGCAAGAAAACCCATACAAAATGGAGCAATTCAGTTATACATATAACTCCGTTCCTCAGCTGAATTTATGGTGCAGATTATCGATTTCACCGCCTCTATGGTTTATATGGTGAATACAAGTCGTTATTTTGTACAAGTTGTAGCTTGTACAAGAGGATTATGTAAGTTGTCAGCCCAGAAATAAGATAAGAATTTAGAATACATTTGAAAACGATATTCCATAGATGACCAATATATTAATGATGTTAAAAAGTTCAAATGCCCGAATTTATAATAAGAATAATTGTTAATAAAAAATTAATTTTAATAGATTAAAATCCTATGATGGTACAAATCAATACATTTTCGATTATAATGATCTAATTAAATAAGGTAATAATAAAACGTAAAAATTGTAAATTGTACAATATGTTTATACAAGTTACAACTTGTACACAATATATATATTATAAACAACAATCACTCCACAAAAAATAAATCTCCTTCAATCAAAATTAACATCAGTATGAATCCC
Organism: Lepeophtheirus salmonis; assembly: GCF_016086655.4. Lineage (NCBI taxonomy): Eukaryota > Metazoa > Arthropoda > Copepoda > Siphonostomatoida > Caligidae > Lepeophtheirus > Lepeophtheirus salmonis. The sequence continues at coordinate 40,211,290 of NC_052131.2, forward strand.
ATATGTAATCATTAAAAATCACATTTTAGTTTTAAAGGATATCACAACTTCATGATATTGAAGGAGAGTAATAAGTATTTTTTGAGGAATAAATTTACTTAAAAGATAAATGAGAACTAGATGATGATGCCTTGATTATTTGGGCTTCTTATCTGTCCTTGTTGGTGGAGATCATTTGCGTACTGCTTGAGTCTCCGAAGAGTGAACGCACATGCTTAGTAGCACAAGGAAGAGTAGACTAAATATCTGGAAATGAATAAATTAGTTTTTCAATTTCGAAACATGAATCGACTTACTTTAACAAGATCCATGATCGTTCTAAACCCTATAAATTTTAATTCAGTACAATTTATTTGATTGAAGTTGTTATTTGAATAATATGATGATGGGAAGAAAGAGCGCGGAGCAAGAATAAGGAATAAGTCAAGTTCATTCCGTATTCGTTATACGATCTGTTCTTTAAGGAGCATCTTCATAAAAATTAAACAGTATTAAATGAATCCCCATCAAAATACTTGAGAGATTTCTTTCGTAGTGTTATTTGGTAGTTTAGAGTGATCACTAGTTTTGATATGAAAAAGTGTGAAGCTGTTCATTTAAAGTATGAATACAGGGGCGTATGCAGGGTTAAAATAAAATAATTTTGTATTCGATAATAAAAAAAATATTACTTGAAAACAGGAGTAGTAAAAACATTTTTAAAAGATTTTTTTCCAAAAATTAAAAAAACAAAACAATTCCTCCCCACAAAAATATAATCATGCAGACGCGAATATGACATGTCTAAGGATTTCATAAATAATTTTTGATTCACTTTAAGTCATTTCAAAATTTACCACAGCCATTGAAAACTTTTTAGCTAAGTTTAAGTAAGAGGCTACGGTAATATATATTTTAAATATGCTTAAACAAATTCCCTTTGAGGAACACTAACCAACAGTCAAAAAAATATAGTTAATTTATACATTATCTAAAACTTTTAAAACGTATCAAGAAAAGCATTTTAAGTAGTTAAAATCAAACTGAAACAAAATTATTGAACGAACTTCCAGACATAATTGGTGATTTCTACCATCGTTACCTTTATTCTATCACGCAACCTTTATAGGAAAATAAATAGAAAAAGTGACAAAATTAGTTGGTAGTTAATCAACTCATC